>NC_050070.1:185257452-185573217 GCF_009764565.3 Dermochelys coriacea
CAAGGGCTAACTGCATGAGCCAGGGCAGGGCAGGCAAACTAACAACCCCCACAGGCACTGGAGTGGGGCAGGCAAGCAGCCAGGGGCTAGGGGAGGGAAGACAAACAAAAACTACAAGGGGACCAGGGCAAAAGTGGGGAGGGTCAAAAAAAAGGCAGCAAAGGGCAGGCAGCACAGGGAAAAGGGGGCAAACTGCTCCAGGGAGGCTGGTGGGCAAAGCAGAGAGTGAGAAGCTCCACCAGCCAAAAGCAGCAGAGGAGGGGAGGACAAATTCAAGGGGAGGGGAAAGGCATGTGCGCTTGCGCAAAGCTGTCCTTGCGTGCTGCTGCTACAGTCCCAAACAGTGTAAAAAGGGCAAGGACAGCAGCCAAGTTGAGGGGTGAGGAGTAAATCCAGGTGGCAAGTGGGGGTGGTGGTAGTGTTAGACTGGGGGGGAGAGCTCCACACCTCTCCCCCTTCTCCCCCCAACAGTAGCAGCTACCACCACCACAGGAGCAGAGGTGAAAAAAGACTCAGTCCAGCCACAAACCCCCTCCACAGTATTGCAGTGGTCCTGCACACTCCCCCAGCAGCAAAGATCCTCTTCTTCCTCCCCAAGGCAGTAGCAGGTTCCCAGGCAGCAGAAGCAGCAGCAACTAGTAGTCAGGCAGGCAGCCAGGAGGGACTCCACAGGTGGTAGCAACAGCAGTGGTGGGGTCCCTCACTCCCACTCTGGATATAGCAGGCCAGCAGAGAGAGCACCAGCCAGCAAGGTAGGAAGGATGGGAGTCTGGCCCACACAAACACTGAAGATGGTGCTCTGGGCCCAGCAGCAGCAGCAGAAAGAAGGTCCTGGAAAGTTGATCTGTTAGCCCTAGAATGTTATAGGTCCTTTTCCCTACTAGCTGAGAAGGACTTACCTCAGATCAATTAGGGACACTTGAATCCAGTTAAGGACTGCCTGAGACCTTTTAAAACCCCTCTTCTGGTGAGAGGAAGAGAGAGAGAGTCAAGCTCCTGCCAGGTTAGTGCAGCAGGGAAATAAGTTGCTCCAGGATGAGAGGCTGTGCCCCTTCCCATAGGAAAAACAGCCAAATCTGAGTACCTGCTAGGGGAAGGACTGACACCCCAGGGTAACCAACGAGATGACACCCTGCAACAATGAGGAGGCAGGGAAAGGTATCCCCCTGGGTTTTCGTGTTTATGAGACTCTTTTCTTTTTGTTTGGTGGAGGATCACCCCTTAGGCTGACCCTGAGGCCTACTCTGAAAATATGACCAAACGAGCACAGAAGGGGGACAGCAAATACTGCCCTGAGTGGAGCTGATTACCCCCCAGGCCCACCATCACCAGAGGGTGCTAAGTCTGGTGAGACAAAGGAGGTGCCTTGCCACAGTACTTATATATTCCCTGCTATTGAAATATCTGAGCCTCTCACAGTCATTAATACTTTCATCCTCCCAATGCCCTTATGAGATAGGGAAGTACTATTATCCCCATTTAACAGATGGGGAACTGAGGCAAAAAGCTGCTAGCTGATTTGTCTAAGGCCACACACTAGTTTCTAGAAGGGCAGGGCTAGAAATCCATGTCTCCAAAGTTTTAGGCTGATGCCTTAATCACTAGGCCAACCTTCCTCTCTCCTTATCATTTGTATCATAGGAGCACCTAGAGGTCCTAACTGAGCTCAGAGCCCCATTGTACTAGGTCCTGCACATGCACAGAGCAAAAGAGTGCCTCTGCTCCTACAACTTATAATATAAGGCCTTGACCAACATGCCACAGAAAGTCTGTGGCAAAGCCAAGAATTGAACCCACATCTCTTTAGCTCCATTCCAATATCTCAACCACAAAACCATCCTTCTGTCCTTCAACTCTTGCAAAATGTCGTGGAATTTACAAACAAACTCAAAACTGTAATATTTCAAAAGACTGATATTTTTAGGGTCTGATTTCACTGGAGATTTAAAATATTTGATCTGAGATATTCCTGTTAATGAGCTTGCATGTGTTCTCCTCCCATGCCAATATACTAGTCCATGAGTGTGATTTCTTCTATTAGTCTCAAACTGGTGGGGGTTGGAAGGTCAGATTAGGAATCTGTAAAAGAAATTATTATTAATTTTATAGAACCCAGTGGAGCAGGGTGGGCCCAGGTTTCCAACCCCCATTTCCCCCATTCACCTGCCACAAGGTATGGTTACTGCTTGTTTGCTCTGCCCCACCCAGGGGCTACAGACTGACTGTTCTGCCCCACCTAGAAGGTCTGAACCCCCAACTGCTATTGCCTGCCCCAGCCAGGAGGCTCAGTGACCATAGACTGTTTGCTGCTCGGCCCCACTAGGGATCCTTGTTGTAATTACCTGCTCCCACAGGAAGTCCCAACGTCTGAGTGATGGGATGTACTAACCCCGCACTGGGCCAATGAGGATGGCCTTGCTCAATATGCATCGGTGACATGGTGACCCGTGACATGGGTCTGTTGCAGTTTTAAGGAAATAATTCTTTGAATGTGGATTGCTATTAGTTAAATCTGGCTAGCTTAAAATAAAGCAAGTTTCTGCAGATCAATCACCAAAGCATTCATCCAAGAACCAGTGTACAGAATTAATATAAAATCAACACCTTATCCATGTAAATGCATATTCATAAATTTATGTAAAATAATGCTTCATCTGTTTAATCACTGAATACTACTGAAACCCCAATTATACAAAATAACAACATTTGATGTTATTGTGGTATTGAGATGGAGAGGGTAAAACAATGTGGGTGAGGATTAGATTGTAAAATCCGTGGAGCAGGAACAATGCTTGGTATTTGGTTCATCTATGACACTGTATCAAAATAACCTACCAGTACAAAGTCAGAGCCTTAGAGAGAATGGCATTTTAGAGGAAGGATGCAGAAAAGTGGGTGTAAGGGCCCTATTACAGTGTTATTTTGTGGTATGGAACATTTTCAGCCCTCAAGGAAAGGGAAAGTGTGGACCTTAGTTGACTCAAATTAAACATAAACTGATTCAGGATTAGCAGACAGGCAAAGTTTTGAGTTGATTTTAGCTAACTGGGCCTATTAGTCCCTATTATATCCAATACCTCCCCCTGACATACCTCCCACTCCCCCCCACACACTTAACTCCTTATCTCAGTGATATTATTTTCTGACAATGGGCATGGAGAAACTAGATGGCAAGTTACGCTAATCAGAGAGCCATTGAGGCATAAGATGTTCTCAGCAATATGGAACCTAGAGATGCATTGCCAAGTGGTGATTACAGTGCATCCAAGTGTCATTGCAGTGAAGTGCTGAGATTCAAAAACATGCTAGTAAGGGATGGGGTGCATTGCACAATATATCCATATAAGGGGCATACTGTCAATCAAACGCTGGCCCTGACAGGCCCTGCCCACATATCAGGTTGGCTCTGTCCCTTGACTCCCTCATGCCACGCCTACCTGTCAGATTGTCCCCACCCACCTGACACCATAAAACCCACCCTCCTCCTGGGGTTTTACTTCTTGGTTCAAGATGGACACATGACCAGAAGCAAGGGGTGATATGTGACCCCTCTAGGAACTAATCCCATCACCCTCTACTAACTGGGGTAAGTTTCATCCCCATAGGACCACCCCAAGAGCAGATTTGAAAAAACAGGGTGAAATAGGTGTGGGCTTACAGTTGTTTCTTTTCTGAAAATCTCTTGACAGGTCAACGATGCCTTTCAAGAGGCCCTTGACAGCATTGCAAGAAACAGCAAAGATTAATTGGTCTCATCTTGTTTTTGCTCAACACAAACGTTGAAGAGGATGCCAAGGGTGAGAGCTATATGGTTTTAAGGAGGACCCTTATCATAGAACTAACTGAGCCAGTGCCACGTTGTGAGCATAAAAAAAATCATGTGGTCTATTGTGCATATTGTTATTTATGCTGTCTTTAATCACTGCCTTAAGGAGAAACTTTCTGAAGATTGTGAGTGCTGTGTCATAGACGCACCAGGCCAACAGCACCATAACTGTGTGATTTGGACTTCAAATGATATAAACTGCAAGCTCCAGGACCTGTGTGCTGAACTGTGTTTGAAAAGCTTATTAAACAGTGTTATTGCCATTGGTTATGCTTTGCAATGTCTGTGCCTAACCCAAGAATATTTAGCACAAGGGGTGACCTTGGTAAGTGCTATGCAAAGTGCTAAAGACCTTGACCATGTTTTAAAGAAAATGGCCAAACCCGAGGCTACCTGCTTAGCGCGTTATATTGACCATTTGGTGTGTACGAAAAATTACAGAACCTTGTTTAGGAAAAAGACTATTTGTAAGAAATCTGAAAGGATTAAGTTAGAGAATGGTGAGGGGACACACGTGATATAAAACTTGGTAGCTGTAAATAAAAATATCTATAGTAAAGGGCTTTGTGACTGTGTTTTTGTTATAAGGTCTGTGTGACCCTTAAATAAGATAAAAGTTTTGTTGGAGCATGTTGGTTTGTTTTCAAGGGGCTGTATGTCTTTTAAATAAAAATAGTTTGTGAAACCCCAGCTCTTGTGTCTTTGTATAAAAAGACCTATTTACAGCAAAAGCTGAAATCTGCATAGTAGAATCCAGGGGCAGAGGGGAGAACAAAAATGTGTTTAAAACAGGGATGTTTGAGACATGTTTTTGAGTACAATTGAGCTGACTTACTCTGTTGAACTGATGATTTAAGCACACCCTCACTGAAATAGCAGGGTGAAATAGCCTTCAACCAGTTACTCCTGGGGGAATTCTGCACCAAAAAATTAAATTCTGTGCACAGTGTTTTAAAATGTTGCAAATTTTATTTGTAAAAATAACATGCCAGTTTCAATTATTTTGGTAGGTATTTTGAAATAAATTATCAGCAAGTTTGTGTGTAACACACAGACACACACAACATTCCCCCAGTAGAAAGTTAAAGAAACCCTAATGACAATCCAGTTCCTGCTTCTTTGCTACCTCCCCCCGACAGCCCAGCCATGTTCCCCCCTGCCCCTCTAGCCCAGACACTCACATACACTCCCCAGACACCAACTGTGGGGCCCTCAGCCCAGATATTCACACTCCCTTGTTACCAGACTATTTGGACTTAAGGTACATAAGAACATAAGAACGGCCATACTGGGTCAGACCAAAGGTCCATCAAGCCCAGTATCCTGTCCTCTGACAGTGGCCAATGGCAGGTGCCCCAAAGGGAATGAACAGACAGGTTATCATAAAGTGATCCTTGCCCTGTCACCCAATCTCAGCTTCTGGCAAACAGAAGCTAGGGACACCATTCCTGCCCATCCTGGCTAATAGCCATTGGTGGACCTATCTTCCATGAATATAGCTCCCTTTTGAACCCCATTACAGTATTGGCCTTCACAACACCCTCTGGCAAGGAGTTCCAGAGGTTGACAGTGCATTGCATGAAAAAATACTTTCTTGTGTTTGTTTTAAACCTGCTACCTATTAATTTCATTTGGTGGCCCCTTGTTCTTGTATTATGAGAAGGAATAAATAACACTTCCTTATTTACATTCTCTATACCACTCATGATTTTATAGACCTCTATCTTATCCCCCCTTAGTCACCTCTTTTCCAAGCTGAAAAGTCCCAGTCTTATTAATCTCTCCTCATATGGAAGCCGTTCTATACCCCTAATCATTTTTGTTGCCCTTTTCTGAACCTTTTCCAATTCCAACATATCTTCTCTGAGATGGGGCAAGCACATCTGCATGCAGTATTCAAGATGTAGGCGTACCATGGATTTATATAGAGGCAATATGATATTTTCTGTCTTATTATCTATCCCTTTCTTGATGATTCCCAACATTCTGTATCCCAGCACTGGCCCGCCTATCCAAATGCGGAGAAAAGTGGTAATCCATCCTAAAGGAATTACCAGGATTATTGTTAGGTGGTTTGTCTCTGACCCACAGAGGACTCCCCAGAGCAGGCTAATCCTATTAACCCTTGAAAGGACATGGATACAGCCTTCCGCTCAAAGGATTGTCATACAAGCAATAGTTCTTCAAAAACAAAGTTTTATATATTTGAGAGAAAATTAGGTGATTACAATATATTTAGTAAAGCAAGAAAGAAAGTGATACAGTATACAGTAAGGCACAATTACATTACATTTAAAGATTATACATTCGATTGATGAGAAGACTACACAGACTTTGAGACAAATACAATGTTGAGAGTTGATATACACTGAACTTTTCATACATACGCATAAGGCCTAATACAATAACATTGGACTTATTAGTACAATGTAACATAAAAGTACCCCATTGCATATGAATAAAACAGTGCTACAACCAGGGCTGGCTCTACCGTTTTTGCTGCCCCAAGCAGCGCGCCGAATTGTCGCCACGGGCGGCTGAAGATAGAAGCTGCCGCTGAATTGCCCCCGCTGGCGGCTGCTGATTTGCTGCCACCGCGGAAACACACGTTCCACCCTAACAGCACACAGACTGCCGTCCCTTGCAGATTGCTGCCCCAAGCACCTGCTTGGAACGCTGATGCCTGGAGCTGGCCCTGGCTACAACATAGAATTAAAGAAACATTGAACAATTAACAATTATCATTCTGCGAGTAGTGGCGGGCTGCTCACAGGATGGGGTGGGGTAGGTCACACTCAAAAGTAGGCATCCAGCTTTATACACACAAGCAATAGACAAGAAATCAGACTTACACTTCTTCACTACTTCCTCTGAGCAGCTCAGTCTTTCTGTTCTGTCAGTTTCCACTCTGATCTTTTTCTTCTATTGCTGCTGCCTAGTTGCTTTCTCTATCGTCTCTTCATATTCTTCTCTTGATCTTTCTTCCTTTCTTTTTCTTTCTCTTTCTCTCTCAACCACCACACACTCTAGCTTGCCAACTGACTCCTTATGTTCAGTTTCTGGCCTCCTCTGATAAGTTGATCTTTCAAGCTGTATGCTCCCTGCGTGGGTGGCAACCTGTTCAGCCAATCAGTTCCGCCCTGATATCATAGCTACACTCTTCCTCACCTTGACCCCTACCTGCAGTTGTTTTGTAGTGAGTTGAGTCACACTTCCTGAACTTTGCTTGACCTTTGTTTCTTACTTGTTATTGGTCAATTTAGTCTGTGTCCTCCATCTTTGATGTTTTCTAATAGAAAATCTATGCCCACCATTTTGGATTTTTAGCTCCAAATTATCATTATTTATAGCTTATCTAAAGCATCCAGCCTAAAACTAATTACTGTCCCCTACAAACTAAAGCACTCTGATGCTATCTCTACCTTTGTAATGCTAATTGGAAGGGGTGAATTGTTCATGATATTTCTCCCTCCCTCTATGACTGTCTGTATCTCTATGCAGGGTGCTACAATCTATACAGGATTCAAGCAGGTGAAAACCTCTGGTAACACCCTTCCCTGAGAGGCCAGCTGTACCTCCTAGAGCCCAGGGATCCAGAATGAGAAACAGCCTGATGCTGGGTCCTGGGCTTGCACACACACCGGGTTTCCTGCGTGCCATCACCTCCTTCCTTTAGAGCTTGCTGGGAACTGCAGCTGCTGGGAACCCTCCAGCTCCCTCCCTCCCCCTGGCCTTGTCTTCTATTTGTGAGCTGGGCTCTGTCAGGTCCAGCGGCCCCTAGTGGCAACCAACATCTCTGCAGCCTATTTCTGTGGGGAAAAAAGAAAAGTCTGCATGCCCAACATTAATTTCTGCAAAATTCTGCATTGCACAATGGTGCAGAATTCCCCCAGGTTAAACCAGTGTGTAGATCTAGGTGCAGATGTGATTATACACCCTTGTTTCCATCAGAGTTAAAGGTATTAGAGATAAGAATGCTATGGGTCAGTCTTTCAAGCAACTCAAAGTCATTAAAAGTTTAAAATAATATGTTATCAAAAATAAACAAAAAGAAAAGGAGTACTTGTGGCACCTTAGAGACTAACAAATTTATTAGAGCATAAGCTTTCATGAGCTACAGCTCACTTCATCGGAAAGCTTATGCTCTAATAAATTTGTTAGTCTCTAAGGTGCCACAAGTACTCCTTTTCTTTTTGTGAATACAGACTAACATGGCTGCTACTCTGAAACCTGTCAAAAATAAACAAGGGTCTAACCCAAAAATGAAATGTTTCCAGGGTTCACAAACCTCCACCATACTTTTATAAAACAAGCATTTGCTGTAGAACAAACAAACACTTAAAAGCTATGGGTATTTGTTGGGTATCAAGTTGCAATGGGGGAGGTTTAGATTGGATATTAGGAAAAACTTTTTCACTAAGAGGGTGGTGAAACACTGGAATGCGTTGCCTAGGGAGGTGGTAGAATCTCCTTCCTTGGAGGTTTTTAAGGTCAGGCTTGACAAAGCCCTGGCTAGGATGATTTAACTGGGACTTGGTCCTGCTTTGAGCAGGGGGTTGGACTAGATGACCTTCTGGGGTCCCTTCCAACCCTGATATTCTATGATTCTATGATTCCATGATTCTATTTACTATGGTTGTGATAAATCCATTTAATTTCAAAACAAACCAAAACTTAGAATGAAAGAAAAGTTTAGAATAAATTAACAAACACACACAAAAAAACCCCTAAGACATTCATTGATGTCTGCAAGGTCCCCTCAGTCAGGAGAGAGTACGGTAGCATTAAGGATTGTTGTGTATGGTGATTTTACTGTTAAATACTGTAAGAAAGCCCTACAGTGCTCTTGTTTTTTCCTTGAAACAGGATTAGTATTTTAACTAAAAAGTAGCCAAAAGCATCCAAGTTGTGCAGACAATTTAATTTTCACCCCAGATCACAAAAGGGAACATTTGGGGAGAGGTGCCTAAATTCTTTACATATCTATTAATTAAGAGTTATAATAATCAAATCAACTTACTAACTAAAGACTTTGATGTTTGTTTGAAACAGAGTTAGGATGGTATAAAAAACCTCAGTTTTTTGGAGACTGTCTTCTTATAACAGAAACTATCTTGAACAGAATAGCTTCTGGACTCCAAGATGAGGTATGTTGCTTGCTTTTAACTCTGAAAATACATATTATATAATGTTACTCTTTGTTCATGCTGTCTTTACTAATATTGATTCCTGTCTTTATTGCAGTGTGGTCTGTTTAGCATGGAAACAGCAACTTCAAGTTGTATTTCACCAGGACAAGGTAAATCCCCATTTTTAACTATAGTTGTGCTTAATAAAAAACAAACAAACAACTGATATTAAACAGGTTGTATAGAGGGTTTGATGCATTTGGGGAATAATACTAACTAAAATTTTGCTTGTTCTTTAACCCAAAGGCCCAAATACACATGGGGGAAAACAGAATAACCATGTGTGAGCATCCTTTTACCCTGTGATGGAAGATAAATTTCTGCATTTGGTTTTTAAATGCGTGTGTTTTAAAATGTTTTAGAAAGTTGGATTTAATGTTTAAATTGTGAATTAGGGGCCAGTGCAAGACATAGTTGTGTTGGGGGAGTTTAAAAGTATTTTGCTGGAAATTGTTGGTTTGAAGTGGTGGGATTTTTATTCTGCAAAATGTGTGTTGTGTGTGTATTAAAATGGTTAAAGTTGTTGGTGATTTAGGAGCCCATGCTAGAGATAAATGTGGGTTTCCTGAGAAGTATTTTGTTGCAAAACTGTTTGGTTTTGAGTGTTTTAAACTACTGGGGTTTTTGCTCTGCAAAAATGTGGTGTGTTTTTAAAATGGGTTGTTTGTTTTTTTAAATTAGTTTTCATGTTTAAATTATTGTGGGGGGGCTTAAAAAGTATTTTATTGCACACTTTGTTTTTCGGTGCATGGTGGAAAAGTGTGCTTGTATTAAAAATATCTAGGTTTTGGAGAAACAGTAGTGGTAGAAATAAACCAAAACCAGTGTTTGTTGTACAGCCTCAAATAGATTATTGTTTTTAAACCTATGATTTTTTAAATAGAAAAACACCTTAATAAGTATTTTATTTTAAAAAGTTTACAAGACTGTTTTATGCATTTTGTAATAATGTTGTCTGCTTCACAGTAGGGTCCAAACATGAGAGACCCTTAGACCAATGGATAAACAAACTCAGAAGAAAAAAAAGGAAAGAGACAGCTGAAAAGGAAAATTCACCAGCATCAAAATCTGACAGATGGATGAAGCCCAGTAAATATATTTTGCTTATTGGTTTGGTTGTTCACGTGGTTTTGTATTTTAAGCAAATACATAGGTGTGAATGAGAAAGATTGTAAAGTTAAGTTGTGTGGTTTTGGTGAATTTTGTAAAATGTTTATTTTGGAATTGGAATGTCTCTGTTTTCCTAATCAGGCCTGGGCAGCTCTCTGTAGTCAGAGCTACAGGGACACCTCCAACAGAACTGCCAAAGAACAAGGATTCTGCTCTGAGACTTTTAACAGTGTAAGTGCAAAAGAGCAGAAGAGGGTAGACAGGACAGTTCAAAGCTCAGATATGTCAAACCCAAGGACAAACCAAAAGATTCTGGTAAAAAAGCAACAACACAAACACAACTCCAGTTCCTCAGCAGTCAACACTACACCAAGCCCTGAGAAACCTGTGAGCGAAAACACACACATTCACAAACCTGAAGTATGTGCTAAAGGAGTTGTGAATAAAAAAACATGGACTGAAAGCTCCAGCAATGCAGGGGTGTCTCCTTGTGAAAGTTATCCTATCCAAAAATTATTACGAACTATTCTCTCAACTCAATAAGCTAGGTACAGCTCTTCAATACTCTCAAAAGTTTTTGGAAAAATAGGATGCTTCATTCAGAAAGCTGATGGGTGCTGCTGTATCCTCAGGGTTTCCAAAAGAAAGGTTGGCTGGAAACTACATAAAAAATGCAAAAGCTTTTGTGGGTAACTTTGAAAAATACTTCAGTTTTCCAGAGGGTGGTTTTGAGCAGCCATGACAGTCATGGAAAGGAGGCTAAGGTAAAAGGGGCATCCTCAATGGTACAGATCAGCTGAGGCATAAACAAAAGGGGGGACAGTGTTTGGGGAATAAACAGATGACTGCCAAAAAGTTACGGGTGTGGGTCGTTGTAAAATTTTTTTAAAAGGCTAAAGAGGTGACGAGGAGAAAAAAACAAAAAGAGATGCCTACTAGTGGAGCCTCTCAAACTGTCATGTCTGAGAATGGGGAGACAGGAATGGAGGGGTTGGATAGGGGGTGGGGGGTCGGAGGGTCAGAGGGGACAGGGAGCCGGGGGGTTGGATAGGGAGTGGGGTCCCAGGGGGATGGTTAGGGACGGGGGGTCCCGGGAGGGGGCAGTCAGGGGACAAGAAGCAGGGGGGGTTGGATGGGTCAGGGGTTCTGAGCGGGACAGTCAAGGGGCAGGAAGTGGGAGGTGGCGGATAAGGGGCGGGGGCCAGGCTGTTTGGGGAGGCACAGCCTTCCCTACCCTCCATACCATTTCGAAACCCCGATGTGGTCCTCGGGCCAAAAAGTTTGCCCACCCCTGCTCTAAACTGTTACAGAGTAATAGAGCATGTTGATGGGATGTTACACCTCATTGTGACGGTTGTAAAAAACATGTGCAGGGGTGGTGATAGAGTTCTAAATTCTATCCTCAATAGTCAAATCATCCATAAAGAGACAGTATTTAGTAGACCTGACTTACCGGTATCATTCTGTGTTTTGCAGGTGGTCTCTTGGCTTTCATGTCCGACTGTAAACCTGTAGGCCATCATGTCCGACTGTAAACCTGTAGATGTGGAACTGTTAGGGCGAGAAAGCTGCATGAGAAACTGGGGTGGTCATATCGAAAAAAGATCTGTGCTCAGGGATATAGTAGTGTTTGGACAGCATTTACAAGTCAATATACAGGTGGTGCTTTATGAGATGAAAGGGGGAGGGGTTAAAACAGGGGGCCCAGTATCCTTCAAGACTTTTTTCATCCTGTTGCACAATGAGCATTACTCTTTTCAGAGTGAATAAAATTACACCTCCATCAGAAACAAGAGGCTTCAGGGTATCCCAGCTGGTGCATGGAGAAAGAAAAACAAAATACATATGTTAATGATTTCTACCAGAAAGAAGGCATGTGTTTATGCCAACATGAGATCACGGTGAGCCCCGCTAAGCACCAATGACTAAACTGTTTTAAAATTCTCTGTGGGGTAAATTTGGCCCAAGAACAAATCTACCCTTATGAACTCTTTCAGTGCCTGTTTTCCCCGAATTCCAAGGTTTCATCCTGCAATTTTATTGATAATGAAACAGCGTGCATGTCTTGGAAGCATACACAGGACCACTACTCTGTCTCTGGCAATACCAACATTTTCGGAGCCTGTTTTACCACATCTTATGCTAGCTTAGAACTATACAAGATGCTTGACAGGTTGCAAAGGTGCCTGTACCATGACACAGACTTGGTGATATTCATGAAAAGGGAGGATGACTGGAACCACCTACGGGAGATTATTTAGGGGACCTCATCAGCGAGATCCCACCAGATCAAAACATAATGGAGTTTGTGTCAGCCGGTCTGAAAACACCACTGGTATCAGCTGTCAGGAGGAGAGGCCTGTATGAAAGTCAAAGGGATTACCCTGAACATAGCAAACTGTGAAAAGATCAACTTTGACAGTTTGAAAGATCTAGTCCTGGACTATAGAGCGAACCTGAGAAAGAACACCCCAAAAAAGACAGACGTGCAGCAACCCTCTATTGTAAGTAACAAAAATCAGTAGCAAATAGAGACAAAAGCCCTTAAGAAAACACAGAAAATCATTTACAAAAAGAGGGTCCTCAGAGCAGGGTTTTAAACCCTGCCCTACTGCTTTTGAAAATGGATATGTGGTGGAAATACACCTTTTCTGTAATTCTCGCAGGGTCTAGCAACTGCAGGAAAAGTTACTTTATAAAAAATATGTTGGATAATGCTGAGCAAACGTTGTTGGTTATGCCTGAGAACATTGTGTGGTGTTACAGTTGTTGGCAACCTCTGTATAAAGAACTGCTTGGTAAATTTCCCTTTATCAATTTTGTGGAGGGACTGCCCGATGCTTTTGATGATGACCGGTTGTTTACTACCAATAAAGTAAATATGATTATCATAGATGATAAACTCTGCTTGTGAAAGCAATGAAACTGGGAAAGCCTTTACCAAGTGTGTGCATCACAGGAACCTGAGCAGAATGTATTTTTTCAGGGAAAAAAGAGCCACGGGATTAACCTAAATGCAAAGTATATGGTTATGTTCAAAAACCCCAGAGCTAAATTACAAATCAAAATGTTCGCTTTGCAAATGTATCCTCGCAAGGCGCAATTCTCTCTGGAAGCTTTTGAGGATGCTATCAAAAGACTTTATGGCTACCTGGTGGTGGATTTAAATGCTTCTACATCAGAGGCTTATCAACTAAGAACCGATCTTTTCCCTCTAGATTGGCTGGCAGTTTATACTTTGAAAATAACAACAGCCAGGTATAAAAAGAGATGAATTATCAGCAGGACCTTTTGAATAGCCGCCACGAACAAAACCTGTCTAGCTGCATGAAAAGAAACTTGGTCCTTTTAAAATTTCTTAGCAAATCGTCCCCGCAGCAAAGGAAGGCTATGCTGTGTTTGGCCTCTGATGATTTAGTAGCAGCCATCTCAGAAATAGTACTCAATACCTTAAAAGGAAATGTACCTTTGACACAGAATCAAATGTGCATGATGAAAAAGAGACGCACATTTATAAAAACTCTGTGTAATAAAAGGGTCTGTCTTAAAAGAAAGAAGGATCTGGTGAAGCAGGGGGTTTATTGGACATCCGTTAAGTTTTGCTATCCCTCTGATAATGGGGCTTTTAACTAATTGATAATTGAGTATGCAGAAAACATGTACTTTCTGCCAAGCTGCCAGTTGGAACAATTAAGGGCTCCCCCTCAGGTAGAGGAAAATATCAGAACGACAGTGACTCGCTTACTGGACGCTGAAATGAAGTCTTCAAAAGATTGACTTAGCCGAATACAAAAAGGCTAAACTTTACGGTGCCGTGCTTCAAAGGTACCTAACTTATGTGAGGCAGAGCAATGTGGATAAAGGGAAAATAAGTCTGTTTCTACTGGTACAGGAATGGAGCGTGACTGCCAAACCCCCAGAATCACCAAAGACCTCTGACTCTGTTGCTCAGGAGGTGTTGGATAACATGAATAAGCGTTATAAGAAAAATGCATTAGTATTGCTAAATAAGCTGAGTCAGCATAAAATATCTCCTCATGGAATGATAAAGTGGCTTTTGTGTACAAAGGATCAGTGGTTAACTGTTCTAACATGCTCGACTTAGTCAGGGCCACCACCCAGACATGCAGTGTTGCTAGCAGATGTGAACCTAAAGGTTGGGATGTGTTTATGAACACTATGGCAGAACTGAATATACCATCTTCCATCATGAGCATCGCGGCCAACAGAAATCTTTTGGAACGCCTGAAGACCTCGACCGCTAACACTGGAATTGATCAAGAAACAACACCATCAACACCTTTTTTGCCTTCTAAAAAACAAAAATTGGCTAAAAGACCCAAATGGCTCAGTGTACAATGTTTTTCACGCTCTAAAAATAATTCTAAAACTGTAATGTTTTGCTTTAAATAAACCACTTCTATACTTTTCAAAAAAAAATTAATATCTACATGTACTTTCTCTGAATTGGTCATTGTAAAATAAACAAACAAACAAAAACCCACCAAACATCAATTGTCTTTAAACCCCTCATTTGGGGTGCTTTCTTGAGAAACATGGCTATGAAAGTCATTGCAAGATACACGTCTGGGTTTGTTGAAACGTGTTTTGACCGAGTCTAGGCATGCCCGAGAATTTACATTTTATATTTTTTACAAAATTCATCACCATCCAGTCATTTTGCACTAAGTCGTTAGAATACAATTTTAAAATCTGGTCAAAAGATTGTGATATAAGAAAAACATGCACTGATAGCCACAGGCGACGGAGCGGGGGTCTTGTAATTGTGTAGTGTGAAACACAATGTCAATGGCATTTTTGTTTAAAATTTTCATAATGCTTCTAGGAAACAACACGCTGTTCAGGAGGTGCCCGTATGAATTAAAAAACTCTCTGTGGTTATGCTCCGCCAGGTACGAGGTAAGGTTCATCCAGTTGGTTGTGAGTATATGTGTTGACCACCAACCTGTCATGAGGGAACCAATCACAAGGGAACACATCTAAGAAATTCTCTTTCGTGTAAGAGTCTGCTGAATTATCTCTTTGATGTTGTCAAAAAACCGTATATGATCATATTAACAGTGACCATCAAAATCTTCACAAAATGTATTTCTGCTCTCAGGTTCCCAGTTTTAATCAGGGAATAGTGATTGGCACATTGCTGGTTGGGAGACTGGTCAAAATCAAACAAGTTGTAAACCTGTGCAAACACCTCACAGTCGATTACCAGAGAATGATCTTTCATGTGTATACCAGCTGTCTGTATAAGATTCATGTACTCTCTCAGACAGCGCCCAGCCTCGAAGTCTGGTTGCAGAGGCTTGGCTGGTATCTGTTCACCATTCACATACAAAGCCATAAAATTAATATCATAATGTTTAAAGTGAAAGGGGATTTTAACGTAACTTCCACTAAAGGCATCATGATCTACAAACCTCAGGACAAGCATTTTGGGTGACTTGTCAGAACAGGTTCTTGTGGTTACTGATCCTGGTGCCTGCGGCGATGCTGAACATTTTCATTCCCACCGGTCCACGGGGTATTTAGCATTGGCAGTACGCAGTGCCTCCACATGCCCGAGACAGATACCTGGGACCACCCGTACTTTCTTCACTAAAAGAGACACTGATACAATGTGCAGTTTAAAGCCATCAGATGCATCACCCATTAAGCAGAAGATGTCTTTACTGCATGTCAGTTTAATTTTCACATCCACTCCATTCAATAAAAGTTTTTCTTGAAAAAACAGGTCACTGTATAGATGACCCAACAGCTCTATCATCCTGCTCAGGACCGTCAGATTTGCCCACCTTACAAACCTGCTATTCCCACCATCCAGCTTCATTGCTTCATGTTGTCCAGGAGTGTCTTTTTAAAACAGGCTGGTGGAAAATTGTGTGGCGAGGGTGTCATTGCTCTAATTGAATACCAATTCTATAAAGGCCCTGTAAGAATAACAGTTGTTGCTTTGGGTTACAAGGTGATCTCCCAATGTCACATCCAACTGACTGAAAATAGGTATCATGGGGAAATTCACCAGGCCTGCCTCGCTCCCCTGGCAAGTTCAATTCTATCTCCTTTTACAATCTTGCAACAAAGATACAGCAGCGTGTTGTTTAAATCCATATAATCCATACCATTCCCTGATATAAAAAAGTTGATGGGGGCAGCCTCCATAATGGTTGATAGAAGCAGCACCTCAATGTAGATGCTTTTCTCAATGCTTGTCTGCGTAGGGGCTATTTGGAACAAGTCTAGTTTGGATTTGGTGCACTTTTCAGATCTACACTGAACAAAAGCCATATTGATTAAAATATGTCTCTTTTACCGTGTGGAGAGTGTCTCCTCTTTCGCCCATGCTTCCCCTTTGCTTTTTGCTTATGGCCAGCCCTGTGCATCAAAGCTGTTCTTTTAAAGAGTTTCAGGGTACCCATGATTCATGGGTCTGACGCATTTCTCTTCCTCCTTTTAATGTACATCAGCCCCCATCCCTCTTGTACAGATGCATTCCCAACATTCTCCAGAACAGATTGGGAGACATGGCCTATTATGTCTCTAGTTATGTTATGAGGGGCGGTTTTTATGTGGAGTTTAATAATCTCTAGCCCTCTCCTCTTTTTGAACGAGGCTATGGAATATTCTGCCCACACCAGCCCCATACATCACGGGGGCCCCATGGTATCTATCCAGCCTGGGCTTTGTAATAGTTGCTGCAGACAGTGGAGTCACTGTAAATTTTTAGGGTCATCATTACTGACTGGGATGTAATGCGGTTTATCATAGGTGATGGTGACAAACTCATTGTTCCTTCCTCAGAGGGGACACAGCATAACAGGGGAACAGAAAAGTCCCCCACAAACTGGTGTTCTACGTTATCCGTGTATAGATACAAGGATTTGAAATCCACTGTGATTGGTACATTTCCCTTCTGGGATGACCTAAAGGGACTGAAACTCGTTCTTATTGGTAAAGGGCAGTGGGGTGAGCTCTCAGAGGGGTCACACAGCCCTCTTCTGGGAGGGTCACTCCACCCCAGCACATGCCCATTTTTGGTCAAATCTGCTCTCGGAGAAGTCCTACAGGGGTGAAACCCCCCGGGGTTGGTAGAGGGTGGTAGGAGGAATTCTTAGAGGGGTCACACAATCCACTTCCGGAGGGGAAACCCCACACTGAAACTCCTCCCAATTGGTCAAATCCGCTCTTGAGGTGGTCTACGGGGATGAAACTCACTCCGATTGGTAGAGAGCAATGGGAGGAGTTTTTAGAGGGGTCGCATGCCACCCCTTGCTTCTGATCATGTGTCCATCTTGACAACTGGAAGTAATACTCCAGGAGGTGGATGGGTCTTACGGTGTCAGGTAAGCAGGGCCTGAGGGGCCAAGGGGCAGGGCCAACCTGACATACGGCGGGGCATGATGAGGTCATGGAGCAGGTCAAATGTCTGATTGATGGTAGGCCCCTTATAGTACTTACTTCTAAAAATATTACAACTTGCATTTAACACCTTTCTTCCAAAGAGCTTTACAAACAATTAGTTAGACATCCAGCATCCCTATGAGGTACTTTTTCCATGTCGATTTAGTATGTTGTACTCATTAAACTGGGCCAGGACACTCACAGAGAGATTAGATATGTCTAAAAAGAGATCTTAGTGACAAAATACTAAACAGTGCTCTGTTGTATAAATCATGAAGCAAAGGTCAGAGAAGCCATTAATGTGCCCTATTCAAGGCAGCTGTAATAAAAGACGTACCCTGAAGGGACTTCTCACTGAGAAAAGATAGACAGGAAAGAACCTTCGGCTTTCTGATTTTTGCAAAATCCTTTTGTCAGATCCTTCTCTGTATCAGCAGACAACATGCCAGATACTGAAAGTTGTATAATTGGCAGTCTAGTCTCACTTATCTCATGTCTAGAATTACCATACTTGGGAATGGTAGTAAAATGACATAGTGCTAATGCAGTCCACTCCCCAGCAGGAGGCACAGTAGTTCAGAGAAAAGGACTAACTTCAAGAACCAGTTGTGAGAGTGTAGTGGAGGGAAGGGGTAGTAGTGGTACTAGAAGAGACAAGCAGTGTTATTTTTATTTCAATAAATTAAAGCTTGTAATTTTACTGAGAGAATTCTGACTACATATTAGTTAGATGGGCAAATGAAAGGGTGATAATAGCAGCATCAAATCCAACTGCAATGTATGAACAGAAATCACATTTAAAGACAATACAACAGTCAGACTTTCAGCACTAGGAACAGCAGCCTGCACAACAGGTTGCCACCTAGGAGGAGCACAATGATACTACTCCCAGCACTAGTACTACTCACTCTAAACATGACAATTCACTACCAGATGATCCAGAAGAGACTTAGTTTTCTTCTGTCAAGATATACATTAAGCAGTTTACCCCAAAACACCCAACCCAACCAAACACTTATTTAGAGGCAGTGGGCCAGATCCTCAGCTAATGTAAATCAGGTTTGCTTAATAAATTTTATTGGAGCTACACTAATTTACATCATATGAGATCTGGTTCACTGAATCTTAACATACACTTATTTTAATAATCGCACTTCAGTTTGCATAGCTGCCATATGATAGACTGGATCTCACTTCCTTAAAGGTCAGAGACTGTACTGGAAACTGCAACTCAGAATGACTTACAACCTATCAACATCTGTGTAAGGGACTTCTCCACACAACACACACTCTTGTAATTTATCTTTCAGATGTACAATAGATATTTCTATTTTAAATGCCTGACGCTTTAAGGGCATGGTATAATAATAAGAAGGAATGTAAACAAATTAGCACTTTTGACCACTATTGAAGCAAAACAAAATGTGAGAATATACACACCTCAGTTCTCTTCAGAAATCACAGCTGTAGCCCCTCCCTCCAACCTTGCTCCTGACAACTGTATAGCATACAAAACAAAAAGCTGAGAATCAATGACAATCAGTTTAGACCCTACCTCCACTGCCAAGCATCCCCTGGATACTTCGGAGGGACCAGAGGCAGTGGCCAGAAGACTCAACCCTGGGGATGAAGTGATGGACGAGGAAGTGGAGCTGGAGGATGATGTGGAGCACACAACAGGGTCGTCCGGTGGTGTGGTGAGTTAGGACCTCTTTTTGACTCTGTAAGTGTCTAATTAGTCCCAGCACTCTGGCTTTGGCACACATAATGCAGATGGGGGAGCTCTGGTAAGTGCTCATTTTGCTTTGATACCACACGGTGAGAGGAAATTGAGCTCTCATGTACTTTGTTATATGATAGAGGAGGGATAAGGAACAGAAATTAACAAATGAGGTTATGCAGCTATGCAGTGAGGGCATAGAGGAAAAGTTTGTTAATGTACAAGGGAATGTCGCTGGAATCCTCCATAGTGATCTCTAGGAAACTTTCCTGTAGGTATTCTGAAATTCTCTGCCAAAGATTCCTTGAGAGAACCGTTTTGTTTCTCCCCCTGCTTTAGGAAACTTTGCCACTCCACCAGCAATTATTTCTGCAGGGACCAGAGCAGCACACCTGAAGCCACTCGCATGTATGAGATGCACCATTGCATCCTGGGTTACCCTTAGGATGGAGATATCGGGTTTGATAACCCTAGCCTGTGGAAAAGGGTACCAATATTCAGAATAGTGTCCCTAGCCACTTGTAGTAACTCCCTTCGAAAACCACCAATTGTTCCTTCTTGCCAATTTCTCCTTGCCCCCCCACTCTCCTGGGTGAACTCACCATATTTGCGACTTGCATTGAACTGTGTGGGAGCCAAGTGATGGTGAGAAAGAGGTGTGTGTAACTTTGTGATTCACGGCTGTGAGCACACTCAGAATACTATCTCTTTCATTGTTTTTTTGGCTTCTGCAGATGTGCCCTTGAGGACGCATTTCTCCACACTAGCGGATAAGGCAGCGAACCAGGAGGCACAAGGAGGATATGTTCCGCGAAGTTCTGCAGTCAACAGATACAGCACATATGAAACAAGAGCATGGAGGGAGACAATTAATGAAAGACTCAGGCTGGATAGCCTGGAAAGGAGACAGGAGCAGGAGTGGATGATAGATGGATAGGTACAGATGATAAAGCTGCTGGAAGGCCAGACAGAGATGCTCAAGTTCCTCATTATGCTGCTGTCTGAGCACATCCATGCATGATTCCCCCTGCAGCCAATACAGAATGCCATTTCATACCTTCACCAAACTCTGACACTGCATTCTGTGCTTGTTCCTGGTCCCTCATAGTACCCTGTGCATTCCATGCCTAGAGACTGGTTTCATAATGAAAGCTGGAGTTACATCTGTGAGAGCCCTAACTGAGAGACTGTTCCTCATTGCCATGTCCCTCTGGATCAAAATTTTTTGTTTTGTCCTGTTTAATAACTTGAGTCTTTGAAATAAAATGAGTCTTTATTTGTGTCATATACATGTTGGTCAGTTCTAACATTCAAACACAGTGGCTACAGGCAGGAATATTTGCTTAGTACAATTAACGCTCAAGAAGCAAGCACTACAGGGGTCATTCAAGGTAGCAAATAAACATTGCCTGGCTATACAGTCCAGTTTTCCGAAAGATGTGTGCATCATGCACATTCCTCTCTTCCAGTGGATGTGAGGGAGAAGAGGTAGACTCTGGAGGTGGCCCTTAAAAACTGTTAGCAAAGATCATATATAATTATTTATAGACTCTAACTTGAACAGCTGCTTCTTTGACTATCTTGTGGGACTCATTAAAATCCTGCTTGATGCTTAAATAAGTTCCTGTGTTTGGTGAGATGGAGAGAGTGTGTGTACTTTAAAGAAGTTATAGGATTTGGAAAGTAAGATCAGAGATTCAGAACTATTATGGAGTTACTCACTGCTTCCCATGATCTCTTACAAACTGAAAAAATTATGTCAAGAAGCAGAGTAGCATCTGCTCACTGCAGAGAAAGAAATAAGAAAGTTAAACAGGGAAGAGCCAGAGTTTGCATTTGAATAAGGAAGGGAAAAGACAGGAATAAGAATATTAGATGTTCAAATGGCATTGTGATGAAGTAACTTGTCCATAGCTACTAACCAAATGTAGTATTATAAGGCCAGCTCCTTAGCTGGTTGGCATAGCACCATTTACTTCATTAGTGAAATGCCTATTTACACCAGCTAAACAGCTGGCCCTAAATTTTTAATCATCTGTTAACTATAATTTACATTAAATGATTGGACATTATTGCTTCCTTCATTGTTGTGTTGTGAATCCTATTAAAAGAGGCAACAAAACTCAAATTAATGTTTTCCAGGTTCACACTCCGGGAGCTTGTTAGATTCACAGTTGGTTCTGGGAATATGCTGCAGTTGTGACCAAGAACACCTTTTTTGCCTTGTCTGTGCTTTGTAAGAAGTTTATGAGCTTTCCTTTCAAATGTGGACATGGACACAGTTATCCATGCCCTTGTTACCAGAGAGTGGAATGCAGCACTGGACTCTTCATGGTGCAACATCTGAAGCCTATTTGAAAACTTCAGCTAGTGGAGATTGTGTTGGCGTGCCTGCTAGATAGTGTTTCTCACAGGGAGCATCATTATACCTATGTTGTATGTTCTGTGCTGGCTCCAATTTGTTTCTATCTGCAATTCAGTGTTGTTTGGGCCCTATAAAGGCATAACTGATTTAGGCTCTGCCTACTCTATGCCTGTCTTCATGGCAGTTGAGAGCAGCTGAGACCCTCAAGCTAACAGCCTTCTGGTATAAACCAGAAATCTAGTTGCATCTGGACCCATGCCAGATGATGGTTATGCTGATTAGCAAAGGAAAGCACTTGAAGGAGTTTGCAGTCACTGTGTAGTTCTCCTTGGATTTAGATGCGGACAAACACAGACAATTTAGAAAGTAGTTTTGGAGTTCTCCTGGATGGATTACTCTCCGATGCTAAGCTCTCACATACAAGTTTCCATGAATAATGCTTTCTGGCATCTGCATTTGGCTAGGACACTCTCCCATCCTGGTGGGCGGTGACCTGATTTCCATTATACACACTTTCATCACATCTCTACTGAACTACAGCAATGTGATATACCTGGGCATGAAGCCATCAGCCTTTAGGAAACAAACTTTACCAAATGTTGCTGTGAATATCCTCAGCAACACAGGCTACTAAAAGCACAGAGTTGTCCTCCACTCTTTACACTGGCTTCCCAAAGAATATTCAGTTAAGTTCAAGGTCTTGGTCCTTATCTTCAAAGTGACTGATGGCCTGGGCCCATGAGATCTAAAAGGTTATCTAAAGCTTTTGGATGAGGACAGTAATTGACAGCTCTGTTCCTCAGGCAAAATGGACACACTCACCACAAGGGGAAAGCTCATCTGTGCAGGAGACAGAGCCTTCTTGAAGGCTGGTCCAAGACTGTGGAATGAACTCCCACAGGAACTAAGAACCACCTCAAACCTCAAATCTTCTTCTCCATGGCATGCTTCTTTGACCTGCCATCACTAACATAAATGTTTAGCAGTACCTAACTATAATGAAAAACTTCCAAACTGTACGAAAAACCAATCACACAAAATATTCCTCCTGGGGAGAGGATGTGTGAAAAAGAATGAACCACTAATGCCAGATGCTACTTATGTTAATGCACTAATGGAAGGTGCTCAGATTCCACGATGATGAGAATGGTTAAAAAACCTGAACAAAATAGATACAGGATGGGGCTGACAGCAAGGGCATTTTCAGTTCTGGACCTTTCACTCTGAAACTTGCTTTTCCCCCTTGATCTGACAGACTGAGTCTGTTAACCTACAGAACATGTTACAATCTCTATTCTCTCAGGTTTTCAAGAAGGGTATTGGTTGAGAAGAGTGTAAGTGGGTGGAAATTGCAACCCCTGTGGAGTGAGGAAGAAGTTCTACTTGTTATCAGTTTATTATGTGACTGTTGTATTTGTTTTTGTACTCTTCATATACCTGGGAGAGGCCTGTTTTACAATACTATCAATAATTAGGAAAAATAACACATAGCAATATATCTGGATAACACATAGTATTATGTCTGGATAACTGCTCTGCACAACGGGCTGCCTCGTGCTTTTTGGGTGGATTTTAAGGTGCTGATTTTGACTTATAAAGCCCTAAATGGCTTGTGACTGGCCTATTTTAGAAGCCATCTTTACTGTTTGATTCTGTGGCAGCTCTGAAGCTGGGCTGCCCTTAGCTAGGAGGAAAAGGAGTTACTGGCTGGATCTTCTGCATCAGGGTTCCTCAACTTTGTAATTTAATTCATCCAGCATGGTCCAAAATAGCCCTCATCTGTTAAAGTGAAGGGTGTGCTAAGGGTGTGTTAAGGTGAAGGATTGGTGTTTTATGTGCCAAGGGCTGTTAATTATGACTGGAATGGGTTTTTGTTCCCTTAAGGGCTTGGGGCCAGCTGCAGGTTTTATTTTTATTTTTTTTGTATTAATATGAGTACATTTTTTATACATAGAAGGGCACCTGGAGACCTGCGTTGGTACATCTTAAAATCTATTATGTAAATATTAAACAAACATACATGCTCTGTGCAACTTTCTGGGTGTGGCTTGGTAAGAAAGGAAGGATTGTCTAGTGGTTAGGACACTAGACTTGTGACACCTGGGTTCAATAAATGGGTGTAGTAGTACTTCCATATTTCATAGTTTTCAAGATAAAGCCAAAGACTGTTAGGTTCTCATATATGACAGTCGTGGGGACCATTATAAATACCCTACATAGGTAGCAGGAGTTCATATGAGCCTCTTCTATTGTTTCAATTCAAATGGCTTTACTTTCCCTAAGATTTTACTTTGATTTTCAGCTGAAACTCAATCAAAAATCACTCCCATTTCACAGTGAATTCCATGTCTTAGGGATGAAACAATAAGTCTTCCCAAATTCACTTAAAACTGTGTATGGATTCTTTCAATCATGCCTAAGCCTATAAAAAAATTTGGAACTGGGTTCCATTTTCATTACAAAAACAGAACTCAGGCAAGATTCCTGTAGATTCAGATCTTGTAATCCAAGTTTCACACAACTATATCTCTCTAAAAGCCTGCTGCACATGCACAGGGACATAGGTATGGAAACTGCCATAACTACATTGACAAGCTGAGTCTACAACAGCCAACAGCCAAGGGTGCTGAGGGAATTGGCTGATGTGATTGCAGAGCCATTGGCCATTATCTTTGAAAACTCATGGCGATTGGGGGAGGTCCCGGACAATTGAAAAAAGGCAACTTGGAGTATTGTGTCCAGTTTTGGGCCCCCACTACAGAAAGGATGTGGACAAATTGGAGAGAGTCCATGGAAGGGCAATTAAAATGATCAGGGGGCTGGGGCACATGACTTATAAGGAGAGACTGAGGGAAATGGGCTTGTTTAGTCTGCAGAAGAGGAGAGTGAGGGGGGATTTGATAGCAGCCTTCAATTATCTGAAGGGGGGTTCCAAAGAGGATGGAGCTAGGCTGTTCTCAGTGGTGGCAGATGACAGAACAAGGAGCAATAGTCTCAAGTTGCAATGTGGGAGGTCTAGGTTGGATATTAGGAAACACTACTTCACTAGGAGGGTGGTGAAGCACTGGAATGGGTTACTTAGGGAAGTGGTGGAACCTCCATCTTTAGAGATTTTTAAGGCCTGGGTTGACAAAGCCCTGGCTGGGATGATTTAGTTGGGGTTAGTCCTGCTTTGAGCAGGGGGTTGGACTAGATGACCTCCTGAGGTCTCTTCCACCCTAATCTTCTATGATTCTATGAACATGGTAAGTGATGTAAACCTATTCAACTATAGCGAGTTGTCAAACTGCACACCTAATTTATACATTTATAGGTATTTATACTGGGTGTATCACTGATATCCAAGTGTCTGTCCCTTGATTGTGAATCCACATAGGGAATGTCTACTCTGCAGCCAGGAGCATACATCCCAGCTTGGGTAGATAGATACTTGGTAGCTCTACTTGAGCTAGTATGCTAAAAATAGCCGCATAGCTGGGGGTAGCTTGGACAGCAACTTGGGCTAGTCACCTGAATAAGTACCCTGGGGATCTAGGTGAATTTTTACTCAGGTGGCAAGCCTGAACTGCCACCCGTGCTACCCCCATCAACACTGCTATTTTTAGAGTGGTAGCTCCAGCAGATTTAGCAGGTGTCTGTCTACCCAAGCTGGAAAACACCCTCCCAGCCATAGTGTGGCATGGTTAGTTGGCTCACTGGAAGTAGCCGTAGTTCTGACAATGAATGTGAGAAAAAAAGGAAAAGGGAGAAGGTAGATGAAGGATGGAATATGCTTAGAGATAGAAGAGGGAAAATAATTAACTGAATTGTGCTGGCTAACATTGTGAGAGCTCTCTTTCTTATAGTCAGTGAAAATATTTTCCATATTCTCACAGTATGTCTGTCAGATGCTTAACTGTCCCAAGTTATTTGTCTACAGTTATTCTCATAGGAGTTGTGTAAACTGATCTGTAGGATCATTTTTTAGGAAATACTATGTACAGATTATCCTTTCATTCTGACAGCTTATTTGAGACCAAAAAATCAGTTATCATCCCTCTCAGATTAAAGTAAGGAACATTTCACATGAAATTCTGAATGTAGATTCCATGCGGTTTGTTTACATCTGACTTTGTCTCTTGCATTCTGACCTTCTGAAAATTCTAGAGTTATTTTTCTTATCAGCTTTCTATATTCCTTATTCTTGGACAAATATGAAATATTGGCTCTTTCAGCTTCTGTGTCTGGAACATAACAATACATGTACTGCAAGGATGTGCACTTATAGAGATGTTAAAACACAGGCAGTAGGCCCTCAGGTCTTGCCATGTCATTAAACTGAGTTTAGCTGGAGTTAAGAAAACTCTGATACTCTTTCTTAATGTGGGGCGCTTATGGTAGTGGAAAGTGGGTGCAGACTCCCTTCTGGGGTGGATGACCAAGAGGCTAGCAGGGCCAAAAAATGTGGATATGAGATGCTGATGCTGAGAATTGGTCTGACCAGGGACGCAATAGCTGACTTCAGTAGGACTGTTGAATATAAGGACTGCAAGATTAGAGGTCTATGTAAGAAACCATCTAACAGAGATATCTGGTTGGAAACACAGTTCATGTAATGAATTTTATATAACTGGTTAAAATTTGTCATTCAAAATTTTTCTTTTAATGAAAAATGGCCTTTTTACAAAACTGAAAAATTCTCATGGAAAAAAAGATCAACTGAGTTTTTGATTTCAAGGAAAACTAAAACAAAACAAAAAAATCTGGTTTTCAAAACCAAAAATGACAGTTTTGCACTTTTTGATATTTTAGTTCCCTTCCCTCCTACTTTTCTTTTTTCCCCCTCCATTCTTTTTTCGGGGCAAAATGGAAAAAAAGGTAAAAGGCAGGGAAAAAAAAGGAAAAGGAGGTTCAGGGCGAAAAAGATAAAACAAAGACAGAGAACACAAACAAAAAACTGAAATATTTTGTGGGTGATTAAAATTAGAAAATTTATATTTTAATGAAAAATAAAAGGAAATGATTTTTTTGAAAAAAATTTACAAACATATTACCATTTTCCAACCTGCTCTGATATTTAATATTTTTTAAATCTATTTTATGGACATATCTGAGATTTTGTACAAGTTACCAGTCCAAAACAAACCTAGGGCTTGTTTCCTCTTTTTTTAATATGCCCAGCTAACACAGACTGAACTTTCAATGCAATTTTAAAGTGCTTAATATGAGAGGGCTACAATATTGTTAACAATTATTTTTTAATTAATAACTTTTTTCATGTAGTCCAGCTTTTGCTATTTTTATATTTATACAAATAAATGTAATAAGAATTCAGTTGCTGCACAGTTAAAAAGTGTACAGAAAATAAACATAACATTTAATTTATCTATATATGTTGCCCTTCTTCTGAGTGGTATTAGATGTTAGGGCCCTGCAGATTAGCTTCCCATTGGAGGAAAAATCAGTGAAGCAGTGTGAGTAAATTCTTAGTGCAACTTATTTATCTTAAACTATATCTAGTCTTTGAACAGAGGTGAACTCAAACAGCCTGCAGGCAATATCTTTCCGAAATCTCCACCAAAACTCTAATGCCTAGCTCCCAGGGAGCAACTCTGCTCCAAAAATTGACTCTAGTTAGAGATATTAAGGGAAACAGCAAATTCACGAGCTACTTCCCACAGCTTCGCCATTCTGTAAAAGAAACTCCCTTTGAAAACTGACAGTAATATAGCCTTTCTTCTAGGCTGTACACTGCTAACACCCTACCTAAGACAAAGATCTTGTAAAACTGTGTGTAAAAGCACCACCTGGTGACTCCAACCATAACAATATAAATTGTAAAAACAAATATAACCCCTTCACACAATTTATTTTATTGTGAGTGTCTGATTTATTTGGGTGTTTCTCTGTCCATGGAACTGCACTGTTTTAACCAATTTCACTGTAACTTAGGAACAAGTTAGTTAAAAGATAATCTTCCTTTTTTGGTAAAAAAAAAATCCCCTTTGCAAGAGTTTTAGAACTGGAAATCTTCGTGGTTTTTTTGTTTGTTCATTTTTCTGGCTTGCATTTTAAACATTATAAGAGTAAGATTTAAAAGACAATCTCATGATTTTTGAGGTCTGACTCATGATTTTTGAATGCTTGGAGTTGGTAGTACCATAATATGACTTCAAACCTGACTGAGCCTTCTGGATGCAAATAATAAAATAATGATAATGATGGGATCTGACTTTCTTGAAAGACCACCACATCCCAGCTTTTATAGTCTTGCTTCACTGCTGCAGCCACCTGCTGTTTCTTAAGGAAATAGAGGACTAGAGGTGTCTTCTGCTTTATTTAGGGAATATCAATGAACCTCTGCTTTACTTATTCTCCTAGACCAAATATAGCAAATTTTGGTAACTATATTTTTATTCTTTCATAAATTATAAATGTAATATCTCATTTCCAGAAGATCAATAGTTTTGAACATACATACAGCCTCAAGGAGAGTACTACGTATTATTTTGTGTGTGTCTGTTGTATTGCTTTCTCATGCTTTTATTAAAAACATAAAATAAGAAATAAACCTGATATGTGGCTTCATTCCTCTCTGTTTCCAGGCATTATGCAACTTATATGCCTTCCACACTTCTTCTGCATTTCATCATTTTGAAAACTGATTTTCATGGGAGTTGAAGGCACTCAGTACCATACAGAATCAGGCTCTTTTGGGAGGGTGCATGTTGTACACCCCAATTAACATGAATTACAGCCTCACATGAACAAGTTTTTGCATAGATTTTTGAGATCTGGGCATAATAGAGTGAAGCAATCTATAACAGTGAAAACACCTTCTCTGTCACCCTGAGGCTCTAGTAGTCCATGTGGCTCTAATATGACCCTGCTTGGGGAACCTGCTCTTTTACCTGCTTCAGTAGGTGCTGCTGCCACCTCCTGGTGACTTTTTAGACTGCTATTAGGCCCAGTTTGGGGCTCCTAATAGGAAGGTAGTTGAGCACTAGTCTACATAGCTGAGTGGAGAGTCTGTCATGAGCTGATGCATCCCTCTGGCAGGTCCAATGTGGTGTGAGGCAATAGGGCACTCCCTTTAGCTGCACCTGGCTCTTATGGAATAGGTCCTTCCTCTCTGTGCTTTCTGTTTACACCAAAAGTCAAATATTTTCTTTTGATCTCCATCATAGTCAAGGCTATAGTTTTGTTTTTCCCCCCTTTGACTATAACATTAGAGATACTCTGAAAGTGAGATGGCCAATGGTAAAACTGTGATGAATTTTCCAATGCCAGTACTGATTTCACATCACTCTTCTGGTGCTCCTGGAAAAGCTCCCATGTGGATTGCAATTAGGAAATATGTGGCAACTTGTTTTAAAAACTGCAGGCTAGATGCAATCTGATGGATCAGATCACTTATTTTCTTTATTGTTATTTTAAGTTCATTTTTAAACACATCATACCTGCTGTGATTAATAATATTTATGCTGATATCTAGCATAAGACTGAATGTGTTTTCCCTGCAGCAGGGGAGATTTGACTAACTCTGAAACTTTTTCCATGAGAGGTATGGGTGCTTTGCCAAGAGCTTTATTTCCTTCCCTTCAATCCAATATCACTAGAACATATTGATCCTGTCCTTGTATCAGGCAACAAGATTTCCATATTCTTTATTTTACAGCTTTGAATCTGTAAGTAGGGGAGATGATTCTTATAAACAGATTGGAAGACTGCAGGCTAGATGCAATCTAGGTGAATACTCTTTCAGTCCTTCTTTGGCTTTAGAGACTTAGTTTTGAATTATTTTATGTAATAGCAATATTTATGTGGCTTTCCCCATGATGAACAATCAATGTATAGAAAATCTTAGCATATAAAAAAGCTGTCATTACATAAAGAATAAATAAGTTATTTAATGTTCAGGAACTTTGGGTTGATGAGTGAATAGATGCATGGAGTGGAAAATACAGTATGATTGTAGCTCAATGCAAACCCACCCACCCCCAGCCCTAGGGTGACCAGACAGCAAGTGTGAAAAATTGGGACGGGGTGGAGAGAAATAGGTGCCTATATAAAACAAAGCCCCAAATATCAGGACTGTCCCTATAAAATCAGGACATCTGGTCACCCGACCCAGCCCAGATAGCCACCCCTTTCCCACACAGAGCCCAGGGATCCAGAGAGAGAAACAGCCTGATGCTTGGTCCCAGGCTTGCATGGAGTTTCCTGGGCACTGCCATCTCCTTCCCTCAGGGCATCCTGGGAACTGCAGCTGCCAGGAACCCTCTAGCTCCCTCTCCCTTCCCCTGACAGTGTCTTCTGTGAAGGCTGGGCTCTGCTGGGTCAAGTGGCCCCTAGTGACAGCCAGCAGCACTGCAGCTCATTTCTACAGGGGAAAGAAAATTCTGTATGCACGTTAATTTCTGCAAAATTCTGCATTGCGCAGTGGTGCAGAATTCCCCCAGGAGTAGTAGATATTGTCCACTAATTAAATTAAATTAAATTAACCTACAATATAAGGAGGCCAGATTCTAAATAATTTATCAGCTCCTTGTCCCCCGTCTCCTAGCCAGCCAGTTCCATTTCCCCCCACCTTTCCTGGTTCCTTGTCCAGTTGGTCTCTCTCCCTGCCCACAGGGCTTACAGTTGCTCTGTTGCCTCACCTACATTCCCCTTCTCCACTGGTTCCCAATCCAAGTCTCCCTTCCTGGGCTTGACTAATCATAGTGTCTGAGTCTCCCTGTCTGGAATCCTCATCCAGTCTCTTCACCAAGCCAATCCCAATTCTTCCCCCATATTCAGCTCCTCTTGTTAGATGTCTCCCCTCTCCACCCCCCACCAGTTCCCAGTCTTCTTGCCTAGGAACTCCCAGTCTACACTGTCCGGATCCACTGGGGTGGGAGGCAGCACTGAGAACACAGGAGTGAGTCTCTTTGCTCTCAGTGCCGGTGTCTGGCCCCAGCCCAGCCTACAGCAACACGGAGTTGCAGTTACAGGAGGAGACCTGCTCAGCCAAGTTTGGAGCATGACCGGTATGGAGAGAATCTTGGGAATTTAGCTACTAAAATCTGAGGCAGCTCTACTGAGCATGTGCAAACTGCATTTTTTCAAAAGCTTATAACTTGGTCACATGTTTGGATTTTCCTGGAGATGGCTTTTTGCACATCTCTGACACAAACACCACCTCCCCCTGCCAAATTTCAAGCCCCGTCTTCAAAGCTTTGGGCCCGATGACAGCTTCTCCAAAAGATCAACAGAAATTTTTACAATGGGCAAAGCAATAGATTTTTTCTTAGCTTTGGTCTCAGAAAAGGCAGAACCACTTTGATTGAAAGTTTCCAAAATAAATTCAGGCTGAAGAAATATGGAAGATTTCAGCCTACCTGTTAAAGTTAAGGGCCTTATAATGGGAAGTGCTACAAGTTCCACCTATAATATACACACATACTGATGGTGATGGAGTCTCCTATTGAATTTAATGGACGAGCTACAGTCACTTATTGTGGGTCCTGAGATGAGACCAAAGACCAATTTCAGACAGGTGAAAGCAATTGGAGCAGAATGTGGACTGCTTCTCGCTTTATGCTTTGCACATTTCCACTTGATTGCAGCAATCCTCAAGAGTTCTCAAAGTTTTTCAATCTGAAATGGCAGAGCTGTTGTCATTAAGTCTTATCATGGGATAAGAGCTCCCAGGTGTTAGTTAACACTGCAAGACTGGAGGTTGGCCTTGAGAGTATCTTTGTAACGTTTTCTTGGTCTACCTCTAAAACAAGTTCGAGCCTGCAATTCTCTGTAGAAGAGACTGATATTCTATTGTCAGACATACAGACCACATGACCACACAATTTGAGATATAAATCTTTAATGCCTGTGATGTTGCAGAAATCAAGGACCTCTGTGTTTGGAACAAAATCTTGCTATTTAATACCAAGTATCCACCTTAGACAGTGTAGTTGGACTTGGCCCAAGCATTTTATGTGGTGTTGATAAGCAGTCCATGTATTGCAGCGGTAGAGGAGTGTGGTGATGACAGTGTTGTGGTAAACATTTTTTTTTTTTTTTTTTTTTTTTTGAAATCTGACATGGTGTTTGTTCTGGAGATGAAACTGAAGTTTTCCAAAGGCAACACTTTTTTCAGGCTTGGGTGGGGGAATAGGGTGCAGGGGTGGGGGTGAGGGCTCTGGCTAGAGGTGCAGGCTAGGGATGAGGAGTTTGGCATATAGGAGGGTGCTCTGGGCTGGGACCAAGGGGTTCAGAGGGCAGAAGGAGGATCAGGGCTGGGGCGGGGGTTGGGGTGCAGGAAGGGGAGCAGGCTCTGGCTGGGGATGTGGGCTCTGGGGATGAGGGGTTTGGGGTGCAGGAGGGTGCTCCAGGCTGGGATCAAGAGGTTTAGAGGGCAGGAGAGGGATCAGGGCTGGGGCAGGGGAGTGGGGTGTGGGGAGCGGCTCAGGGGTTCAGGCTCCGTGTGGCACTTACCTCAAGCAGCTGCCGGAAGCAGCAGCATGTTGGAGCGCCGGGGGGGGCCCATGCCACGGCTTCCGGGAGCCATGTGGAGCGGCCCCCGATCCTACTCCCTGGAGCGGGGCCATGCAGCTGCTTCCGCAAGCCACATGGAGTAGCCCCAGACCCTGCTCCCCAGCAGGAGCTTAAGGGCTGGCTTAAAACAGCTGGCATGTCAGATCAGGCCCGCCGGCTGTACTTTGCCCACCCCTCTACTAGAAGTACAATCCTATTATGGACAATAGTTTTGTTTGATCCTGGGTTCCTCTACACACAAGAATGTTATGGAAGCAACCTTCAACAACCACAAACAACGAACTTGCACTGCACTCCCTACTCAGGCAAAATTCCAATTGCATGAATAATTGTAGGGTATGAAAGACTCTACTTGAGGGATAAGAAAAGGAGTACTTGTGGCACCTTAGAGACTAACAAATTTATGAGCATAAGCTTTCGTGAGCTACAGCTCATTGTGATGTTACAGAGAACAAATTAATTTATAAGAGATCTACTAGGTAACCCACATTTTTCTTATTTGTTTGCAGTGTTATTGTAGCCTGTTGGTCCCAAGATATGAGGGACAAGATGGGAAGAGATATTTTATTGGACCCACTTCTGTTGAAATAAAAGAGACATTTCGAGCATCACAGAGCTCTTCTTCAGGTCTAGAAAGACTGGAAAAGATAACCAGACTGTCACAGCTAAAAACAAGGTGGGACAGATTGTTAAGCATAAGGGGTTAAGATATGTTGTGGGCTGCCTCCTAAAATGAAGTGGGCAATTTACATCTTCAGTCATAAGACAAAGGAAGTTAGTAGGTTGCAAACTGTTGTAATGAGCCATAAAACCAACGTCTTTGTTGAGTTTATGATTTTTATTATATAGCAGCGTTATGAATTTAAGTTCCCAGGCTCATCTTTTGAAAGCATCATACAGGTTTCCTTTGAGGACGAGGACTGAAGTCAGCGATGGAGTGAACCCCTTTGTGAAAAGTGTTTTCTGCTGGGTGATAGGGTGTTTTTGTCTTATTTTTCTGTGAGTTCACTCAAGAGTGTAGTGTTTGTCTGGTGTCACCCACATAGTTGTTATTGGGGCATTTGATGCATGGGATTAGGTTCACCATGTTGTGATAGGCATGTGTGGACCCATGGATGTCACGAAGAGTATTGTGAGGGGTATTAATCATTGTAGCAGTGAAGATATGTCTACAGGTCTTGCATCTGTTGTTATAGCAGGGTCTGGTGCCACTTTGAATTGATGTGTTCTGGTCTGTGGGGGGCTTACTTCTGATGATGAGCTTGGTGTGATTGGGGGATTGTTTGAAGGCTAAGAGAGGGAGTTCAGGAAAGATTTTTCAGGATGCAGTCCCCATCAAATTGTTGGGGAGGTTGTAATTGCTTGATGATGATGATGCCCTGTATGGATTCCTGTGTGGGTGATAAGTGACATGAAAAACCCCCTAAGCTTATTTCTACCAGCTTAGGTTAAAAACTTCCCCAAGGCACAAATCTCTATTTGTCCTTGGACTGAGGTATGCTGCCACCACCAAGTGATTTAGACAAAGAATCAGGGAAAGGACCACTTGGAGTTCCTATTCCCACAATATATCCCCCCAAATCTACACCCCCTTTCCTGGGGAGGCTTGAAAAATAAACATGGTGAGCACAAACCAGACTCTTGGGTTTGTAGGACACTAAAAACCCAATCAGATTCTTAAAAAACAGAACTTTATAAGAAAAAAAAAAAGTAAAAGAAGCACCTCTGTAAAATCAAGATGGAAGGTAATTTTACAGGACAATCAGATTCAAAACAGAGGATTTTCCTCTGGGCAAAACTTAAGTTACAAAAACCAGGGATAAACCTCCCTCTAGCACAGGGAAAATTCACAAGCTAAAACAAAAGATAAACTAACGCATTTCCTTGCTTTACTTACAATTTTTGTAATCTAGATGCTTAGTTCAAGTAGGGCTTTAGGAGATTATTTTCCCTGTCCTGATTCCTCGCTGACCTGGAGAGACTCAACAAAAAAGAAAGCGAAAACCTTCCCCCACAGATTTGAAAGCATCTTCTCCCGTTATTGGTCCTTTTGGTCATATGCAAATCAGGTTACCTGAGCTTTTTAACTCTTTACAAGTAAGGAGGGATTTTATGATAGCCTTAGCTGTATGTTTATGACCACCTTGTACTGCATTCAGGCAGATTGACTCTAAGTCCTCTAAAATGGACATTCTCAGTTGGATTCCTCTGAAATTTGCTGTGCCTCAACTGAGTGCAACACAGGGTTCATGACCCAAATTTTGGATCATTTGAGCTAGAGGTTCTGGAGATATAATCCCCCCAACACAGCCATTTTTCAAAACGTTTATAAGTGGTTGGTTTGTTTTTGTGCATAGAGCTAGATACCAAACTATTGCCTTGAGTGAGGCAGGTCAAAATGGTTTCAACCTGTCAAGTTTTACCTAAGGTAGTGCATGGCACCTTGCTAAAACTTTTGGAGACCCAAATTGAGAACAGTATTTAAGAAATGTATCTTTTCCACTGTACAGGCACCAAAACAGAAAAATGCCATTCCCAGTATTTTATATGCTTTAAAGTTTGACTCTTGTCAGTGCTCTAAAATCTGAATGGTTACTCAGATTGCTTTGAAATGTGATGTGCCTCATGGGGGAGGCACAGGGCGGTGTTAATGATCCAGATTTGGGGTCACTTGACCAACGGGTTCATGAGTTATAGCCTCCCCCTACCCAATTTTCTTCTACTGTATTTCACTATTAAGTTGAGAGGTACCAAGGATCGGCTGAATCACATACTTCATTGGGATTGATGGCTGTGAACCCACCATTCAAGTAACACAACTAAGGGTAAGCTAATCACTGGCCCCCACCTAAGACAAAAGGAGTTTTGGACTGAGTGGCTGGAGATTGCTGCAATTCCTGAGCTCTGGGTGGCAATTTTATTTTGGGGGGAATTTACATACATGAATGCTTCCTGGGAGGGGCATTAGGGGGCAGAGAAGTAGGGGAATAGGAGGAGTGGGATTTGGGGATGCAATGAGGGGACTGGAGTTATGGAGAGGAGAAAGAGGTTGTGGGCTCAGATGAGGGAGGCATGGGAAATGTGGATTACAGCAGTGGGACACTAGGAAGAGGGATGTGGGGCTCAATGGAGGAGGCCTGGGGGAGAATAGAAGCAGGGGTGCCTGTCAGGCCCACATTCCCCTTCCATTTGTGTCAATCTGCCCCCATCCCAGCTCATCTACAGAGGTGTGACCCCCATCCCTACCCTCCCATGTGAGCCAGTTTTGGAGGGGGCTTGCCTGTTGGTGTGTGGGAGGGTGTCTGAGCCCTTCTTCCTATTTCCCCTATGTGAGCTGGGCTCTGGGGGTCCCCAAGGCCCACTCCCTGCCCCCACATGTGTACCAGCCTCCTGGGGTTCTCTGGTCATCTGTAATGATCTGATCCCTCCTCCCTGCCCCCCTCACATAAGCAAAGTTGTGAGGAAGGTCTGAGCCAAAGGAGCTGGGAGGGGCTCCCTTCTCCCCAGTAGTATCTAAGCCCTGCTCTCTGCCCAGATATGTGCATCAGGACCCCTGCTCATCTATAGAGGTTTGACACTCCCATGCTGACACCTTGGAGGTGGGCAGAAGGAGGAGGTATTTATTGGACAGAGGATCTTTCTCTCAGTAATAAAACTGTCAGTATTTTTGAACAAGAAACGGTGTCTGTGATTTCTCTCACTGTACCTTCTAAAAACTCCCCCCTCCCCTCCTTCTGAAATACACTCCAGAAACTGCACGAGTGGGGTTAAAGGAAAGGGGGAAGCAATAGCAACAGAAATGTTTGTATAGCAAGGAGTGAAAACATCAGGGACATGAGTTGGAGGGGGGGCTTGTTGTAGTGGGGAATGCAGTGAAGAGGTCAGGGAATAGGCGTGCTGAATCAAGGCTGGTGAGACCCGGCTAATTGTTTTGCATACTGGCTGGCTCTGTACGCAAAGCATAGGATGTGATATGTACAACTGCCTAAATGTCTACTCATTGCTACCAAACAACAATCTGTACTTGGAGGTGCAGATCCCAGTGCGAGTGCAGTGAGAAGGGAAAAGGTGCAGGATGTGAGAGATTAAAGAGACCAGGACTTTTCAGCTTGGAAAAGAGGAGACTAAGGGGGGATATAATAGAGGTATATAAAATCAGGAGAAAGTGAATAAGGAAAAGTTATTTACTTGTTCCCATAATATAAGAACTAGGGGCCACCAAATGAAATTAATGGGCAGCAGGTTTAAAACTAATAAAAGGAAGTTCTTCACACAGCGCACAGTCAACCTGTGGAACTCCTTGCCTGAGGAGGTTGTGAAGGCTAGGACTATAACAGGGTTTAAAAGAGAACTAGATATATTCATGGAGGTTAAGTCCATTAATGGTTATTAGCCAGGATAGGTAAGGAGTGGTGTCCCTAGCCTCTGTTTGTCAGAAGGGTGGAGATGGATGGCAGGAGAGAGATCACTTGATCATTACCTGTTAGGTTCACTCCCTCTGGGGCACCTGGCATTGGCCACTGTCGGCAGACAGGATACAGGGCTGGATGGACCTTTAGTCTGACCCAGTATTGCCATTCTTATCTTCTTATGAAAGATGGCAGCTGAGCTGAGTCCAGACTCCCCACAACTCTGGCTGCCCACTCTGGAAAGGAAGAGATGGAGGAGGTAGCATGGGGAGATCAATTCCTGCCTCACAGTATGGGCTGTCCATGTTACTGAGCCACCATCTCTCCTGATAAAATAGGGAGTCAGGTCAGGGTTCTGACCTCGTTCCCTATTCTGGAAGAAATGGTAGCTCAATAATCAGAATTACTGGAATACCTTTCTGACTCCTGCCAAAAGTGCCAGAGCAGCATTCCACAGCGTTTTAGCACAACTGGAGCACTGAACCGTAGCACACTAACACCCATAGAAGTGTATGCAAATAATTCTCATTGGCATGGGCTGTCTTTCTCCTCCCCGCCCCCCCTTTTTGTCATTTAATAGTGTTAGATGACTAGTGCTGTGGATGAGACTGAATGGGTTGTAAAAGGAGGTGAAGAGTTTGTACATTTCAGAAGCTGTGGGGCTGGCAGAATAAAGGTGGTAAGGGGGCATAGCTGAAAGAGGACAGAGGCAAGGTTGCATGGGCAACCATAACTGTGCATTTCTTAGTCTTCAGAAGTTTGAACCTTGCTCAACTCAACATTCTGCAAAGGGATGACGTACCACCACCCTACCTTAACTCTGCAGTGAAGTAGTCTTTTTGCCATTGAATATACAAGGGTTCTTTTTTCAGCATCTGTGACTATGTGCACGGCCAGGGAGTTGCATCCTTTTAAACCAGCAATTAACGCAGGGCTGATCCAACTCCCTTTCAAGTTAACAGGAGTATTTCTATTGACTTCAGAGGCCATAGGCCTAATCCAACTCCCACTAACATCAACCAAAAGACTCCCCTTGACATATCCCATCAGAATAGGATGATTAAAACACCCAGGAAAAGTCTTCACAATACTAATTGTGGTGCATTAAAAAACAAACCAACCGTGCACAACCAAAAATAATCACTTTCATTTTTTAAGCTTACAACTAGTTTTAAGAAAAGGAGTACTTGTGGCACCTTAGAGACTAACAAATAGTCTGTAGCTCACGAAAGCTTATGCTCAAATAAATTTGTTAGTCTCTAAGGTGCCACAAGTACTCCTTTTCTTTTTGCGAATACAGACTAACACGGCTGCTACTCTGAAATTAGTTTTATCTTTGCATTCTTATCTTTGATCTTCAATTTCAACTGTTTTTCCTGAGAAGATAGAAGAAGTCTGGTTTTATAACACAAGTGTCCGCAGTTGCATGAAATTAGATGACAATCTCTAGCTCTTGCACCATTCATCCTAGATTTCAGATTTTTTGTGCCCCAAATTTACAGTTTGAATTAAATAAATTTTAATGAAAATGTTGATTCATGACAGAACGCTGTCTGGTGTCATCACATGGCTTTCATAAATTCTCCGGACATGCAAAGCATATTATGGATAGTGTATTCTCTCCAACCTCAGGACATTAAAGACAACTTTCTCTAATAGACATGTTTGCACCCTTGATAGCATTAAAATCTTCATTCAGACCTCCTTATACTAATAGTCTTTTCTTTCCTTATAGCTTCTTTTTGTAAAAAGAACAGCTCAAATTCATGAGTGCAAGTATAAGGAATTATCCTCTAATGTAAAAGTCACACGTTGACTTACACCAGAGCAATGAGATTAGAATACAAATAAGACAGTAACCTAAGGATCCTTGATAAGTCGCTTTATTTTATATCCTTCCCATTTCTTTTCTTTCCCAATAGGATATTTTGCTTCTTGAGCTCAGAGGAATGGACTGCCTTCTCAGTTGAGATTATCTGAAATTACTACTCCTGGGGGAATTCTGCACCAAAAAATTAAAAATTCTGGACATAATATTTTATTTGTTAAAATAACAATATAATCACACCAGTTGCAATTATTTTTGGTCATTTGTTTAAAAATACCTGTCAGCATGTATGCCTGAAACAATACAGACAAATGTTTTTTTGACAAATAGACTCCTTACTAGGCATATTAATACAGAACTAAATAATAATTCATTTAAACTACAATACAGAACTGTATTTCCTGCATCCTTCAGAAGCAGTGTAAAGGCTTGGGGGAGTCAGGGGTAACAGAAGAGCTGAGGGAGAGGGAAGTAATTGCTGGAAAGGAGCCTGGATGTGAACTTGGTGGGTTGTTGGGTGTGGAAAAAGTACAGTATAGGGTTTTTTGGGGGGCAGGGAGGGATTTTTACAGAGCTTCCCCCATGTAGACTCTGGCTGACCCCTAGCCTCTCCCATTCAGTCAGGCACATCTGCCCCTGTCCCCAGGTGTCCTTGCACCCCCACTTGGACTCATTCTCCCCATCCCCATATGGCCTTGCATCCCCTCAGCCAGCCCCCTCCCCTCATCTCCATGTAGCCCTGCACCCCCTCTCCCCATGTGCCTCTGTGCCCCCACTCAGCCACCCGCTTCTCCCCTGTGGCATCCATCCCCATCCCCATGTGGCCCTGTGTCTCCACGTCCACTCAACCCCTGCCCCATTGTGTCCTCCCCCACTAGCCCTTATGAGGGCTTTAAACTAGGTTCGCCAGGGATGGTGACCTAAGCCCAGAGGGAAGTGGGATACTGGGAGGAAACACAAGGAGGAGGGTACAAGATGGGAAGTCTCCTGATTCATACTGAGAAAGTAGGGCAATCGGCTAGTTATTTTAGGTGCATATACACGAACACAAGAAGCCTGGGAAACAAGCAGGAAGAATTGGAAGCCCTGGCACAATCAAGGAATGATGATGTGATTGAATTAACAGAAACTTGGTGGGGCAGTTCACATGACTGGAGCACTGTCATGGATGGGTATAAACTGTTCAGGAAGGACAGGTACAGGAGGAAAGGTGGAAGAATTGCATTGTATGTAAGAGAGCAGTATGATTCCTCAGAGCTCCAGTATGAAACTGGAGAAAACTTGTTGAGAGTCTTTGGGTTAAGTTTAGAGGCAAGAGCAATAAGGGTAATGTCATGGTGGGCGTGTGCTATAGATCACTGGATCAGGAGGATGAGGTAGATGAGGCTTTCTTCGGACAACTAACTGAAGTTTCCAGATCACAGGCCCTGGTTCTAATGGGGGACTTCAATCACCCCGACATCTGTTGGGAGAGCAATACAGCCATGCACAGACAATCCAGGAAGTTTTTGGAAAGCGTTGGGGACAACTTCCTGGTACAAGTGCTACAGGAACCAATTAGGGGCCATGCTCCTCTTGACCTGCTGCTTACAAACAGGGAAGAATTGGTAGGGGAAGTAGAAGTGGGTGGCAACCTGGACAGCAGTGGCCATGAGATGGTTGAGTTCAGGAACCTCACAAAAGGAAGAAAGGAGAGTAGCAAAATACGGACCCTGAACTTCAGAAAAGCAGACTGACTCCCTTAGGGAACTGGTGGGCAGGATCCCCTGGGAGGCTAATATGAGGGGGAAAGGAGTCCAGGAGAGCTGGCTCTATTTTGAAGAAGCCTTATTGAGGGCACAGGAACAAACCATCCCAATGTGCAGAAAGAATAGCAAATATGGTAGGTGACCAGCTTGGCTTAACAGTGAAATCTTCGGTGAACTTAAACTCAAAAAGCAATCTTACAAGAAGTGGAAATTTGGACAGATGACTAAGGAGGAGTATAAAAATATTGCTAGAGCATGCAGGGGTGTAATCAGAAAGGCCAAGGGACGATTGGAGTTGCAGCTAGCAAGGGATGTGAAGGGTAACAAGAAGGGTTTCTACAGGTATGTTTGCAACAAGAAGAAGGGACCCTTACTGCATGGGGGAGGCAACATAGTGACGGATGATGTGGAAAAAGCTGAAGTACTCAATGTTTTTTTTGCCTCAGTCTTCACAGACAAGATCAGCTCCCATACTGTTGCACGGGACAACACAGTATGGGGAGGAGGTGAGCAGCCCTCTATGGTGAAAGAGCAGGTTAAGGACTATTTAGAAAAGCTGGCCATGCACAAGTCCATGGATCTGGATCTAATGCATCTGAGGGATTTGGCTGATGTGATTGCAAAGAGCCATTGGACATTATCTTTGAAAACTTGTGGCAGCTGCTCTGTTCTAGCACCACACCACCCTCTGGTGGGCAAAAGGTGGAACTGCTACAACTTTCCAGTAGAAGCTGTTTTCTGCAGAAAAAATTAAAATTATGCATGGCACATGAATTATGCACATGTGCAATGGCGTAGAATTTTCCCAGGAGTAGAATATACTCTTAGGCCTGATACTTCAGGTGATGTATGCAAACAAACAGTCTGCCTGCACAGATCAGCTTGCAAATTGGAGTCCCACTGTTGAACATACATTTTTAACAAGCAATGAATGGTGTCCATACAAAGCTAGTTCTTTGTTGAGAAAATTGTGGTGTGGTGGGACAGAGATTTAAAAATAAAACCATAGTTAAACCTAATTGTCATTAGTTCAACAGATGCAACCCGTCCCGCCCATTCCCCCAATTGTTAGCACATAAATACGGATTGTTATGATTAGTTTTAAAGGTTAAAGTAGGGAAAATAGTAAGGATTGAAGAATGAAAGCTATGATCATAGAAGGCACAACACTTAGGATCGGGTGCTTTTACCAAGGGACGATTCCACTGATCAAGAGATCAGGAACTGTTTCATGATGGATTTCTTATACCAGTCTCTCTGGAGTGAAGATGTTTTACAGAGACTTCCAGTCTTCAGAGACTAGAAACAGATACGCCAGCTACATTTTACACAATCAGACTTCTTTAAAAAAGTGGTTCTGTCCACTTGAGGTATCAAATGAAAGGCCACTCAGTGGATTCTGCAGCTAATCACAAGATCATCCCTCTGCTCTTATATGTTATGATAAGCAGTCTCACTTGTGGTTTAGACCATTCAAGCATAAAGGTAACTTGCCTAGCTTCTTCTGTGTAAGAAGTACTGTGCTCTAACAGCAGACACATTAGACTCTACCCTTCATATTATAGTGAGGTATAAAAGCCAGTCTTGACAGGTTGGGGGAAAACAAGTCAAAAATTCAGATAATTCCTAGCCATAGGAAAGCCTGTGGAAGGGGGTCTGGAGAGATGGTGTTCCCCTTACAGATTTTCGCTAGCTTCTTCTGGTGAGGGAGTGTGGAGTTTGCCCCCCTCCTGACAAAAACAGAGGAGATAGACCCCTCAAATCTCATGAGCATAATAAGATTCACTAATGCTACTGTAGTTTTGATGTAGCTTTGCAGGGTTGTCTGTACAGTGACTTCTGTCTCTCCCTACTATCTTGCAGATTCATATAGCCTTCTGGCAGCATAGCTCCAGTACAAAATTTCTTCCGAGTTAGACAGAACCAGCAGCACAAATATGAATAATTGAAAGTGGTTCCGAACATTGCGTTCCTCCCCAAGCAACCTGTTTTATTTTGTTCCTCTCTTACACTTCTGTTTTCAAGTGTTATTTTGATTCTTTATGCAAGAAAGATGGAACGTTGGAACTGGAAGGCTCTGTGACAGTTGTGAGAGTGGCAAGAAAAAATGTCTCGTTAGTTCTTGAATCTATTTTAGGAGTAGTCTGATGGAAGAGCCTTCAGTGTCCTACCTCATGTCCTTGTCCCCATCCCCCTCTTATGGATTCACTAGAGACAATACTCTCCCCCAAAACAGCTTTGAATCCCAGTGATGCTATTGGGATTGTAAAGACTGATTAAAAGTGTTAAGTTAAGTTCAGCAATCATTTCCACCAAGATCTGTTACTTTTTTGCAGTTGGTCTAGGAAGTCCTTTATAAATATATTTTTTTAAAAATTATTATCCTTTAGGCTTCTACTAACCTTTTCTTAGGGAAGAATCTAAGAAGAAAAACCAGATTTTGTTGTATGATATTCATATGAAAACATACCATTTGTTTAACAATGTGTTTCAGGGGCTTTTTCCTCTTTTTCTTATTTCAGAAGCCAAGAGCACGCAGTAACAGCAGAAGATTCCCCTAAAGACTACACTCCAACATCAGGTAAAAACTGACTTGCACAGTTTTAGGAAAATAGATAGGTTTTCAGGTAAGTTACAGAAATAATAATTTGTAAACATTTTGTTTGGCAGGAGTGGAAAGGTTTACATGTACTGCCTGAGATCAAAAGTTCTTTTCCTTTCATGAACATAAGAGGCAACTGGGGAAAGGAGTTGCCAAAGCAAAGACAAACCAACCCAACTGCATATAAAGAGCGAAGTACTAACTTTTCCAGAGGCACAGGATTCAGCTAATTCTAAATACAACTAGCAATATAAAGGAAAGGATTATCTTAGCTGTCCCTGGAAGATGCACTTTGAGGGTGAAAAAATAATTCAGTAGCCCATGTTCACTCAGCCCAAAGATCCTCTTGATACAAGATTTCTAGTCAAGATGACTGAATGGCTCAGAACAGTGTTGGAAATGACAATCTTTCATACTAGGCAGTATGGCTTCATGGATAAAGGACTGGATTGGGACTCAGGAGACTTGGATTCTATTCCTGACTCTGCCACAGGCTTATTGGGAAAGTCATTTCACCTCTCTGAATCTCACTTGCAACATGGAGACGATGATACTGACTTCCTTTGTAAAGCAATTTGAGAGCTACTGATCATAGGAGCTGACTCTTTGGGTGTTCCCGAGCTGGAGCACCCATGGAAAAAAAACAGTGGGTGCTTAGCACCCACTGGCAGTCCCTCTCTCCATCAGGTCCTCCCAACATCTCCCTCCTGCCGGCAGCCTCCCCATCAGCTCCTCCCTCTCCCTCCCAGCACCACCCACCTGCTTCAGATCAACTGTTCAGTGGTGTGCAGGAGGTGCCAGGGGGAAGAGGAGGAGCAAGGGCGGGGCATGCTTTGGGAAGGGGGTGGAGTGGGGGCAGGGGTCAAGCACCCCCTGGCAACTTAGAAAGACAGCCCCTCTGCTACTGATGAAAAAATGCTATACAAGGATTGGGTATTGATATATAATTGGTTCAAATCCAGCTAAAGTCAATAGTTGTAGCAAAACAGCCGCTATTTGAAGGCTGTTTGGTGGTCTTTGTAAAACAAGTCACCCAAGTACCCTATAATTAAATGTTGATAATATGAAAAAAAAGACATTGAATTAACAAGCATTTCAGCCATGAACCCTCATGCTCTGCTGGTCTACTGTATTCCTTTCTGCATAAAGAGATTTGCAGCAGCCGCTATCGCTTACTATGTGTTTAGACAACATCAAGCACATTCTGAGCACTAAAACAAGTTTAAAAAAATATGCATTTCCATTTGAAATCCTTTGCGTTTTGGGGAAAGTGGTCTCAAATGACTGCCTTGATTGTGGTCACTTTGGTGGACATTTCCTTTCCCACCCTTTTTCTGCCTTGCCTATTTGGACTAAGCAATTTGGGGGCAAGGAACATCTTACTATGGACAGGTCTACATTACAAACATTCTCCAGCATAGCTATGTCAGTTGGGGGTGCAATGAGTTAGAATTTTTGCTGGTACAGCTATGCCAGTCACAAGCTCAGTAGCTCTTTGTTATGCTAACAAAGTATGCTTTTGCCAGTACAGCTAGTTTCACATGAGAGCAGGGGTGCCAGAATAAGCTATACAATCAAAAGCATGTTTGCTGGTATAGCTGCATCCACACTTATAGCTATGCTGATATACAAGTTTCATTGGTCAAGGGCATGGGGGAAAAAGCCACACCCCTGACTGGCATAGCTAGTTTGATAAAAACCCCAGTATAAATGCAGGTACACTGACAGAAAAGTACTATCATTTGGGGAGGTGGTGCTCCTACACCAACAGAAAAACTCCTTGGGTCAGTGGCCACACTAGGGGGCTATGCTGGCATAACTATGCCAACACAAACTCTATAGCTTAGACATAGCCTAGAAATGCTTTGCCCATAAAATATACTAATATAGGTGAAGCATTTTTAGCATAGATATGGCCTATGTGTTTTTACAGCAGTTAGTATAGTCAGTTGGGGGTCTCTAGATGTTACTGTAATACAATAATGGAAGTATTTTTCCAGTGATTGCAAGAAAGCCATGGGAGGTAACTAAACCCACGCAAAGACAGGTTCACTTTCATTTAATGCTACAATAGGTATGATCGAGCTCTCAACAAAACTTGTTTAAGATCACATCTCAGTTTTCAGAACCACAGATGCAATAAAGATAGCCACTGGTGGAGGATAGGGTAGATTCCAGGTTTTGTTATTAGAAGAGATACAGCTAAAGTTAACAGACTCCAACGAGAGACTGCTGAATTGGAATTAATTTGCAAACTGGATACAATTAACTTAGGCTTGAATAGAGACTGGGAATGGATGAGTCATTACACAAAGTAAAACTATTTCCCCATGGTATTTCTCCCCCCCACCCTACCCCCCACTGTTCCTCTGATATTCTTGTTAACTGCTGGAATTAGCCTACCTTGCTTGTCACCATGAAAGGTTTTCCTCCTTTCCCCCCCCCCTGCTGCTGGTGATGGCTTATCTTCAGTGATCACTCTCCTTACAGTGTGTATGATAAACCCATTGTTTCATGTTCTCTGTGTGTGTATATAAATCTCTCCTCTGTTTTTTCCACCAAATGCATCCGATGAAGTGAGCTTTAGCTCACGAAAGCTTATGCTCTAATAAATTTGTTAGTCTCTAAGGTGCCACAAGTACTCCTTTTCTTTTAGCTAAAGTTAAGGTTGTTTTGGTTAAATTAACTGTAATTTTCCAAGCTTTCTAATGTTTGGGTGTATTAAAAATGTGATCTTTAAACAAAAAAAAATTCAGCCTCAGCTTTACTGTTATTCTGGAGAAATTACAGTATTCTTATTCTTTTTTCCTTTAAGTCACTGATGAATGTTTACCATCTTAATGTGATGTTAAGGTTATTTTTTTTTGGTCAGGAATTAGTTTAGGTACCTTATAAAGTGTAAAAATTTCTTGGCAACATGAGTTTCTGTACAAGCTTGTTTTATCCCCCTCCCAGAATGTGATTCTCTATCACAATTCACTCCCCCATTCAGTTCTGATTCTCCTCACCACCAAACCAAACCACTTGGTTCCAGAAACTACACACACACACACACAGCTTATAACAAAAATTCAGAGAGGCCGTAATGTATACTGAAATGGCTTATCACTAAGTTTTGTCAGGTACCCTCAACACTAGTCAAAGGCTCCAGTTTCAACATGAACCAACACATCATCAATATTTGAGATCCTCATTTGAAAAAAGTATCCTAAGTGTCCACCCTGATTTGCCTTTAAGCTTTTTCAGTAAAGTTCTATGATAGCCTATGAATTTGAAGCTTCAGAGAGATTGATTTAGTTCTGGCAAAATTAGATCATAGATCTGGAGATTGCCTTTCAGCAGCTCATGTCCAAATGTTAAAACTAGGGCCCTACCAAATTCACAGTCCATTTTGGTCAATTTCACGGACGTAGGATTTTAAAAAAAATGTAAATATCATGATTTCAGATATTTAAATCTGAAATTTCATGGTGTTGTAATTGTAGGGGTCCTGCCTCAAAAAGGAGTTGTGGGGGGACACAAGGTTATTGTAGGGGGGTTTGCAGAACTGCCAGCAGAGCTGGGAGGCCAGAGAGCTGCAGCTGCTGGCCAAGAGCCCAGCTCTGAAGGCAGAGCTGCTGCCAGCAGCAGCGCAGAAGTAATGATGGCATGGAATGATATTGCCACCCTTACTTCTGCTCTGCTACCTTCAGAGCTGGACCCTTGGTCAGCAGCTGCCACTCTCTGGCTGCCCAACTCTGAAGGCAGTGCAGAAGTAAGGTTGGCAATACTGTGACCCCCTTAAAATAACCTTGTGACTCCCCTGCAACTCCCTTTTGGGTCAGGACCCCAATTTGAGAAAAGCTGGTCTCCCATGTGAAATTGACATAGCATAGGGTAAAAGCACACAAAAAACCAGATTTCACGGGGAGAGACCAGATTTCAGTCAGTAATGTGTTTTTCATGGCCAAGAATATGGTAGGTCCTACTTAAAACCAATGCACTAAAAGTAAAGGAGGATACTGGTAGTGAAGAATTTTAAATAATGACCTGGGACACTAAGATTTCACAGATTAGAGCTAGGTTTAAAGGAAAAAGCAGTTAGATAAGAAGTACGTATATAAAATTACAATATTGTATTTAAAGATTTGCAAGTTTGCAGAAGTTATGTTTGTACCTTACATTGTCATTTGAGTTTTAGAACCAAGTGATTATGAAAGCAAGAGTATTCAAATGATTATTTAAAGAAGAGCATTTAAAAAATTTCTCAGAAGCCTTACAACCAAGATTTAAATTTGGTAAAATTCTGCAGACTAGATCAAGGTCTAAACGAAAGCAGTTTTGTTACAAGGAATTTTTTCTTCTGAGAACAGTGTAATCATGCAGGCACTCAGACCCTTTTTGGAATGGACAAAGTGGACTAGACCCAAATAAGAAATTGGCAATAATTCTGAGTGAAAGTTCTTTTCTCTTCCTACAGATAAAGTTATCTTTCTACAAATAAAATAATGTCATTTATTTCTCATCTCTCCGCTTTCAGTGGAAGAGAGAGTTAGAATTCTCTTTTAAGGCAAGAGGAAAAACTATACTGATTTGTTGACCACTTCTCAAGGCAACAAAATGGTATGGGCCACAGTATACTACTCAATAGATGGCATCTTGTTGTCAAACAAAGATGTTAAGTTAAATTTTACCATTAGGCTAAACCTGAAACACACCAAGAGAAAAATTCTTTGAATTCAGATGAGTTTTTTTAGAAAAACCTGTTGTTTCCTAAAGCCAATGTGATCTCCATTTGTTCACGTAGAACAAATTTACCTTCAGCCTAGCATGTTTTTAGTCTTCACTATTTGCTTACACTTGGCATAGTTAACAAGTGTTTGTTATTGACACTCAGACAAATAGTTGAAGGCTTTGCAGGATCAGGACCTGAGTAAACAGAAATAACTCAAGTGTTTATACTAAAGCATTTGTGTTTGCAGGATTGAGGCCACAGTCTTAAGGGAGTAACTTTGGAGAGCAAATGATTTTCCTCTTATTGCTACCATTTCAACAGGATATGCATATCTTATAAAAAAGAAAAATAAATGTAACTCTTTTCACCGGTTTCTGGTTTAAAGTCTCCTATTGAATACCTGATATGACAAGTAGTGATTATTTTAAAAAGTATATGCCTGAAACACTGGAACAAGACAGATAATATATTGTTATATTTAGCAAAAGATAATACAAGTGAGAATTTGGAAAAGGGAGATGTACGTTGCCTGGATGGAAGAGTTGCTAAACAGGATCCGGCAATAGGTAGGCATTGAGTGGAAACCAAGGAAACCCCCACCCCAAGCCCCCATGGCCATGTACACATCTAACAAAGTTACCAGGGCACACAATACACACAACAAGGAATTTTAGTCAATCATTTCTGGTCTCCCTACCTACCATTTTATACATTACATTAACTGAAGGTTCTGAACACTTACTCTCCCACCACGCTTCCTCTTTTGTCGCTGCTCCACATTGCTACCAAAAATAGCAGACTCTGTAGAGACGTCAGCTCAGATGCAACTGGAATCTTAACCTGCTCTCTGACGATTCACATAAACCCAAGCTGCTTAAATAGCTGCTCTCTTCACTTTGTTGCTCCAGGAATTGATTAATCACTTCTCTCCCTGAGATCACCAGCTATACCTACGCTATTATTATTTCCGCCCTACATTTTTCCTCCTCCCACAAGGAAATGTATCTAGCCTCCCTTCTTAAATGCAAAACCTTCACCCCTCTCTCCGCCTCTTCTTCCAGAGGGGCACACATCTATGATCCTTTCATAGATATTGTTGCTGTTACCACCAGTCGTTCAATAACCCGTTCCGCTTCCACTAAGAAGGGCATTTGTAACCCTTGTGAACAAACCATTACTGCTTTCAACTCCCCGGCAAAAGACGACGACGACGCCGCCTCCGCCGCCTCCTCCTCCTCTCCCCCAAAGCATCATCCTTTGTAACCCAAACCCTTATATCCCACTTCCGCCAAACACTTCTAGGCCTCTTCTCTCACACTGTCTGTACAGTACTCCCCTCATAAACACTGAGCCCCAACAGCTGCCCCCTCTTCTACCCCTTCCCCAACCCTCCTACCTCCCCTACGGGGTGAGTGTCCCAAACCCTTGGTTTATATCCTGCTTCTGCCTCCAGCCACCCCACCCCGCTCACCCCAAAACCCCCTCCCCATTTTGGCTATGATGAAAACTGCTACGTGATTGGCTGCGAGACTGCGTTTCTCTGTGTGGGAGGTGCTGATTGGCGGAGAGCGGCCGCCTCTCACTGAGTGTCTCAGGCAGTGTCAATGGCTCCTCCTGCCACGGAGCAGCGACGGTCTTGAGGATTGCGGGGCTCCTTTAAGAGAGGGTTTTTGGGGGGGCTGGGGAGGGGGGGAGCGGAGCGAACATCCCCCATAGCGAGCGCTCGGGAGACCCAGGCGGCCCCTGTTCCTCCATAGCGAGCCGGGGAGGAGACGGCAGCAGCGGCGGGACCCGCAACTGGACAACCCCCCCCCCCCGCTGCCGCCGTGAAGCGGCCACCCCCGGGGCTCCCCTCCCACCCCCACCCCCCCGAAGAGGCACCGTTTGTCGGAGGATCAACCCCCCCTCCTTTCCCGCCACCCACACGAGCCGGCAAATGAACTCGGTCCGAGCCGCCAACAGGAGACCCAGGCGAGTGTCCAGGCCGCGCCCGGTGCAGCAGCAGCAGCAGCAGGAGAGGAACAACGCAGCCGCCGCCGGGGAACGGGGTAAGCGAGCCTGGCCGCGGCGCGGAGGGGGCCCTGCCCGAGGGAAAGGGAAAGGGAAAGGGGGAAGGCGGGGCGGTGCAGCCCCTCTCCGTCCCCCACTCCTCCCTGCGTCGCCTAGCCATGTACCGCCAGGAAAAGCCCAGGCTGCTTCACCCTTGGCTCCTGCTCAGGCCGCGCTTTGTTTGGCTTGGGCTCTGCCCCGGCTAGGGCTGCTGGGCCCTGCAGCCGAGCGGCGGGAGGCTCGGCTATTCCCCCGGTGCCAGGGAGGGGATCGGCCCCCCTGACGCGGGGGCGGCAGCAGCTCCCCCTTCTCCCCGGGGGAGCCCCCTCGTTGAGGTCTGTGGGCGATCCGCCAGTGCTGGGAGGAGGTAAGGCACGGTGACCCCCGTGGTGCAGGGTGAGGGACTAGCCCCCTGGGCCGAGGGGGATCCGCTGTGCCTGGGGACATGGTAACCGAGTAACTTGTGTTGACACTGTCGCCTCTTCTCTACCCCTGTCGTTTAAATGGTGTCTCAGGGAGACAGCGGCAGCCGCCGCGGCTCCTCTCTCTCTGCCTCTTCCCAGTCTCCTGAGCCGCACAATGTTTGCTGCGCAGTTTGGATTCAGTGCTTTGGTTACACAGCCCCGAAGGGGGAGGGGGACCCATTACAGCGAAGCATTTCAGTGTAACACATCGGCCATTTATTTACCTCCACCTCGCAACTCTTCTCTCCCTTCACCCGATATCCCCTCACCATGTTTGTCCCTCCTGAGCTAGTGTCAGGATCTGGGGTGGGAAACTGGAGGTGCCGACCCAATACATCTGAATCCTGGATGTTTTTTGTGTGTAAGTTGGTCCAGGGCCTAGTGCAAAAATGTTGTCAATTTGGACCTAATCAGGGCAGCACCATTGTCTGAAAGGGCTGAGAATTCACCGAGATGGGATTCCGCCTTTAATGGAGACTGTAACAGAAACGCTGGAGCCGAGGGGTTTTTGTTTGTTTGTTTGTTTGTTTTTTGGAGGGAGAATGGTTCCTTGATCACTTAGCTCTGTAACTGTTGCCATATTCATTAGCTGGGTTTGTGTGTGTACAGTATTTGCAGGGGTATTTTTTAAAGGAGAGATGGGGTGGGATTGAAGGAGACATTTTGCATGTCTTCTCTGGTGGATTGGATTTTAATTTTTTATGCATTGGCTGTCACACCTCTCGCCTGATAAAGGGAACGGATCTGTGATGCCGTTTTAGATGTACAAATGTCTTTTTTAAAATAAAAAAAAGGCTTCATTGTCAGCTGAATGGCTTTTGATTCTGAGTATCTGGGATGTTACATTAGAGGCAAGATATTTTCACGACAGAGATGCATTATGTTTTGATTGCATAAAAACACTCAACTGTATAAAAATGAAGTAAAGAGTTTAAAATGAAGTATTTTAAATTCTCCATTTTTCCCTTCTTTTCTTTCCTCCTTCTCTATGTCCCCATCACCACCACACACATTGGTCAGAGCAAGGAATGTTACTCAGACCAGATTGTTGTGTATATAACTAGAGGATGTGATGTCTTATGCCCAATTATGGCATTTGTGTAAACTTTTCAAATCTTCAATAATTGTATAATTAAAATAACTTATCTGATAAACTGATATTTTAAAATTTTTGATTTCCTCCTTTTGTGTCATATGCACTAAAGGCTTTCATCTCCTATGTTATGTATAATGTAAGTTGTTTTTTTTTTAAAATTCTCCTGGGTTGATGTTTTTAAAAACAGAATAATTTTGTAAAAGAGAAAAATTACAGTTATAGATTATGACTATTCAATCTTAGGGTTCTGCTAATCATCTCAAACTGTACTAATATGCTAATATGAGCAGAAACTTTTTCAGTTAGAATGCCAGACTGTAAATGAATTAATCACATTACATATTTGAGGAGGTCTGTGTACCCTGAAATTCATGGACTACTTATTTACTGTTGTTTACCACCTACTGATGATGAAGGAACTATAACAACATCAAGTTGAAACCAAGTGATTTTTCCCCTTTTCTACTTTCTAAATTTGACTTGATCCCAATCTGATTATAAATTGTTGGATGTTGTGTCAGTTTTATACTAACATTTAGAGCATCTCTGTCATGCTTACAGGTTTCAGAGTAGCAGCCGAGTTAGTCTGTATTCGCAAAAAGAAAAGGAGTACTTGTGGCACCTTAGAGACTAACAAATTTATTAGAGCATAAGCTTTCGTGAGCTACAGCTCACTCTGATGAAGTGAGCTGTAGCTCACGAAAGCTTATGCTCTAATAAATTTGTTAGTCTCTAAGGTGCCACAAGTACTCCTTTTCTTTCTGTCATGCTTGTTTTTTTCCTAGAGGTGTAAGAGCCTGAACCAATGTTCATGGAAGTTAACAGGAGCTTTTCCAATGGCTTCCAAGGGAGTTGGACTGTATCAAAATACAGATGGTAGTCAATAAAGTAAATAAAATATTACACAATATTAAGGGATTAGAGAATGGCGTTCTATAAATCAGTGGTGTATTTTCATTTTTATTACTACCTTGAGTTTTGGTCACCATCTAAGTAAAGGTAATAGCGAAGTGAGCAATTTAAAATTGTTAGTAAAATGCTTTCATATGAAAAGAAATATATAATACTGAGATCTAGTTTAGAAAAAAGAGGAGCAAATGTGATGATGTATAAAATAATGAATGGTATTTATTTGTCTCATGCCCTAATATAGAAGCAAGGGGACTCTTAGGGATGCAAATAAAAAAATAAAGTTTTTAATTCATTATACTGTTTATCTGTACAACTCCTTTATTGCTTGAGACAAATGGTGTCGTTTATATCGAGGTCAGACCTTTTATATATTACTGAATGCTATATGTGTACATGATGCTTTACAACCACAATAGCAACAACATTTAAACGAACTTGAGTAATAACTAAAGGTTATACCTCCTGCTACAGGAAATGAATGGATCACTAGGTGGAATCAAAAAAGAAATCTTTCGCCCATGGTACATTTGGATAGGTTCATTATAGGGGTTTGAATTACAAGTATAAGCATGCCAATGCTTCACTGTGTGACTTGACAGAACACGGTCATGGGCATTTGTATTCTAATATTTCATATTTGCAGTGTGAACAGGACATAATGAGTATAGTATTGTTATGACATTTGCACGTTATAAACTATTAAATCACAGAAGCTGGTAACCTGTTGGGTCTTTTGTTTGCAATGTGAAAAGGACATCATCATAAGCACATGCAAATCAAATCAAATAAACCTGTTCCAGCATAACTCTGTCATATAACTGTGATGTGGTTAAGGCTATGGTGTAGTTGGTCCTTTCATTTTCCTCTGAAACATGTGGGACAGACTCCTTTCAGAGACAGGATTCTGGACTAGATGGACTCTTTATTCTATGCTTAAATATTTCCACATTTCCTGTGCAATACCATTTTTCACTAATAGAAATAATGGCTATAATTTGTGGAAGAAAACAAGGTTAGACCATATCTAAAAATTCTTGCTTAGTACATAGCTTAAAACTATTAGCATGAGAAATGGCACAGAAGATATGTGTTTTTTTCCCCCTTGTTTGCAAAAAGCAGCTGTATACTTTGTGTCCTAGTCCTGCATATGCTACTGGGTGTAATCCCGTTTAAGCCCAGAGGTTATGTCCAGAACCAAGTTCTTAATGGAATTGAAGATCCTGTATTGGAGGGGTGCCCAACCGGAACCATGTGCGGTTCTTCAGAAGTTAATATGCGGCTCCTTGTATAGACACCGACTCCGGGGCTGGAGCTACAGGCGCCAACTTTCCAAGGTGCTCACTGCTCAACCCCTAGCTCTGCCACAGACGTGCCCCCACTCCACCCCTTCCTGCCCCCTTCTCTGAGCTTGCTATGCCCTCATTCCTCTCCCCCCCCCTCCCCTGAGAGCCTCCTGCATGCCACAAAACAGCTGATTGTGAGGTGCGGGGAGGAGCTGATAAGCTGTCAGTGGGCAGGAGGTGCTTGCAGTGGGCGGGGAGAGCGAGCTCATGGGTGGCTGCTGTTGTATTACTGTGGCTCTTTGGCTGTGTACATTGATAAATTCTGGCTCCTTCTCAGGCTAGCCACCCCTGCAATATATTGAAAACTGCAAGAATACCTTTCGAGTTTGATTATGATTCTACCTGTTTCTTACAAAGTAGAAAATTGGTAGATCAGGCCTTACTTAGGTCTCATCTACACATACATTTACATTGGCATAACAAAAGCTGTATGTTAAAATTGATTTAGTTATTTTTTGGGGGTGGACACTCTTATTTTGGAATAAAAGCGGCTAAAGTCAGTCCAGTTATTTTTATTGTGAAATAAGAGTGTCCAGCCACAAACTTGCACCAAAATAACTGAATCAGTTTCAGTTTGTGTATAGATCAGCTCTAAAATGGCAAGAAATCAGAGAGCAGTACTAGAAGTAGAAAGAAAGTTAATGTGGGTTTTTCATGTTACTTAAAAATCACATCTGGCTAAGAAAAGGTGGTATGTTTATACAGGGATCTGTGTTCCTTACTTTCCATTAGGAAAATAAGGATCTTAAGAAATAAAATTAGTGGAAGTTATACACTCGGTTCTGCAGGACTACTTTGGGCCCAAATTCTGTGTTGTGAATTGTGGGATTCAGGTTTTGATGCCTGTTAGTAAAATGCTGTCACACTATTGTTGAAAAATCAAAGGAAAGTTTGTCCATTGTTAATATCAAGACATATACCTCATCTAGTGGCCCCAAAGACACTTTACATGATTTTGAGAATAGTTGGGTCTTGTATGCCAACATACATGGTTCCCAGACTTTCTCATTTTGTGTGTGTGTGTGTGTGTGTGTGTGTGTGTGTGTGATCTCAAACCTTACTTATTTTGGTTCCGGCTTATAAAAGCTTTTATTTTTCACAGTTGCTTAAATTTCCTTTTTCATAGATTAAAAGAGAGAAATCCATGTTATATTTACAGAGACAAGCAAATACATTTCTGTATCATTGCTAAATTTTGTTATGTGACTGCCTTTTATTTTACTTTTTTTTTTATAAGAACCAAAGCCAAATATATTTGATGTAGGAAAAATAATTCAGTAACATGTGTAGACTACACATCACAGTAAGGATAAAGAATAAGATATATATGTAAATAGGAGAAATATTTTATTGTAGAGTAAAAGTGATCAAGAAAAAGTAATGTTTATTACCTGTTTGATATTGTTATTACTTAATCTTTGGACATTGTTTGTTACACGTTTCTCTTAATTATACTTTGGCTAGTTCTTAGCTAAAAATCTCCATTGTTAGTTTGAGTGCTGTGTGTAATGGTGTAAATATGCCTGGTGAGTTTATTACTTGCATATATGATCGGCACATAGCTCAGACGTCTTTGTTTTAGTTCTTTACTGATCAGTTAAATTAGTCTCCTGTGAATAGCGGAGAAAACAATTTGTTAACGATCCTCTGAAACATTGCTTTCCATAGTTTTAAAATGTAGCATTTTTTGACTAAAAATTTTTAAAGGGAGACTTTGAAAATTTTGTTTTATTAGAGCAAACTAACAAAATAAACATTAAGTGTGCTTCTGAGTATAAATATTTTAAACTTGCCATATATAGGAGCCAGTTGTTACTAAATCGTACTTCTTTCTGTAGCATGGTGCTGCCTGGGCTGGGGTTGTTCCGGCCAGCTGGCATAGCCCGGCTGGGGCCGCTTGGGTCTGGCGCAGCTTCGGTCTGGCATGGCCGCTGGGGCTGGGGTCCCTCTGGATGGTTAAGATCGGCTAACAGTAAGCCTAATGCTTACTGTTTAACCTTTTATATCCCTAATGGGGCGACTAGGACTGAAGACGCACTTTTTCAGACGTAGACCTGAGGTTTGGCATTTGTTGTTCATCAAGTCCAATTGTTGCCTTATGAGATATTACCTCATATGAGCTATGCTTTTATTCATATTACTGACTGCAAAGTTGATAGTTAATAAGGCCATTATCATCCATAATTGTTATCGGAGAGGCTCCCAACTTCATTTGTCTGATCCATGCATCTGCTTTATTGGGTCTGCTTTCTCTAGATGCCTGTTTAGTTCAACAGAAATAGAGCTGACGTTAGGGAGGGGAAGCAGTATTTGCTCCTTGCTCCAAAAACTAACTCACTTTTGTAGGTCTACTGTGTGAGAGTCCCAGGATGGAAATACATTTTGGGTAGGTGGAGTATACAAACTTGCACTTCAAATTTCCTGCCCAGGAGAGGTCTCATCTCTGATGTTGGAGTCAGATATTTGGTGACTTCAACATCTAGAGCAAAAAAGAAGAGGGATTTCATGGTCATCATCACTTGTATTCCAAGTGGCTGGTATGTACTCCACTCTTTAAGGTGCGTGTTTTCTGGTTCTCAGTTTGGGGTGGATATGAGGGGTAGGGACCAGGATTACACTTTTGTCATAATCTTTCATTCACTTGAAGTTTGTGGCCACTTTTACTACTATTGGGGTAGAGAATGCATTTCATTGGCTTGTCTACAGAATTAATGGGCCTACTTGCATTTCACTGCTCTCTGTGGGAGACTATATACAGCATATTTTCCTTTCTGTTGGTTATAATGATTATATTTTGTCCTTGACCATTCAAACAATGGCTCTTCAATTTCTTCTTAATATATAATCCTCACGTCACTGTGCTTCGTGCATGCCCTGCAACAGATGAAATGTGGCAGTTATGCCCAAAGTAGCAAAAGCTAATTTTTATGATGATAGTGCTAGTGGATAATGGAAATGAAGATCTTTCTCCTTTCACTTTACTGTTGGTGAAGACCCAAACCATGGAATTTGTTTTCAGGTGGGCAATAACTTGCTGATTTTGAGCTGCTTTTAATTATAAACAGAAGTAAGTGTGGGGCCTGGAGAAGGCTATTTGTCTTCTGTGAGTTTTGGCAAGTTTGGGTACCTGTAATGCTAAATGTACTGCCTATATTCTTTTTAAAAAAATAAAGAAATAAATTTAGGTTTTTCCTATAATTCATAAACTGGACTTCTCCGTTTCATGGCTGATTAAGATCTAGCTAGAATGAGGGATTGGGTTCACTGTTGTTTTGAGATTACTAGCACCTCCGTACTAGAGAGCCAGGTGCCAGCTTCTCTTGTGTAGTGACTAGACTTTCGCTCAAGAAACCATCTCTTGACATTGGTGTTCTTGCCAACTAATGCCCCATCCTCTAATCTTTCTCTTTCTGGATAGGTTTATTGAGAAGATTGTTGGGAGGAAACTTTGGCCTCATTTGAAATCTTCAAGCTGATAGGTGAAGGAAATCCAGCTTTTAACTAAATATTGTATGGAGACTATGCAAGTGAGATCCATTGTTTTTGTTTGTTCTTTTACACTTATCAATATTCTTTGATACCGTTGACCATGAGGTTTTGTTGGTTTGCTTGCTGACCATGTTTAGCGTAGGCAGGATCACATTTCAGTGTCTGTTCCGCATGGGATGATCCCACATTGTAACATTAATCAATGACTTATCTGTCTCAAGGGCTCTGTTTTGTGAATTCTGTTCTATCACCCCTTTATAACCTGTACATTTGGTAGAAAAGGGATATAGTTGGACAATCTTGGTTGTGTAGCATTCAGTGTATGGGTGATGTGTGGCTCTACATCTGACTCAGACATCATATTCTCCCACTAGCCAATGTCTAGTTGAGATAAGTTCTAGAACAGAACATCCTGACAGAAGCTCTGTCCAGACAAAATGGGAGTGTTTCCGGTTTCTGGGAGGAAAGCATCTGGAAAGGGTTGCCAGGGATGTGTTCTCTTTTCTGTGTTGATCAGACAGTTCACAATTTGGGGTTGCCCTGGATTTTCAATTCATGCTGGTGAAGAAGCTTCTCACCTTAAATGATCTGTTTGGGTGCTTATGATCTTTTCTCTAAGATGTGGACCTCTCCACGGTTTCCCATGTCTTAATTGCCTCCAGATTGGATATGGGCACTGAATGCTACCTGGGACTATTCTTGATAAAAGCTCAAAAGCCCTAACTAGTACAGTGTGCATCTGCAAACTTCCTCAGAGATACCAGTCATAGGGAGCCTATTGTACCTGTTTGCTGAAGTCTATTAATTTCAGGTTTGCTTCTGGAAGAAACTCAAGTATTTATTGACCTATAAAGTCATAAATGGTTTGTATCTTTGCTTAGGAAACTGTCTTTGTATGTACTGCCATGACTGTTGAGTTGGTTTACTCATAGTCTGTAGCAGGGGTCAGCAACCTTTGGCACCCAGGCCATCATGGTAATCCGCTAGCGGGCCTCAAGATGTTTTGTTTACATTGACTGTCTGCAGGCACGGCCTCCAGCAGCTCCAAGTGGACTAGGTTCACCATTCCTGGCCAATGGGAGCTGTGGGAAGCAGCGCGGGCCTCAGGGACGTGCTGTCTGCTGCTTCCTGCAGCTCCCATTGGCTGGGAACGGTGAACCTAGGCCATTGGGAGCCTGTGTCTGTGGACGGTCAACATAAACAAAACGTCTCGAGGCCTGCCAGCAGATTACCACGATGGGCCGCATGCCAGAGGTTTCCGACTCCTGGTCTGTAGCTTTGAATGGCTGGAAGCTGGAACTAGGACATTCTTAGTGGATAGTCCTTGAGTTAGAAATTCACTTCCCCTTTTCATTCAAAAGAACCATAGTGTGTTTTAAAGTACTTGGAATAAAATCTGTCTTTTTTTTTTTTTTTTTTTGGTCAGGATTCTGATTGAGTGGCATCCTATGAGAATGATGTTTCAACTCTTTGTTTTCCATTAATAAATTCTTGTACATGTACTTAGAAAGGGCTTATCAGTAGATTTTTTTTTTTTTGAATCCTATACTTAGTTAATGTTGGTTATTTCGTGTTATCTTGAAAGACTTTTTAACTAATATGAACAAAGTGTTTTCACATCAGTTTCTTTTAGAATGTGCTTACTAGTAAAATATAAAAACTCAGCAGTTTTATGTGCATTTAAAAAAACTGCTGTGACTAAGACAACATGTGAATATATGTATGCTCTCATTTTCAAGGGAGATGAGCAAAATATGAAAACTTAGATAATTGTCATGAAAATGGAAATAATTCATTAATGGCCTAATCAAAAGCCCATTGCAGTCAGGTGAAAGAGTTCCAATGATTATTACAGTGATACTTGGATCAGTCCTTAAATGACACACATGGTCAAAATTGCCAATTTCCCATTTCTTCAATTGCTTATCCATTTACTGTACATTTAGCTAAAGCTTTTTTGAAAGTCAAATCTGAATTACATAAAGATCTCAGTAGCTGCTGAAACAAACTGTCCTAACAGGTCAGCTTTTTAAATGATAAAGCATGCATTGCTTAAATAGCTAGATAATGGAAAATGTCTCTTCATGTAGCCAAATATCCACACATCAGTGATTAAACAGTGAGAGTCTTGGGGTGGGGAACTTCCCATGTTAATTTTTTTTTTTTCTTCTCATACTAGCCTTGTGAGTACAGCTGGTTGGTTGAGTGCCATAGTAGTGGTCTTCTAATTATGGCTGAAGAGGAACCTTTTTCAGACTCTTTATTTTATTTTACTTTCTGCTCAAATTTTTCATGTTTATTCTGAGTTCAACAGTAACTTTCTTTGGAAAGCTTGGTAAAGTTCAGTGTTGCCCAGTATTGTTTTTGTGTCTGCAATTTAAGCATCATATTAAAACCATCAAGCTTTTCACATTCTTACTGTAGTCTTCTGAGGAATATAGTCCTCCAGCGTTATGCCCCAGGTGTCTCCAGAGGGAGGCAGGGCCCAACCCCTGCTGGCGGCCCCAGCAACCCAAGGCAGTGTATCCTGGACCAACAGAGAGAAGGAGGGGCTGCTACTTTGACCCTCCCCCACAGCAGAGGAGGCTGTGGCTGCAAGAAAAGCCCCTGGTGGCCACATTTGAGAAATGCTCTTTAATCCATCCATTTAGTAGCAGCAGCAATGGTGAGAACTCATCCCATGCAAATCCATCTCCTAAATGAAGTTTGAATAGCTAAGCTTAATTGGAACTAAATACAGTATTAACGTTATTATTCTGGGGGGATTCTGTGCCAAAAAATTCTGCAAAATTCTGCAAATTTTATTTGTCAAAATAATGCAGAATAATCACACAGTTTCAATTGTTTTAGTAAGTTATTTAAACTACAATACAGAAAAAAGTCACAATAGCTATTCAGCATTTCCTAGATACATGAAAGTTAACTTAAAAATACTTGGTAACTAATACCCTGCATTCCAGTTATAATCCTGGATTTTCATTTAAATTACATTACAGAACACCAAACAGGAAAAAAAAAGTAGAATGTCATTTTAAATTGCTCAGACTTTCACACATGAAAGTCGTACAGTTTTGCTAATCGTTGTCCTGGACTTAGTGGGTACTTTGAGAAGTGCTTATTTCTGATTGTCCTAACATTTTATTGACTGCTTGGTAAATGTTTTGTTTGCCCTCAAAAGTCTTAGATTTTACTTACCCATTTAAAAAAAAAAAAAGCCCATTGTGCCACTTTGGCACAGGAAAAAAGTGAGAGAGCACATAAATCTCCCTAGCTGATTCCCTTACAGTCATTTATAAGGCTTTACATCACTCTGGCAATATAGGGGCCTTAAAACTTCTACAGGTCTTTATGCTGCTGGGGGAGATGACTGAAAATGGGAATAGTTAACTAACAACAGAATAATTAACAATGTTACTGTGCAGGCAGGTTGCTACATTTCTGCCTCCCGAGAATGAGACCAATTAACCAGCAACATTAACAAAATGTGATTTTTTTTTTTAAAAAAAAATTTGATTTTTTTTTTTACAAAAGCTATTTGCTTAAATTAAAAAAAAAAGAATTTTCAGTAATATGATACAAATATTTAATTAAGTGTTTTTTCAATTCTCAAGATGTAACATTTTACTAGGTCAGCAGGCAGGCTACTACGCTTCTGCCTCGGGGCAGAGTCTTCCTCCTGCATAACAAAAATATCTACCCTCCTCCACGCCCATCAAGCCGCAGTATCAAGAGGCTTGTTGGCCTGCGCCCTGATGGTGATCAAGGTCCCTCCTACCACTCCCCCCCCCCACAGTGATTTGCATCTCTGAAGCTGCTCCAGGCACGCTGGAACAGAGGTGCTGCCAGGGAAGAGACGCGTGTCCTCCCTGCAGATTTTTTTTGCATTTTTCTGCAGGGGGGGCACAGAAATATATGGACCATATGAATTCTGTGCCCCACATTGGTGCAGAATTCTGTCAGGAGTACATTATTAACTACAAGTAATATTTTTTTAACCTTGCAGCCCCTTCTCCACACTTGAATTAATTTTTTTAAAGCAAAAAACAAAAGGAAAAGGGGGAGAATTTCACTCAAGTTTTCTACAGTGAAGTGAGCTTGGTCATACTATACCAATGTTCACCATTATGTTAATGGATATCACAAAATATACAATGACCAGTGAAAATATATTGAACATTTAATAGGAAATTTATATATGCTATCTAAGTTAATATTGCAGTAGACGGTCTAACTTTTCTACATTTCATGCCTTATTATGGAGTTGCTTATGTCTATTGCATAATTAAGGTTGAATAAGAAGTTTTCACTTTAACAGGAGCTTTAAACCTTTATTTTTAAAAAAGAAACCTAAATATGGAAAGTAAACTTTGAATGCTTTTTGGATTTTTCTTGGTAGTTTGATAGAAATTGGGTTAGATGTAGAAAAAACAGTAAGTGTTCATAAATGATCCTTTTAAAGTTGTTTTTTTTTTTTTTTTTTTACTGGATTGTCTCACCTTGTTTCAGACACCTTTTGCAAGAAATCTAAAATGCTCTAGGATCTGTGCTTTGCTTCTCTTATGGTAATTAATACAATATTGGTTATAAATAAATGGTATTTGTCAGTGTTGTGGTTTTCACTTTCTCCATAACTGAAAAGAAATGTTCCAATTAAAGGTCATTGCAAGCAATGTTGGGAATAGATTCCAAGATTTAAGCCATGGTAGGTTTAAATTGTAGCTACTCACCCTTTTTAGTCTTTTCAGATAAAATGTGCTTTGATTATCCTTTCCCTGTCCAGTATACTCTTTTATTAGAGCCAGGGATAGAACTCAGTTTCCTGATCTCCAGTATGTGACTGCTGTCCAGCAAACACTTGTGTAAAGCAATGGACTCCCTGCTACAACCAGGTTAGAACAGTTCAGGTGGCGCTCTAGCTTGTACCCGCTGGTAATGGTTGCCTAGGGACCTTATACCATTTGAGGATATCTGGAGTATGCTGACTCCGTGCCTGCTGGGGGAATTCTCAACAGGGTGTGGATGGTTTTTCCTTCCTTTTGGCCTGTCTAAGAATTTGTCCCAAAGTATTGATTGTGGCCTTTTTGAACTAGAGAGTTTGGTCCTGAGGCTTAAAAAAGATTGGACCCCCTGACCCTACAATATGGCATTTTTAAACAACCCAGCATCACTTTCCATCCCACATAATTTAGAAAATAACTGGAATTAAAACTTAGTGTGAAGTTGCTGTGCAAAATTCCATTTTGTCACTTGCCTGCTGCAAGTAGCTCTTTGACAGGAGAGGAAAATATTATTTCAGCCAAAATGTGAACCCTTCTTTTTAGCGTTTATTTGGTTATCAGTATTTTGAGCATAACAAATACAATTGTTACAGATAAAATGCTTTAAAAAGCATATTTTAAAAATCTATAATGTGTGATTGAAACATCTTTGATAGATGTGTATTGGCAAGCAGTCCAGAAATTTAAGATTTCACTTTTCATCCCCTTCTGTTCAATTACGTTGGTTTCAGCATTTGCCCAAGATCGTACATGAAATTTGGGGCACTCAGGAATAAAACTTGCATCTCCTGACTCCAGACTGCATGTTTGAACATGAGCCCCTGCTTCCTATGGATCAATTAGCAATGATTGGCAACAGTCCTGTTTTGTTTGTAACTGGCCCAATTTTTACAAACATTTGGTCACAGCCAATTTCCTGGGATGCTGGCAGCAGCTTTTTAAAAAAATGTAATACTGGCCTCCTGCATTTAAGGACAGCAGTGCTGAGTGGGTGGGAGGCTAGCTGGTGAGAACGCTACATTCCTGCCTCAGACTTTCCTCTGTGCTGTTCCTAGCTCAGAACAGAGAGCACAGTCACTTCCCACCTGCTCAGCAGAGCCATCTTCTTCCCCTATTAGTGCCTCTCTGGACACACTACAATATCTTAGCTCACAGTAGGCTTAGAATGCTTTACAGGAGAGCTCAAGAATGACTTCCCTGGAAGTCCTTCACTTTTAGTAAGTTCCTCTTACAACATGTCCTGATGCATTCTCGTAACTGAAGGGTAGAAACTGTATGAGCGGAATCCTGGCTCCATCATTGGAGGTATTAGGATAATTATCAGCTCCATCCTCCTTGTTCCTTCCTCTTCCCCCCCCCCCTTTTTTCTGGGGTGCTTTTGTCCCATGCTCTCTCTGTGTCCCTGTGGAGATGGCCTCTCACTTTCTGTTTGTAGGGCTCCTTACTGCAGCTTTTAATGGAGTTTATTTTTCTGTGCTGTGCCTGCTTTTTTTTCCCCCTTGTCGCTTCTCTGGGCTGGATCTTTTTCGTGCTCTCTCCTCTTTCTGTGAGTGTTCAGCCTGCACTGGGTCTGCTCCGCTTCTTTGAGGGTAAGGAACTCTTGTCTCTCACAGTAGAAAAGTTTTTTATATTCTCTTTTTCTTCCTTTCATTTAGGATGAATTTTGTCACTTTGACACCATGTAACATGAGCTGAGAAATGCCAGACTCCAAATGCTTTAGCAGAAAGTTAAAGAATGACCTTTTACCTGGAAGGCCCTCACTTTATTAAGTTCCTCATACAGTATATCTTGGTCTACACCAGTGGCTTAGAACACCTGAAGTTTTTCCATCACTGATATTTATCTTTACAGTTATCATACCAGTGGCTTAGTATGAGTCTATTGATGCCCTATAATAAATAGTATTAATACCTAAATTTTATGTAAAAGATTAATATAAAAACATACTAAAATTCATCAGAAAGCACACAACCCTTTAGCTTTTGGGGCCCCGGCAGTCCCCCAAAGTCTTGTCAACCTTTAACACTTTTTCCAGAGAAAAGAATCTAAACAAGCCAACTATATAAATGATAATCAAGATTATTGGTTTACATTGCTCTAGTTCAGTGGTTTTCCACCTTTTTTTATTTGTGTACTCCTAAAAATTTTGACTGGAGGTGCAGACCCCTTTGGAAATCTTAGACATAGTCTGAAGACCCCAAGGGTCCACAGACTATAGATTCGCAAAAAGAAAAGGAGTACTTGTGGCACCTTAGAGACTAACAAATTTATTTGCGCATAAGCTTTAAGCTTTTTTTATTTTATGCTGAAATAAATTTGTTAGTCTCTAAGGTGCCACAAGTACTCCTTTTCTTTTTGCAAATACAGACTAACACGGCTGCTACTCTGAAGACTATAGATTGAAAATCACTGCTCTAGTTTAACTGTGTTTGCATAACATCATGCATGTCAACCTTAGATCTTTTAAAAAAAGAAGTAGAAATAACTTTGTGTTTTATCTTGTAGAAGCTACATATTAATTGTTTTGAATATTTCTTGTTTTTATTTGTCTTTGTTTATTAAACTGAATATCTTAATAAACAAGCCATTTATCACTATAATGATTCTAGGTTGGACTGGCTTTGTCAGATCTACCTTGGGGAATGAGAACTGCACCAATCAGCAAGTGGGGTGTGTGTGTGTATGTGTGTTTATTGGCAAGTGGAAGATTGAAGGACCTGATCGCCTGTCAGTCAAGCAGAAAGGTAGCAACATTCTTTTCCAGGTTCTGGTCTCTGTTGACACAGGGCATAGATGTCTCATATCCTTGAGAGTTGGATCTAGTGTCCATCTTTCCTTCCCTGTCCATGATAGGCGCAGTCCTTCACAAGATTGTAAAATCCAGGTCAGCTTGTTAGTCGTGGAGTGGCCCAGGAATCCTTAGTTTGCGGAGCTGCCTAACTTCTTCCTTGATCACTCTCTCTGCATTCCCAAAAAACAAGGCTTTGACTGACCGTGCACCATGGGAAATCTAATAATCTGTTTGGCAACCTGGTGGCATGCTTTTAGGTAATTGTATGTGAAGTAGCAGCAATTTTCAGAATGGATGCTTTCCACACTGGTGTACCTGTGATGTCTGCATGATCTGGTAATCTGAGGTAACTTCAGATCATAGAAGATTAGGATTGGAAGAGACCTCAGGAAGTCATCTAGTCCAACCCCCTGCTCAAAGCAGGACCAATCCCAACTAAATCATTCCGGCCAGGGCTTTGTCAAGTCAGGCCTTAAAAACCTCTAAGGATGGAAATTCCACCACCTTCCTAGGTAACCCATTACAGTGCTTCACCACCCTCCTAAATGATGCATGGGAGAGGGAGAATCCAAATCTTTAAAATGCAATGTTCTAACATTTTTGCCACTTCTCAGGGTAAAATATATAAAGATTTGAATGACTTAAGTGTCCGCTATTGGCGGGCCTTGAGAAACAACAACTTATGTTGCTCCATGGGTTCCCATCTGGTGACCTCAGAGCAGCTCGGAAGCTAAAGCTGAGAACTTTTGGGTGTACACAAAGCTCTTAACTCAGTGGGACACAACTGAATATTAAATGCTGTTAACAAATGCTCTCTTAAGAGAAGAGAGTGTGTTGAGAGGTGCCTCCCCCTTAAAACTGTCTTTCTAATTGCCGCCATTTTATCTGGGGTTTGGTCTTCACTTTAAAATTTACACCGGAATAGTTATGTTGGTTTTCTCCCTCCACCCCACCCCACCAAAGGTTAAATAGTGACTAAGCTTGTTCCTGTCAAAGTGGTTTTCTGTTTCCATTTGATCATAAGGTTTGTCTCATTCTCTCATTTCCCATAAAATGGGAAATACCTTTGTGCATGAAGGAAACTTTGCATATGGATAATGGCATAGAGAGTACATTTTATAAAAGTTTACAGATGATTCCAAGCGGGAGGTGTTGCAAATGTTGAAGGACAGGATGAAAATTAAAAATGATCTTAACAATTAAAAATGATCTTAACAACCTGGAGAAATGGTCTAAAATAAATAGGATGAAATTCTATAAGGACAAATGCAAAGTACTTCATTTAGGAAGGAATGTTGCACAAATACAAAATGGGAACTGATTGCCTAGGAAGGACTACTGCAGAAAAGAATCTGGGGGTTTTGGTGGATCACAAACTAAATATGAGTCAACAATGTAATAGTGTTGCAAAAAAAGTAAACATTCTGGGATATATTAGCAGGAGTGTTGTAAGAAAGACAAAGGAAGTAGTTCTTCCACTCTGTTCAGCACTGATAAGGCCTCAACTGGAGTATTGTGTCCAGTTCGGGAAAGATGTGGACAAAATTGGAGGAAGTCCTGAGGAAAGCAACAAAACTGATTAAAGGTCTAGAAAACGTGACCTACAAGAAAGAGTGGAAAAAAATTGGGTTTGGTCTGGAGAAGGGACATAAGTCTTCAAGTTGTTATAAAGAGGAGCATGATAAATTGTAGTCCTGTCCCAAGTGGATAAGGAGAAGAATAAAGGGCTTAAATTGCAGCATGGAAGATTTAGGTTAGACATTAGGGAAAAATTCCTAACAATAAGGGTAGTTAAGCACTGGAACAAATTACCTAGGGAGGTTTGTGGAATCTCTGTCATAGAAGGTTTTTAGGAACTTGTTAGACAAATACCTGTCTGGGATGATCTTAGATCAGTGGTGGGCAACCTGTGGCCTGTAGGCCGCCAGACAGTTTGTTTACATTTGCGTGGCCTCCCGCAGCTCCCAGTGGCCGTGGGAAGCAGCATGAGGATGTGCTGGCCGCAGCTTCCTGCTGCTCCCATTGGCCTGGAATGGCAAACCGTGGCCACTGGGAGCTGTGGGCGACTGTGCAAATGTAAACAAACTGTTTGGTGGCCCACCAGTGGATTACCATGACGGGCCGCACGTTGCCCATCACTGTTTTAGATAATCCTTAATCCTGCCTCAGTGCATGGGACTGGAATAGGTGATCTATGAAGGTCCCTTTGAATCCTACATTTCTATGATTCTACACGTCTAAAGACAACTTTGAAAGTTAGAAAATGAAGCCTTTTTTTGTTTGTGAAGTGTGCGTGTTTTGTTTTGTTTTTATGTGTAGAGTTCTAGGAAGAAAAGCTTAATAGTTTCTAGAGATTTTTCTTTCTTGTTGAGGTTACAACTGGATTAAGGAGGCCAATGTCCTAGATAAAGACTACCTTTTAAACAAGAATCATTCAGTGAGAAGGGGTCCCTGGTTTTAGGATGAGAGAGGGGAATGCTTCCCTTCTTGAACTGAGCAAGGCAGCCACTTGGGTGTCCTTACGTACTTTTTCCTGTCATTTTGAAATGGTAGATTGGTGGATGCTACCTTCTGCAGGCTGGTCTGGTAATCGTCTTCAGTTAATCTGGTTGTCTGTGTCTGTTATAAAATTGGGTATTAATGCAGAAGTTCCTGATAGCTTTACCGGTGTAGAGGGATGGTGGAGAATAGTAATGTCTTAATTTCTTGTAGTCACCCTAGAAAACTATACAATTTTTAGATGGTGGTAGAGTTACGATTTTGAACTGAACTCTTTAGTACTATATACACTTTAGCCCTAGGTTCGTCTGTGTGTTTGGGTGTGTTTTTGGTTTTTTTTTCCCTCTTGGTAACCAGTTACAGGGATATAAACCTTGAAAGGGACTGTCAGAGCAGTAAGCAGGGGTGGCAATTTTAAAGCCTATGGTGTACTTTATCCTGTTCATTAAATGGGCATATTCCTGATCAGTCATGATGGCTTAAATAATATGTTTTGATTAACCATACCACATTCTCCTTGGTGAAATAAATTGCTACTTTTGCATAGAAACTTTTATTTAGCATAACTGTTTTTGCTGTTTTCAAAAGCCTGTTGAAATGACCAAGCGGTCTTATCTTCATATAGACTTGTGAAAAACTTTTCTTAATAAAAATAAAATTAAGCTGAGCTGTGTATCCATGACATCTTAAGCATCAGGGTCAAATTTTTCAAATGTCAGCCACGCAATTTAGAAAGTTAGCACTAAACTTGTATCTCCTTCCTTTCTGTTTCTGTGAAGATACAGACTGAGATTTTGAAAACTGTCTAACCAAGTCACATGAATATTAATGAAAATTGTATCCTATAGGAATTGGGTATCCAGGTCCCTCTGGCAGCTTTGAAAGGCTCAGCCAGAATAGTTAAATTTTTTGCTAAACTTTAACAAAAAAACAAACAAAAACACTGAGATAACCTTGTACATCAGATTCCATTAATTAATTTTTAAAGGCTTGTTATGTTATACAATAGTATTTTCAGGATTCCTTTAATAATGTTTTGTCTCTTTCCCCCCTTGTCTCCCCAAACATGTAGCCTTTTGTCTCTCCTGGCTTGCCCCTCTGCTTTTCCTCTTTACCATATATGGTGTCAAAGAAGTGCCACTGCTGTGTGGAAGGGGAGTGTAGGAGGTTATTCTGCCTAGCCACTTAAGAGTTGAATAATCTATTACCGCATGCTTCCCCTGAAGTTGAAACTGAATATTATATTGCTGGAAAAGATGTGTAGCATGTATTTCCTGCAGCTTCTGAGGGGAGAGACATATCCAGACTAGCCTGCCACTGGAAGGAGGCAGCTTGCTGTCTCAAATCCAAAGACACAGGAATAGAGGAGAGTTAATTGAAGCTTACTGAATATCCTAATTGAGGGTAGGTGTTCTGGAACCTCCATCTCAGTGTCTAAAAATGTCTGCAAATAGCATTCCCACTTACCTGTCTCTAAGAGATTTTCACTCTGCGCAATAACTGGAGGTAGCTCGGACGAGATGCAGTGCCAGTTTCTCCCAGAGGTGCTGTTAAAGCAGAGAGCAGAGATCTAAAGGAACATTGTGGATGAGCAGAAAGTGACAGTGAAAATTTGACCATTTGTCTGTTATGTCCCGTGCAGCGGGTGGGTGTAGGGAAGGGGTGCCCGCGGGTGCAATGGCACCTGCCGAGGCAGTTGTGTGCGCCCGCAGGACACTGCGCCGCTGAAATGCCGCTGCCAAGCGTGACTATCTGAGAACCGCGTTGCCGTTTTTCAGCGGTATTTTGGCGGCGGGGTGTTTGGGGCCCACCACAGTCTGGTGGGAATAGGAATGTGTTATTCCCACAGAAAGGTTGGGGACCACTGGTGTAGGGCATTGGAGGTAGGTGTGAATATGAAAATATCAGCCTCCATGAGTTAGAATTGAAGGTCTGGGATTCAGGAGCTGATGGGTTAGTATAGGTCTGTAACTTAGCTTAAAAAAATAAAAATAAAAATACCTTGACAAACTTACAAGCCAGCTGATCTACATTAACAAACTAGTTTAAATAAGTTTTATATAAAAACCAGTCTAGTCAAATTGGTGTAAACCTCCAAAGTTGACACACTTAAAACAGTTTTATCCTGGTTTAAAATTGTGTCTGTTGGAGATTTACATTGGTTTAACTAGACTGATTTGAAATAAACTTAATTAAACCAGTGCAACTTTGATAAAGGAGATTTGCTTAAGAAAACACCTCTCACAATGTGGAGAAGTCTCTTTCTTTTCCTTTGTGAAAGGAAAGCATACAGTGTTGATCAGTTTGACTTGCCCTATACAGTAAAAGCTTTGTTATCCAGCATGCTGGGAGAATGGGGGTGCCTGTAAGTAAAAAATTCTGGTTAACTGGTTAACTAAGAGGGAGGGAGTTTGGCTGCAGAAGGGGGCTCAGGGTTGGGGCACAGGAGGGGATGCGGGCTCTGGGAGGGAGTTTGGGTACAGGAGGGGGCTCGGGGCAGGGGCACAGGAAGGGGTGCGGAATGCTGGATCTGGGCAACACTCATCTTGGGCAGCTCCTCACAAGTGGTAACATGTCCCTGCTTCTCCTAGCTGGAGGTGCAGCTCTGGGCGCTGCCCCCAACGCACCCCAAGTGCCGTCTCTGCAGCTCCCATTGACTGGGAACCCCGAGCCCCCTCCCTTACACAAACTGCCTCCCAGAGCCCGCATCCCACATCCTCTCCCACACTCCAAACCCCTTGTGGCCATTCCTCTGCCTATGAGCAGCGGGGCATGTTGCCATTTCCGGTGAGCCACGCAGAGCCAGGTAGGGAGCCTGCCAGCTCCACGCCAACCAGACTTTAAACCGGACTTTCAATGAAGATCAGAAAGCCAGTTTATAGAGCTTTCTGGTTGGTAAAATGCCAGGTAATACAGCTTTTACTATAGCTTGTGTTTTCAGTTATATTTGATTCACTCTACTGTAATGTCCTTCAATGCTTTGTATAGCATTGACTTACCTTTACACAATACTTGTGGGTTTGCATAGTATTTAACACCCAAAGTGGTCTTAAGTGTTTTTTGTGTGTCCTGATGGCAATATGTACCTCCCTTTGGAACTTACTAGTATCTGTGATCTTTCCCTTCCCTTTGTGGTGTGTTTTTTTGGCACATAAGTGTCAACAGCTGTGTACGTGTACATGTACTTAACTGGAAAATACAGAAAACTGTGTTTATCCTGTGATTCCATTTCAGTGGAAACATAAGTGTCATCTACAATCTAGCTAGGGTAAAACTGGGTACACTTTAAAAATTCAACTTCCCACCCCCCACCTTCTTCCCTTCCAAATGCTTAGCTGTATAAGGCAAACTTTTATTACCTTTAAAATCATGTAGTATGCTGTAGAGTTTGGAGAAACATGCAAGGAAATTTCCACTTTCTTGTGTCTGAATACTCTTCGGGGGCCCCTTGAAATGAGTGAAAAACCAACCTCTCTGGCCATGTCAGTTTCATGTGGATAGGTTAGCAGGTTGTGGAAACCTGTTTTGCTGCCTTCTGCATACTTCTGTGGATGGAAGAAGTTCATGACATCTTAGGAGCCTTACTTAAATTACAAGGAATACCTGAACTCTTCTTCTTTGTATTTAATTACTATAAATTTATACCAGTAAATGAGTCATTTTAAAAAGATCTGAAAATAAACATCTTTAAAAATTAGACTTATGCCTTTTTTTTTCTTCATTATGATTTGGGCTGTTGATTGATCGCAGTTAACTCGTGATTAACTCAAAAAAATTAATCGCGATTAATCACAGTTTAATCACACTATTAAACAATAGAATACCGATTGAAATTTATTAAATATTTTGGATGTTTTTCTAAATTTTCAAATATTTATTTAAATTACAGCACAGAATACAAAGTGTACAGTGCTCACTTTATATTACTTTTGATTACAAATATTTGCACTGTAAAAATGATGAAAGAAATAGTATTTTTCAGTTCACCTCATACAAGTACTGTAATGCAAACCCTTTATCATGAAAGTACAACTTACAAATGTAGATTCTTTTTTTTTTTGGTTACATAACTGCATTCCATAACAAAACAATGAAAACTTCTTGTTCAGCCAATCGCTAAGAGAAGCAAGTTTGTTTACATTTATGGGAGATAAATTTCCTCTTCTTATTTACAATGTCACCTGAAAGTCAGAACAGGCGTTCACATGGCACGTTTGTAGCCGGCATTGCAAGGTATTTACATGTGAAATATGCTAAACGTTCATATGCCTCTTCATGCTTCCACCACCATTCCAGAGGACATGCTGATGATGCTCGTTAAAAAAAGTTCGTTAATTACATTTGTGACTGAACTTCTTTGAGGAGAATTGTATGTCTCCTGCTCCATGGTTTTACACACTTTCTGCCATATATTTTGTGTTGTGGGAGTCTCAGGTGACGAACCAGCATATGTTGTTTGATTTAAGAACACTTTCACTGAAGGTTCCAATATCAGATTTCTAAAGATAGCTAGAGCACTTGATCCAAGGTTTAAGAATCTGAAGTATCTTCCAATATCTGAGAGGGACGAGGTGTGGAGCATGCTTTCAGAAGTCTTAAAAGAGCAACATTCTGATGCAGAAACTACAGAACCCGAACCACCAAAAAAGAAAATCACCCTTCAGTTGGTGGCATTTGACTCAGATGATGAAAATGAACATGTGTTGGTCTGCACTGCTTTGGATCATTATCTAACAAAATCCGTCATCAGCATGGACACATGTTCTCTGGAATGATGGTTGAAGCATGAACGGACATATGAATATTGAGCGCATCTGGCACTTAAAAATCTTGCGAAGCTGGCTACAACAATACCGTGCGAACTCCTGTTCTCACTTTCAGGTGACACTGTAAACAAGAAGCAGGCAGCATTATCTCCTGCAAATGTAACTACACTTGTTTGTCTGAGTGGGTGGCTGAAGTAGGACTGAGTGGACTTGTAGGCTCTAAAGTTTTACACTGTTTTATTTCTGAATGCAGGTTTTTCTTGTACGAAATTCTACATTTCTAAGTTCAACTTTCGTGATAAAGAGATTGCACTACAGTATTTGTTTTAGGTGAATTTCTTTTTTTACAGTACAAATATTTTAATAAATAAATATAAAGTGTGCACTGTACACTTTTGCATTCTGTGTTGTAATTGAAATCAATATATTTTAAAATGTAGAAAACATCCAAAAATATTTAAATGAATGGTATTCTATTACTGTTTAACAGTGCATTTAATCATGATTAATTTTTTTAATCACTTGACAGCCCTAATTATAATGTGTAAGGAGAAACTGAAAAGTAGGGAGGTTTGTTACGTTTATTTTTAATCTTAGGAATGCCAAGTCCAACCTTGCCTGGAGGTAGTGGGGGCTCTCACAATATGTGTATAGTTAGCTCTCTCACATTAATTGAAGCAGGAGGGCTTATAACACAGCCTTTCTTTCTCCAAAATATTGGTTAGCCATTGAAGTTAACCCTGGAATTTTTTTTATATGTAGTCTGACTGAGGCTTTATTGGCTATATTACAAGTTGCACTGGTTTAACTAAAATCTGTTTTGGGTGAGCTGTTACAACCCCCTACATGGGCTTCTTAAAAGTGATGTAAAACTGACTTATATTGAGGTTTAAATCAACTTAAATGTCCACGCAGGGGTTTGCACTGACTTACTTCAGTCAATTTAAAACAAGTTTTTATTTAGATTGTGCAACTTGTAATCAGGACATGGCCTCTAAATCCTTTTCACTTTGAATAGTTCATCTTTCATTGTCTTGACTCTCGTGATGTCACCATTTCATTAGTTCTAGTGCTCAGAGACTTCCAGGCTAAATGTATAATTTAAAAAACAAGCAGAAGTTTTTTTTAAACTCTTCAGATCTTGTTTATACATCATAAAGAAATAACTAAACAAAAAAGCTCAAGATCAGATTTGTTTAATATTCTTTACAGCTTATCTTTAACATAAATTTTTATTTCATAGTACTGAAGTTTTAAACTACTTTAAAATAATAAATATAATTTTAATATAATTAACATAATTGTAATAAAATGATTTTCTGCAGTCATTCGAAATACAATCATTTGTTTGGGTTGAGTAAAATATTGTTTTTTCTATAGCATCATGGATAAAAGAGCAAATTTGTGTGCTTGAGCTAATAGATTTGAGTGTTGGCTTTGCAATGCTTTGTTTAAAGCAAATTTTAGGATTTTAATTGCACAAAAGTTCAGAAATTCAAAATTTAGCTCAGGGGAAATCTTAACTTTGCCCCATTTTGTGTGTGTGTGTGTGTTGCAGCAAGATCTTTTATTACATGGTTATGGAACACACAATAAATACAATTGGTGTTTGTTATGAAAGAATATACAATCAGCATATTTAATCTCATTGAAGTAATATAGAAAAAGTGTGTTGTATTACTGTATATTGAGGTTGCTGTCTAATCTTTCATCTCTTACACAATAGTAGGTAGTAAGACTGTATTGTAATTCACAAGAAGGAAGAGTTAAGTTTGCTGTGAAAACCTTAATGCTGGATTTCCTCATTTCTACTGGTTAGTGCATAGTTCAGGTTGATATTTTAAGCACCTTTTTAATAGCCTTTTAAGCGCTATTTTCTTTTTCTAAAATGGTAAAATTTAAAAAGGAGAAAAGTTTGTTTGGAGGCGGGGTAGGTAGGGAAATGGCAGTAGTTTATTCAAATTAGTATTTCATATTAAAATGTGTCCACACTAGGCTTTGGAATTTTTAAAATTCAGTCTTGCTTGAATGCACTGAATCATGGGCTATTTTTAATTGAGTTTATGGTTAAGATGCACCCAATGAAAACATAGGTTTAGCATAACTTTCTAAAATAATTCTGGGGTAGAATTTTGTGCTGCTTTTTCTCAGCCTATAGTTAATGCGTGTTTTTTCTAATATAAAAAAACAGCCATTTGAGAATAGGACAATCAAATATATTTACTTATGGCTACACCTCACCCAAAATTCATCCCCAAGAATTTCATCCAAACCAATACGAGCCACACTCTGCACCAGGGGAAAATAAATTGCACGTGCTAGATGTGTCTGGGACTTTGGTTCAGTCCTGTCGATGTATTCAAACTGTTTCTCCATCTATTTCTGGCTGCTCTTAGGGTCAGACCATCTCTTCACAGAGAATATCAGAATGGATAACAGAATGTATCTTGCTCTGTTACTAGCTGGTTGGTGTACCTTTCCCACAGAATGTTAAGCTCACTTCACCAGAGCTCAGGTGGCATGCTCTGCCTGCTTCGGGCCGATGCGGATATCAGAAAACAGCAAAGCAGTGACATGAAATAACCCACTATCCAAAAAGCAATGCTTAACAAAGGTCTTAGCAGCCATATTCAGTGCCTAGTTCAGAAGAGCAGTTCTTCAACTGCTGTTTTGATTGTTGTAGCTGACACTCATTCCCACCATCCTGAAGGGATGCTGCTTGCCAGTCATCTACAGTGGAATCCACACTGACATATACTCCAAGAACAATTACTTATTCTATAGTAACTGTGGTTCTTCAAGATGATGTTGTCAGTGTAGATCTACCAATCCACTGCTGCTTTTTGGAGTTCTCAGCTATCACATGTTTTGAATTGTGAGAGAACTGAGGGAGGGTCACAGCTGCTTGTCCCTTTATGCTTGCATATGAGAGTAGGAGGAGGCACAGAGTGAATGCAAACCCAGGATGCTGCTTTTCAAAAGACTCTGATCTCAAGCACAAGAGGTGCATGCATGCCTATAGTTGCATACACACTGACTACAACATCTCATTGAACTACAGTTACTGTAGAGAAAGTTGCCATTTTTTCTGAGTCTGGAGACAGTGTAAACAATGGTTTTGAACTTTCTCTCTCTGCCTCATTCATTTTATTGTGGTGTCAGTCATCATTAGGCACTAGTGTTGAATAGTTAGCATTAAATAGTTAGTTTCTGATAATTTTAGTGGATGGAAGAGGGAAGAAAGCTAACAGGCTGTGGGATTGAATTGGGGGGTTTCTGCAGGGAAGTAAGGAAGAGACAGAGAGAAGGGAGGATGGAGAAGCTAGAAAGAAAAAGGAAATAGTAATGGTCCTAAAAGTGGGAATATTTCCCTACTAAGAGATGTTAAATGTAGCACTAAGGTACCAGATTTTTAGTGATTGTTTATTTACTGCATAAAGGCCATATTTTCTTGATCTTCATTCAAAAATCCCATTGACATCAATGAGAGTTCCATTTTGGTTGGAGGAAAATACATAATATGACATTCATACTGTGGCTCATGAACAATAATTGAAAATGGAATTCAGATTTCTCCATATAATGCTCTTGACCCTCCTGCACTAGCTGACTTGTTGCTTCCAGCTCAAGTATACGAGTCTCCAAGGTAGACCTGCTATTATACCAGAGCTTGAAAACCCTGCTGTTCCTGGTAAATGCCATCAACTTCTGCAGACTCAGTTTCACTTAGGCCTGGTCTACGCTATAAACTTAGGTCGACAAAAGCCGCCTTATGTCGACCTAATAATGTATGTGTCTATACTATCAGGTCACTTCTGCCGACCTAATTCACCTGCTACGTCTATTTAATTACTCCATCTCCACTAGAGGTGTAGGGCGTAATTTGATGTTGGTGGGTCGACATAGAGGGAGAGTAGATGCAGCCGTGTTTAAATCGACTGAATTGGCCTCCAGGAAGTGTCCCACAGTGCTCTGCTGTGACTGCTCTGGTGATTCGTTTTCAACCCTGCTGCACAGCAGCCAGTTACACAGGAAACAGTCCCTCCCGTTAAAGATCCAGGAACTTGTGAATTCTCATTTCCTGTTTGATCAGCATGGAGAGTTCACCAGCCCAGCTAATCATGGTGACTCAGCGCCCCAAACGTGCTCCAGCTTGGAGTATGCAGGAGGTGGTGGATCTTGTTGGTCTGTGGGGATTAGAGTCTGTGCTGGCACAGCTCTGCACCAGCCAGAGAAAAGTTAACATCTACGAGACGATCACATGGGGCATTGAGGAAAAGGGCTGCAGCAGAGACACTCAGTAGTGCCACCTGAAAATCAAAGAACTTCGGCAGGCATACTAGAAAACAAGGGAGGCAAAAAGGTTGTACTGATTCTGCACTTCAGACATGATGCTTCTACAGTGAGCTGCATGTGATTCTAAGCTGCGATCCCACCATTACCCCCAAAAGCAGCGTGGATACCTCCCAGGAGTCTGAGAATTGGGCTACCTCAGTCAACATCAAGTAGGAAGTTTTGGACAAAGAAGAGGAGGAGGAAAATGGGAGATTGGCGCGGGGGGGAATCCATTCTCTCCGAGAGCGAGGAGCTATTTTTAACCCTGGACCAGTCCAACCAGTCGCTCGACAGCATCATGGTGGAGCGTGATGCTGGGGAAGGTACCTCTGGTGAGTATACAATTCCAATCAAACTGTAGGGGTTATATGCTCTTATGTATAGCTGAAGAAAAAGTGAGATGCAGTAGGTATCTGCTTCCCAGTGGTCACTCTAGCTACGCAGACTGTTTATGTGCACAGGAATCCTCCATGATCTCCAGGAAACTTTCATGGAGGTACTCTGCAATCCTTTGCAGAAGGTTTCTGGGGAGGGCTGCCTTATTTCTTCCACCACAGTAGAACACTTTCCCATGCTATTCCAGTATTAATTCTGCTGGCAGCATTGCGGTACAGAGCATAGCAGCATAAGGACCAGGTCTGTATCCAGATGCTTGTAGCATCTGCTCCCTTCCTGCCTCGGTTACCCTCAGGAGACTGATATCACATAGAGTCACCTAGGGAGATGGTGGTAGTTTTCATTACAAGTGCTCATACCACAAACAGTAGAGCATGTGATCCTCCACCCATCATGATTTCTGGGTCCCTCTCAAACACGATTTCCCTAACATGCCAGTGGTTTGAATGGCAGGGATCGACGTTGACCTAGGAATCTGCAAGCCCTGGATGACTGCTACCAGCAGCGTTAAGGGAAGGGGGGCGGGTGTCCTGTGTTCTCTTACAGCCTCAACCCCCCTTCTACCTCCCTTCCCCAGAGCCACTTTGGACAAAAAACATACTTTGGGAGGTTCAATGCTGGTCCCCGGTCTCCGTTCACCATCAGACATGTTGAGACATCCAGCTGAACTTCAGAAGAGTCAGCAGAACAACCTGCAAACACCGCCATATGCCCCCTCCCCTTCCCCCAAACTTTCCAGGAGGTGGGGTGAGGGAAAGAGCAGTATCCCTTTCACAGAACGCTGAGGTCAGGTACGAAGAACAAAAGGCACCATTCAGTGACCTTTGATGGGCAAGACTGCTTTGCCTTTACAGCTAAACTGACTTGGTTTCTCCCCTCCCAATTTTATCACACCGTTTGTCTAAGGTTAAATTATTTTCCTGGTCTTTCAGTTTCTTTGAGTTTGTGCAATAAAAGTAAATGTTTCAAGAATGAAATACTCTTTATTTATTCCAAGCATAAAGGTCATTACTGAAATGGGTTTTCAAAGCATCCCAGAGACACAGTGCTCCTCACTGGGCTCTTCTTATTGCTGCTCAAAATTAGCAGACAGCCTCTCTGCCTCCACACCCCACTCCTGTGAAAACTTCTCTCCCTTTGCCTCACAGATATTATGGAGCATGCATCACATAGCGAGAACAATGGTGATATTGCTTTCACTGAGGTCTAACCTAGTAAGCAAACTGTGCCAGCAACCCTTTAAACATCCAAAGGCACATTCCACCACTGTCCTGCACTTACTTGCTCAGCCTATTGTTGAACTGCTCCTTACTACTATCCAGGTGTCCAGTATACAACTTCATGAGCGATGGGAGCAAGGGGTAGGCTGGGTCTCCTTGGATCACAATTGGCATTTCAACATCATCAGTGGTTATTTTGTGATCTGGAAAGAAAGTCCCTCCTTGCAGCTTTCTGAACAGATCCATGTTCCTAAAGATGTGCATATCATGCACCTTTCCTGACCATGCCACGTTGATATCAGTGAAACGCCACCTGTGGTCCACCAGCACTTGCAACACCAGCTGTTTGAATGATATTGCAATGTTCTGCACAGCGGCTTCTGTCTTAGCTCTGGAAATGCTGCAAGATAAGGCTCAAGATGTTTCTAATGCTCACAACAATAGTGCACAGCTGAGTGGGGTCTGTGCTTCTTGGATAATGCATATGCCCAGCTAAGCCAGCCTTTTGAAAAAAGGCGCGAAAAAGTATGGGGTATTTGCCATTGAAATCAGGGTAAGGAGGGAGGAAATTGCATCATGGGAGGTCAAAGCCATGTTCCCATTTCCCAATGCAACAATGTTTTGGTCCCATGAGGCATTGCAAGCCCTTCCCAAAACCCCCTGCAGCTAGTTGCACTGTGGGATATCTACCAACAATGCACTGCTCTCTGCATCGATGCAAGCGCTGCTAGTGAGGACGCACTCCATGGACACAATGAGCATGGTGTGGACGTGCACAACTGACTTAATTACTGTGGCAGCTGGATTTCGACTTAAGTTGACTTTGACTACAAAGTCAACTTTGTAGCGTAGACATGCCCTCGGAAAAAGTAAGTCTGCAGGCTGACAACTGTGGTGTTACTGCTTTTGCTTATAAATTTGCCAAACTATAGCAGACTGAAATTGACAAGATTCTTGTTAGCTTCACTATTATTGAGAACTTTATTGGCAGCAATGAAACTGGGAAGAATTAGAAACAGTTCACTCTGATGCCTCTTGGCAGAGCTTTGAGTGGCACTAGAGGCATGTATTGGAGCTGTGCACTAGGGAAGAGGACTCACTGAGGTGATTGGAGGGTGTTCCCTTATAGTGATGTGTCCATTTATTGCCTCTCAAGGACTCTCTCTCGTGGCCAGGGGTGCCTCTGTGCTGTCCTATTCTTTATTCTCCATCTTACAGGTCTTTCTACACAGACTCCATTTCCTTTTGCTCATCCAGTCACCACATCCCTTTTTCAGGTCTGGGTTTATTCAAACAAAATAAACTTAAAAGTAAAACTCAAAGCCTTGAACCAAATCCATCCATTTTATCCTGTTTTGGGGGCCTTTCCTGCATCTCTGCTGGAGCCTGCTCACTCCTAGCAGCTTCTTATTTCCCTGAGTATCTCCCCATTCAGTGCACCTTCCAGCTGCTCTTCATTGGAGAATCACTTGATTCCTGTCAGGTGTGGCTCATTATGTAATCAGGGTTGGCTAGCTCCAACTTCTGCAGTCTGTAGAACAAGCCACCCTGTTACAGCCCTCCATTCAGCAGCCAAAAAGCTGAGTGAAGCAGTGTCAGACTTCCTTTCCACTCATCCCCATAGGGGCTGGGAGAATCTGGAATGGGAGGGTGAGAGGAAGAGAGAGAGAATGCTGCTACTTCTGTCAAGGAGCCAGAGAAGGGCTTAACTTTCTGGCGGAGGGGTATGTGTGGCGCATCAGATATTGGGTAACTATTCGCGAGAGTCTGATATTAGAGAGAGAAGGTAGGTTAGGTAATATCTTTTATTAGACTAATTTGTATTGGTGAGAGAGACAAGCTTTTGAGCTGCACAGAGCTATTCTTCAGGTCTGGGAAAGGTACTAAGAGAGTATTTAGCTGTGACATGGGATTTAGAGGCAGCATTCTCTCTTTCTCCAGCTGCTTTTGGGGCATAGTTGGCTTCTCACATGTTCATGGTCCTATGGCAGAGGCACGTCCCTTTAGTATCAGTCTATAGCTAGTAGGTTTAGAGACTTGCAGGTATCTGCTTACATTCCCAAATGAATGGGGATGATGTTGGGTAAGAGGGGGTGGGTGTGATAGATTGAGGGGGTGGGGGAGAGATATTCCATGCAAAACAACTACATTAAAAATCATTAAAGTTGCAAAGTTAAGCACTGCAGAGTTAGGAAATGCCAGAATAAAGGCTACCCATGCAATCCTAATTCAGCTCCAATGTAAATATGCATGTGATGAGAAATCAGTTACATTACTGCATACTATGTGTTCTGAACCACTGCCGCCTTCAGTGTACCAAGTGGACAGTGTTCAGTATTTCTATCTATATCATTCATCATATGGCTCTATGCCTTATTTGCTGCATATCATCTTAACCCTGCTCTAAATGAGCACTTTATTTCTTCAGAGGCTTTTCTGTGGCATTCAACATTGTATCTGAGTGCTTTATAGTTACAAAGGAGCCCAGAGGATAAATTAATTAACAAGATAGGGAAGTCTTAACCCTATTTTAGAGAGGGAGAACAGAGTATTAGGAAGATGAAGAATTTAATTTTTCAAAAATAGCCACTAATTTTGGGTAGTTAGAATTAACTAACTGTTGGCATGGACAGCCATCTCTAAAATGTGCTTGTTACTGGAGTATCTTGCCTGAGTGTTTAACAGCAAGAAAAGCACACTAACCATGAGGAAGAACTTTTGCATATCTGGGAATCAAATTCAGCACCAAGCTAGGCAGAGTAGTTGCAATTCAAGACAGAGAACCTAAAAGTATAATAGATCCTTCTGTGTTGTCATCAGGTACCCCTCCTCAGTGGAAGTTGAATTCCAGGCACTTGAAGAAACAGCTAGTCTGCCCTAGTCTCTTCTACTTTCTCTGAGGTGGTGGTCGAAACATAACCAATTTAAAAAAAAGCATGCTGGAACATCTTCCTTCCAGTGGCTCACTGTCTTTTGGAATCCTCTTCAAGGAACACATCTAGGAATGCGGGGACTATCAGCATTAGTCACTTATGAAAAGGAAGATTACAGCCGTTAGTCATTCTATGCTTCCACCACAAATTAAAAAATGCCTGTTTTGAGGATATAGTTGGACAGTGCAGCCACCATCCTAAATAGAAATAAACTAGAAGAAAGTATATGCGAAGAAAAACTAGCTGTTGATAGAATAGTATGGACAGAGAAATGCAGACTCTTAACATAGCCAGAGCACACAATACATATTATGTGCACCTAATCCAGTATTATTGTTAGTTTGCATTCTATCTTCCACCCCCCAAATTCCATTACACTATTGTGTCTTGTCATAAGCCATGACTATAAGCTCTTTAATGCAAGGATTGTCTCTTTTCTACATGTATGAACTGTTGTTGGCACAATAGATAGTCTCTCAATAGATGCTACTATATTATTATAAAAAGTACTGGAATGATTAAGCAGTCCCAGATACGCTTGGGAGTTTAGAAAACTAAAAGCAGGTTAAATTGTGACAAGATCACTCAATGGAGGTGATTGTAAATAGAGATGATGGCTACAAAGGCTAATGGAGGAAAAAAGACCAGATGTTTCAGCAGGACCAGAAAGAAGGCTAAAGAAGCACAGGTACCATTTCAAAACTATTTTAGTGTAGTATGTAGATTAATTAGCTGTGAGAACAACCTTAAATAGGCTTGGTAGAATTTCATTTTTTATAATTGATATAATATTGGTCTGTTTTTAATTTTTTTCAATTTGTATTGATTTAAATCTTCACAGTTGCAGGATATTATGGGGGAGTCGGACAGTAATTATATAATGACAGTAGTGTGGCAGAACTCCAACCTTGTCCCCATGGGTCCCACGCTTCCAGGCGGTTTATGCTCGTTTCAGAGGCTCACTGCAACCCTCCACATAGCCTTTCTCTCCCTAGGGGCAGGGTTACAGTCTACAGAGCCCTTTTCATCATAAGCCAGCAAGGAGGTTGGTGAGAGAACTCCCACAGTCTCTGTTGTCCCTGCGGGCTTATTCCAGAATAGTTTAGCCTCCTGTCCTGACAGGGGCCTGTGTTCCCCTCCTAGGAAGTGTTTCTGTAGTGGCGGGTTGGGTGGAACCCGGGCACACCCTCTAATCCAGATTCCAGCCCAGGGATCCTAATGGTAGCAGCTGTTGGCAGCCAACCTTTTACTGCCAGAGTTGCTACAATTCCCTGGGCCACTTCCCCACAGCTCTTCTGCTTCTCCCTTACCTTAGGGCTCCCTTACCAATGACTTGAGGGTGTCTTCATTACCCAGCCCTCCAGCCACACTTCCTCTCCTTGGCTCCTCTCTGGCTCACTGGAGTGAGCCTTTTATATTATCTTTGCAGGTTAATTGGAGTCAGGTGTTTTCATTAGTCTGGAGCAGCCCCTGCTCTGGTCAGTCAGGGAACAGAAAACTGTTAATCCAGTGGCCAGTATATCTGCCTTCTGCTACTCTGCTGTACCCAACTAGCCTGGGTCCATCACAGTAGATGTTGAGATTCAACCAATTAAAGCTGGTTAAAGACCGTTAAAACACAAACTGTCAGTCAATATAACATGTCAAAACATACAAAGTAAATATCCTTAAATCAAACTCAAAGTTTTCAAGCAACATTTTTCTTTCTTTGTCTATCTGTAAATTTCAATTGTTATCAATGGAAATACATTTGTTGGTTTGTGTGTGTACAGTGAAACCAACATTTAATTATTAAAATCGAATCCTTCCAAACCTATAGTTGTCCATACTGTTTGCACACTGTGACAAAGCTCTGTCCTTGTCTCCGTGGGTCCCGCATTTCGTGGCGGATTTTGCTAGCCTCAGAGACTCACTGTGACCCTTCACGCAGCCCTTCTCTCTCTAGAGGCAAGGGTCACAGCTTACTGAGCCATTTTCATCATAAGCCAGCGAGGGAGATGAGGAGAAGCTATCCTCGCTTGCACAGTGTCTCTTGTCTCCCAGTTTCACTGATTAATCAGGGAACAAAGGGGGAGCCCAGGCCTGCCCTCTACTCTGGGCTCCAGCTCAGGGACCCTAATAGTATCAGCTATGGTAGCTGACCTTTTAAAAAGAGGACGCGTATAATTCCCTGAGCTACTTCCCCACAGCAGCCCCCACTTCCTCAACATCCACTTCACCCTTACATCAGGGGCTCCTTCCTTGTGCCTGATATGGTGTGTACTGATCAGTCTCTCCTACAGCTCCTGACATGCACACCCACCTGATTAACTGAGAGGCTTTTAACTAATTTCAGCCAGCCCCTGATTGGCTTCAGGTGTCCCAATCAACCTAGCTTTCCTCCCTGCCTTCTGGAAAGATCTTAATTGGCCCCCGGTGTCTTAATTGACCTGGATCAGCTGCCGTTTGCTTATTCTGGTAACAGGGATTTGTTTAGCCTGTGGCTAATATATCTGTCTCCCCTTACTTTATTCTAGCCACCTGGCCTTGCCCCGTCACAATACCTAATTTTAACATAAAAAAACAAGTAGAACAGTCCTCTTCTCCTCTTTGGACAAAACTTTCAGAATGCCTTTATTCATCTTAAAGAAGTTTAAAAAAAGGCACAAGGCCGCATTTTATCACTTTGCAGGTCTTCTTTAACATAGACTTTAATTTTTTAAAAAATATAATTAAGAAAAAGTGAAGGGTCCATTCTGACTTCAGCTAAAAATGAATGATTATTAATTTATCCCTCAGCATTCAATTTTAAGGAAAGTCTTAATGCTACTTATACTGAATTCTTCCTTGTTATAAAAGGCTCATTGCCTATAAGCCTAGTAGTGGAAGTAGAGTGTTGCACTGCTATGCTATATGTTCTTGGCTGTGTAACACTTTGCTCCCCTGGCCAGCAGCATCTGGGAGTGGCAGACAGCAGGGATTCTGGACAAAAGGCTCTGTCCAGCCTTTTAGACTAGAATGGTGATGCTGTGGGAACTGGGTCTTGCAAATAAGGAGGCAAGATGCCAAACTTATTTTTATGTTTTGTTTGACTGCCTATCAATAATTTCAATTAATGCTTAAAATATTTAGCGTTGTTGTATGTAGTGTTGTTTTAGCCATGCTAGTCCCAGGATATTAACGATACAAGGTGGGTAAGGTAATATCTTTTATTGGACCAATTTCTCTTCCGTTCTAAGACACCGGGTATGTTTCCCTGACCTGAAGAAGAGCTCTGTGTAAGCTCAAATGTGTGTGTCTCTCACCAAAAGAAGTTGGCTAGTAAAAGATATTATCTTGCCGACCTTGTCTCTAAAATATTTAGCTACTCCTGAGGGAATTTTGCACCACTGAACAATGCAGAATGTTGCAGAAATCAACATTGTGCGTGCAGAATTTCCTTTTCCTGACAGAAATGGGCTGCAGTGCTGCTAGCAGCCTCTAGGGGCCACTGGACTTGGCAGAGCCCAGCTTACCCATAGAAGATACTGCTGGGGGAAGGGAGAGGAAGCTAGAGGGTTCCCGACAGCTGCAGTTCCCAGCATGCCCTGAGGGAAGGAAAGGGCAGAGTGCAGGAAATTCTGTGCAAGCCTGCGGTCAAACATCAGGCTGTTTCTCCCTCTGGATCCCTGGGCTCAATTTGGGGGAGGAGAAGAGGGGGTCGAGTGTCTGGGCTCTGTGGGGGAGGAGGTTTGGGTGCATTGACTGGGGAGGTGGCCCTGCAGGTGGGCACAGGAGGGATGGGGGAAGGGGGAAAAACAGGAACTTGGGTTATCGTAGGGGTTTCTTTAACATTCTACTCCTGGGAGAATTTTTGTGTGTGTCCATATTGTTACAGACGTACTTGTTAGGTATTTTAAAATAAATTACCAAAATAATTGAAACTGATGTAATTATGTAGTGTTGTTTTGACAAAATTTGCAGAATTCTGCAGAATTTTATAATATTGTATGCAAAAGTTTTAATTTTTTGGTGCAGAATTCCCCCAGAAATACATTTAGCTCAGCAATCTCAAACACTTCACATTACCTTGTATTTGACTTCCTCCTGGTAAAATGTGGTTTGTTATATAGATATTCTCGTGTTGTTATTTAACAAATATGTTGGCCGTGTCTGTTCTAGAAAATGTTGGATCCACTTTAAAGCAATTGTAAAGTGTCAATAGGTATGTCTGCACTTCACAGTAAGCCTGGGCTCTGACTCAGGTTTGAGCCCAAGCCACAAGCTGTCCACATATAAATCAGTCTGACTCTGGTCTCCAAGCACTCAAGACCTGTGTCTTAGGACCCTGCTAGGAGGGGTGCATCAGAATCTAAATCCTGCTGTGACTTGGGTCCAGGGCCTGTCAGTTTTGCCTTATGGATGCAGCTCAAGCTGCAGACTCGAGTCAGAACCTCTGGGTAGAGCAGAATGGATGTGCTCATGCAGCTGTGAGACCTGGGTTCAGCAGCTGCAAACCCAGTTTTAAAGTGCACTGTGGACTCTCGGGCACAGGCTTGGAAACACAGAGTCTACAAGCTTGGGTCCTACAGACGTGGATCTACAATACCCTACATAAGCATGTTTTTATAATGAGAAATAGGCACTTACATGTGGTGCTATGAGATGGTGAGGCAAAGGCTTCTGAAATATCCTTGACAGCATGTGCGTTAGCTAGCTTCATGAAAATCTGAACCACATATTTTGATGCTGCTAAAGATTCAGTTGGTTTTGGGGAGTGGTGAGAGATTATTATTAACACACCAAATGTACTAATTCTCTTCCCTACATCCCCTTCTCCTCCCTATCTTCTGTCCTGAAAAATAAAACCAGCCTCAGTACTATCAAGGTGTCAATATGAAGTGACTTCAGTTATGGCTTAAGTACATAGGGAGGGGGCCAACGAATACTAGGTTGCTGATAATTGTTATAGCATCCTTTTAATACTGGGAAAGTTGGCATCTCAGAGCTCTGCAGGAATGAGGAGCTGAACATTGGTTAGAGCTCTACAACCCTTGAACCTTGGGAATGCTAAAGCTACAGGAGTGTTTGATTATTTATTGCCTGTTCCAGTACTTGTCCGTTATTTGAGACATCCTTTTGAGCAGATAATTCTCCAAGCGTGGAAAGCCTCTGTGTGCAGCATTTTTTTTAAAAAGGGAAAATTATTTGCCTTGTAATTTTAAAGATGTCTTTATAAAGGATTATCACTTACCCACCTCCCTTGTGTCATTAGTGATATGATTTTTTGAGGTGAGTGTTTTGGGTCTCCTCTGGAGCCATTTTACTTATATTAACATGCTTCAATTTTATTTTCTTCTACAATCTTTCTAATATCCATGAGTATCCATTAGTTTAATGGGGGCTCTTAATTCCTTTCAACAACAAAAAGTAGCTGGAATGTCCCAGGGTCTCTGAATTGCATGCACAGTTGTGCAGAACCTTTGAACCAACCAAAAGGTGCCCCAGAGGGTAAAAAAACTGAAGAGCTAGTGGAACTTCTTTGCATAATTTGTTTTGGAGGCATAGAACCCAAGAGACATGGAATTACCAGGCAAATAATTTTTCCGGACCTTCCTGTATAATACAGAAGAAAAATCTACCCAAACTTTGAACATACTTTCTGAGCATGAACAGGGGGCATCTAAGATTCCAGCAAAGACTAATGAAACCTCACTCTCTGATGTTACTGAACCAGAGCCTACTGGTCAAGTTAGGAAGTAATATGGATTGCTGCACTCAAGCTGCAGGTGGGACAGTTCGTATTAAGAAGATTGCAAAAGTTAAGATTCAAACTCTACTGTGTTTCACATACAGCATATATTACTCTCTGTTCCTGCTGAGTCATCTTGTTTGCAATCCCCACTGTTTTTAATTTCATCAGGTCCCTTTTGAAGTTTAATTCTGCCCTTCTGTGCATTTGTTTCATGTCCAAATCTGATGGTGTCTGCATGTTTGATCATGGTTGAATTTATATCAAAGGAGCAGCAGACAAAGTCACACATTAAGCAACCATGCATACGTAAAGAAGTGTATTTTTATGTCTTGTTTTTTTAATCTAAGTCTCCCTTAGTATTTTTAGATAAAAACTAATTTAATAGGACAGAACAACAGACAGACAGGACAACAGAACCAAATTGAAAAGGGACTTGGAGAGAGTTGGGAATGTTCGAGAACAAGGAGGAAGTGAGTACTAATTATAGAATGGAAGTAGTCATTCCATAGTTAAGATTTTCCATGATAAGCCTTTTTAAAAAAAAACACTCTTTCCCCACAACTTCTCTAAAAAGAAACCAATACCACTAAAATCCAACACACGACGACTAATTTTGGGGTGGATTTTTTTGTGTGTGGGGAAAAAAATCAGAGAAAGAGTTTAATAGTAATGGATGGAGTTTAAAATATTTTCCTATTGACTGGGCTGAAAATTTTCCCAGTTGTATTTGGGAGGACAATGAAGGGGAGTTGTATGGACCAGAGAGCATTAAGGTGCATGTAGATTTGAAGAAGTACAAATGATGGATGCAAGGGTCTGGGATGGGAAGTACAGGGCGCCAAGAGTGAGATGGTGACATTGGAGGAGAAAAGGAGATGGACAGAGAAAGATAGTCTTTATCCATGTTACACTGGTTTCTTGGTATAAAATTTTAAGCATTTAGTTTTCAATTTAGGTAAAAGATGACCAAACTTTAGAATGTCTGAAAGTGAATAATTGAGACTCAGCCAGTACTTTTGTCTTGTAATCCACCATTCACTCACTCACTGTCTACCAACCTGATTTACATTGCCCACTCAAAGTAGGTTGCCACCTAAAACTGGTAGAAATAATAGTCTCAGGTGAAAATAACAAATTGTTTGATCATATCCTAGTCAACCGATCCATGGTATTCTAAAACTAGCAAATACTACAGCATTGCTTATTACAAAAAATTAGGCATGTTAGTTGCTACACAATATAGTTAATGTATAAGGCTGCGAGTTTGTCACAGAAGTCAAAGATCCGTGACTTCTGAAGCGGCTGGTATACCTGGCTCGGGCAGCTCAGGCAGCCCCTGCGCCAGGTGCACCGGCCACTGCTGGGGCAGTCTCAGGCCACCCCTCCCCTCCTTCCCCTCCCAACAGTAGAGTTTGGGTGTGGGAGGTACGGGGTTGGGGCACGGGACGGGGTGAGGCGGACTCTGAGCGGCACTTACCTGGAAGCAGCGACATCCCCCTCGCTCAGCTGCTAGGCAGAGGCGTGGCCAGGCAGCTCTGCGGAGCCGCAGCCATTGAATATGGGTTGTAGTTGTTTGATGATGCCCCATATGGGTTCTAATGTGTGGTGGTAGGTGACAACTAGGGGTGTGTGACCAGAGGGGATTTTATTTCTGCATTGAAGTAGATTCTCTCAGGGTATCTGGGTGGCCTGTTCCATGATGTGATCTATTTCTCTAGTAGAATGTCTTTGTTTAGTGAAGGTGGTCTTGAGTATGTTAAGGTGTGTATATCCCAATCTGAGATATATCTGATCTATCCTCAAAGGAAACCTGCACAATGATTTCAAAAGATGAGCCTGGGAGCTTAAATTCATAACTCTGCTGGACACTAAAAATCATGGACTGAATAGAGACACTGGATTTATGGCTTATTACAACACTCTATAAACCACAAACAACCCCTCCCCACACTGCCTTCCTTTCCCACCCCCAACTATCCCATGACTGGAAAGATGTTCACCTTGATTGGTCCCTTGAAATGTGTGTGAACTACTTGTGCTAAAAAATCTGTTCCACGTTCTATTTAAAGAAAAGCTCTCTGTAAGCTCAAAAGCTTGATTTAAAGGGCCCGCGTATTTAAAGGCCACGCATCTTCCGGTCTAGGCCACGCCCCCTTCGCAGGACTCTGGTGTACCGGTAAGTCCTCTAAGTTACTTTCACCCCTGTCTGGGACACACATCCATAGTCTGAGAACTGCAAAACTAAGCATCTCTGATGGTATCTTCTAGACTGAGCACCGAATCCCATTGGGTAGATAGAAAGATTAACCTAAATAATCTATACAGAAGCCTCTGGAACCGCATAAAATTGGGTCCCTAATCCATGAACTATTGGAATTCATTTAGAAAACTTTTCTTAAACATTGAATATATTGTCTCACACTATAGAATTAGAATTTATAATCCCTATTTCATGAGGAGATATGTTTAAGCTATAATGTATCTTAATGAAAACTATCTTTAGATAGGATTTTTTCCTCAAAAAGCATTTTATCAAAAAAATCAGATTTAAATTTAAAAAAATCAGATTTTTTAAATTTTTGTTTTAAAAATCATTGATTTTTATCCACCCTGATCACAATTAATCACAGTTCTAATCGCACTGTTAAACAATAGAATGCCAATTGAAATTTATTCAATATTTTTGGATGTGTTTCTGCATTTTCAAATATATTGATTTCTTACCCGCAAAAAATCCAGGGCATCCCGCCTATACCCTATCAAGGGCTCAAGGCGTGACCTGGTCAATTTCAGGCACCCCCACCCTTTCCCTTCAGAAGGCTCAAGGTGTAAGGCATCTAGGCTTACCCCCCAGGGCTCAGAAAGCTGGCTGTATTTAAAGAATCCTTATTGAGGTTGCAGGAACAAACAATCCTGATGTGTGGAAAGAATAGTAAATATGGCAGGCGACCAGCTTGGCTTAACGGTGAAATTCTTGTTGATCTTAAACACAAAAAGGAAGATTACAAGAAGTGGAAGCTTGGACAAATGACCAGGGAGGAGTATAAAAATATTGCTCAGGCATGCAGGAGTGAAATCAGGAAGACCAAATCACACTCGGAGTTCATAGAATCATAGAATCATAGAATAGAATCATAGAATATCAGGGTTGGAAGGGACCCCAGAAGGTCATCTAGTCCAACCCCCTGCTCAAAGCAGGACCAAGTCCCAGTTAAATCATCCCAGCCAGGGCTTTGTCAAGCCTGACCTTAAAAACCTCTAAGGAAGGAGATTCTACCACCTCCCTAGGTAACGCATTCCAGTGTTTCACCACCCTCTTAGTGAAAAAGTTTTTCCTAATATCCAATCTAAACCTCCCCCATTGCAACTTGAGACCATTACTCCTCGTTCTGTCATCTGCTACCATTGAGAACAGTCTAGAGCCATCCTCTTTGAAACCCCCTTTCAGGTAGTTGAAAGCAGCTATCAAATCCCCCCTCATTCTTCTCTTCTGCAGACTAAACAATCCCAGCTCCCTCAGCCTCTCCTCATAAGTCATGTGCTCTAGACCCCTAATCATTTTCGTTGCCCTTCGTTGTACTCTTTCCAATTTATCCACATCCTTCCTGTAGTGTGGGGCCCAAAACTGGACACAGTACTCCAGATGAGGCCTCACCAGTGTCGAATAGAGGGGAACGATCACGTCCCTCGATCTGCTCGCTATGCCCCTACTTATACATCCCAAAATGCCATTGGCCTTCTTGGCAACAAGGGCACACTGCTGACTCATATCCAGCTTCTCGTCCACTGTCACCCCTAGGTCCTTTTCCGCAGAACTGCTGCCGAGCCATTCGGTCCCTAGTCTGTAGCGGTGCATTGGATTCTTCCATCCTAAGTGCAGGACCCTGCACTTATCCTTATTGAACCTCATTAGATTTCTTTTGGCCCAATCCTCCAATTTGTCTAGGTCCTTCTGTATCCTATCCCTCCCCTCCAGCGTATCTACCACTCCTCCCAGTTTAGTATCATCCGCAAATTTGCTGAGAGTGCAATCCACACCATCCTCCAGATCATTTATGAAGATATTGAACAAAACGGGCCCCAGGACCGACCCCTGGGGCACTCCACTTGACACCGGCTGCCAACTAGACATGGAGCCATTGATCACTACCCGTTGAGCCCGACAATCTAGCCAGCTTTCTACCCACCTTATAGTGCATTCATCCAGCCCATACTTCCTTAACTTGCTGACAAGAATGCTGTGGGAGACCGTGTCAAAAGCTTTGCTAAAGTCAAGAAACAATACATCCACTGCTTTCCCTTCATCCACAGAACCAGTAATCTCATCATAAAAGGCGATTAGATTAGTCAGGCATGACCTTCCCTTGGTGAATCCATGCTGACTGTTCCTGATCACTTTCCTCTCCTCTAAGTGCTTCAGGATTGATTCTTTGAGGACCTGCTCCATGATTTTTCCAGGGACTGAGGTGAGGCTGACCGGCCTGTAGTTCCCAGGATCCTCCTTCTTCCCTTTTTTAAAGATGGGCACTACATTAGCCTTTTTCCAGTCATCCGGGACTTCCCCCGTTCGCCACGAGTTTTCAAAGATAATGGCCAAGGGCTCTGCAATCACAGCCGCCAATTCCTTCAGCACTCTCGGATGCAATTCGTCCGGCCCCATGGACGTCCAGCTTTTCTAAATAGTCCCTAACCACCTCTATCTCTACAGAGGGCTGGCCATCTCTTCCCCATTTTGTGTTGCCCAGCACAGCAGTCTGGGAGCTGACCTTGTTAGTGAAAACAGAGGCAAAAAAAGCATTGAGTACATTAGCTTTTTCCACATCCTCTGTCACTAGCTTGCCTCCCTCATTCAGTAAGGGGCCCACACTTTCCTTGGCTTTCTTCTTGTTGCCAACATACCTGAAGAAACCCTTCTTGTTACTCTTGACATCTCTTGCTAGCTGCAGCTCCAGGTGCGATTTGGCCCTCCTGATATCTTTCCTACATGCCCGAGCAATATTTTTATACTCTTCCCTGGTCATATGTCCAACCTTCCACTTCTTGTAAGCTTCTTTTTTATGTTTAAGATCCGCTAGGATTTCACCATTAAGCCAAGCTGGTCGCCTGCCATATTTACTATTCTTTCGACTCATCGGGATGGTTTGTCCCTGTAACCTCAACAGGGATTCCTTGAAATACAGCCAGCTCTCCTGGACTCCCTTCCCTTTCATGTTAGTCCCCCAGGGGATCCTGGCCATCTGTTCCCTGAGGGAGTCAAAGTCTGCTTTCCTGAAGTCCAGGGTCCGTATCCTGCTGCTTACCTTTCTTCCCTGCGTCAGGATCCTGAACTCAACCAACTCCTGGTCACTGCCTCCCAGATTCCCATCCACTTTTGCTTCCCCCACTAATTCTACCCGGTTTGTGAGCAGCAGGTCAAGAAAAGCGCTCCCCCTAGTTGGCTCCCCTAGCACTTGCACCAGGAAATTGTCCCCTACGCTTTCCAAAAACTTCCTGGATTGTCTATGCACCGCTGTATTGCTCTCCCAGCAGATATCAGGAAAATTAAAGTCACCCATGAGAATCAGGGCATGCGATCTAGTAGCTTCCGTGAGTTGCCGGAAGAAAGCCTCATCCACCTCATCCCCCTGGTCCGGTGGTCTATAGCAGACTCCCACCATGACATCACTCTTGTTGCACACACTTCTAAACTTAATCCAGAGACACTCAGGTTTTTCCACAGTTTCGTACCGGAGCTCTGAGCAGTCATACTGCTCCCTTACATACAGTGCTACTCCCCCACCTTTTCTGCCCTGCCTGTCCTTCCTGAACAGTTTATAACCATCCATGACTGTACTCCAGTCATGTGAGTTATCCCACCAAGTCTCTGTTATTCCAATCACGTCATAATTCCTTGACATCACCAGGACCTCCAGTTCTCCCTGCTTGTTTCCAAGGCTTTGTGCATTTGTATATAAGCACTTGAGATAACCTGTTGATCGCCCCTCATTCCCAGTATGAGGCAGGAGCCCTCCCCTCTCAGACATTCCTGCCTGTGCTTCCTCCCGGTATCCCGCTTTCCCACTTACCTCAGGGTTTTGGTCTCCTTCCCCCGGTGAACCTAGTTTAAAGCCCTCCTCACTAGGTTAGCCAGCCTGCTGGCAAAGATGTTCTTCCCTCTCTTCGTAAGATGGAGCCCGTCTCTCCCCAGCACTCCTCCTTCATGGAACACCATCACATGGTCAAAGAATCCAAAGCCTTCTCTCCGACACCACCTGCGTAGCCATTCGTTGACCTCCACGATTCGACGGTCCCTACCCAGGCCTTTTCCTTCCACGGGGAGGATGGACGAGAACACCACTTGCGCCTCCAACTCCTTTATCCTTCTTCCCAGAGCCACGTAGTCCGCAGTGATCCGCTCAAGGTCATTCTTGGCAGTGTCATTGGTGCCCACGTGGAGAAGCAGGAAGGGGTAGCGATCCGAGGGCTTGATGAGTCTCGGCAGTCTCTCCGTCACATCACGAATCTTAGCCCCTGGCAAGCAGCAGACTTCTCGGTTTTCCCGGTCAGGGCGGCAGATAGATGACTCAGTCCCCCGGAGGAGAGAGTCCCCGACCACCACCACCCGCCTTCTCCTCTTGGGAGTGGTGGTCGTGGAACCCCCAACCTCAGGACATCGCATCTCATGCCTCCCAACCAGCGGGGTCTCCTTCTGCTTTCTCCCCCCAGACATATCATCTGGTCCACTCTCCGCATTGGTACCTGTGGAGAGAACATGAAAGCGGTTAGTTACCTGTGTCTGTGTTACTGGAACCCGGACATTCCGCTTACCTCTTCTGGAGGTCACATGTTGCCAAGCTTCTTCACTGGCCTCTTGGCTCCTCTGTGCAACCTGCTCTATATCTTTAGAGCTTTGTGCCCCTAGAAGGCTATCCTGAGTTTGGTCCAGAAAATCCTCAGTCTCTCGTATACAACGCAGGGTCGTTACCTGTAGTTGCAGCTAGCAAGGGATGTGAAGGGTAACAAGAAGGGTTTCTATAGGTATGTTACCAACAAGAAAAAGTTTAAGGAAAGTGTGGGCCTCTTAGTGAATGGGGGAGGCAACCTAGTGACAGAGGATGTGGAAAAAGCTATTGTACTCAGTGCTTTTTTTGCCTCTGTCTTCACGAACAAGGTCAGCTCCCAGGCTACTGCAGTGGGCAGCACAGCATAGGGAAGAGGTGACCAGTCCTCTGTGGAGAAAGAAGTGGTTCGGGACTATTTAGAAAAGCTGGAAGAGCACAAGTCCATAGGGCCGGATGTGCTACATCCGAGGGTGCTAAAGGAGTTGGCGGATGTGATTGCAGAGCCATTGGCCATTATCTTTGAAAACTCAGGGTGATCGGGGGAGGTCCTGGATGACTGGAAAAGGCTAATGTAATGCCCATCTTTAAAAAAGGGAAGAAGGAGGATCTGGGGAACTCTAGCCAGTCAGCCTCACCTCAGTCCCTGGAAAAATCATGGAGCGGGTCCTCAAGGAATCAATTCTAAAGCACTTAAAGGAGAGGAAAGTGATCAGGAACAGTCAGCATGGATTCACCAAGGGCAAGTCATGCCTGACTAACCTAATTGCCTTCTATGATGAGATAACTGGCTCTGTGGATGAGGGGAAAGCAGTGGACGTGTTATTCCTTGACTTGAGCAAAACTTTTGATATGGTCACCCACAGTATTCTTGCAACAAGTTAAAGAAGCATGGGCTGGATGGATGGACTATAAGGTGGATAGAAAGCTGGCTAGATCTTCGGACTCAACGGATAGCGATCAATGGTTCGATGTCTAGTTGGCAGCCGGTATCAAGCAGAGTGCCCCAAGGGGCTGGTTTTGTTCAATATCTTCATTAATTATCTGGAGGATGGCATGGATTGCACCCTTGGCAAGTTTGCAGATGACACTAAACTGGGAGGAGTGGTAGATACACTGTAGGGTAGGGATAGGTTACAGAGGGACCTAGACAAATTGGAGAATTGGGCCAAAAGAAATCTGATGAGGTTCAACAAGGCCAAGTGCAGAGTCCTGCACTTAGGATGGAAGAATCCCATGCACTGCTACAGACTAGGGACCGAATGGTTAGGCAGCAGTTCTGCAGAAAAGGACCTACGGGTTAGAGTGGATGAGAAGAAAAGGAGTACTTGTGGCACCTTAGAGACTAACAAATTTATTTGAGCATAAGCTTTTGTGAGCTACAGCTCACTTGATCGGATGCATTCACTGGAAAATACAATGGGGAGATTTATATACACAGAAACATGAAACAGCAGGATTGTCTGGCTATGTAGACTCCCTCCTCAGGCCCTACGCTACCAGCACTCCCAGCTGTCTTTGAGGCATCACTGACTTCCTGAGGAAACTGCAGTCCATCGGTGATCTTCCTGAAAACACCATCCTGGCCACTATGGATGTAGAAGCCCTCTACACTAATATTCCACACAAAGATGGACTACAGGCCGTCAGGAACAGTATCCCTGATAATGTCACGGCTAACCTGGCGGCTGAACTTTGTGACTTTGTCCTCACCCATAACTATTTCACATTTGGGGACAATGTATACCTTCAAATCAGCGGCACTGCGATGGGTACCCGCATGGCCCCACAGTATGCCAACATTTTTATGGCTGACTTAGAACAACGCTTCCTCAGCTCTCGTCCCCTAATGCCCCTACTCTACTTGCGCTACATTGATGACATCTTCATCATCTGGACCCATGGAAAAGAAGCTCTTGAGGAATTCCACCAGGATTTCAACAATTTCCATCCCACCATCAACCTCAGCCTGGACCAGTCCACAGAAGACATCCACTTCCTGGACACTACGGTGCTAATACGCGATGGTCACATAAACGCCACCCTATACCAGAAACCTACTGATCGCTATTCCTACCTACATGCCTCCAGCTTTCACCCAGATCACACCACACAATCCATTGTCTACAGCCAAGCTCTACGATACAACTGTATTTGTTCCAACCCCTCAGACAGAGACAAACACCTACAAGATCTCTATCATGCATTCCTACAACTACAATACCCACCTGCTGAAGTGAAGAAACAGATGACAGAGCCAGAAGAGTACCTAGAAGTCACCTACTACAGGACAGGCCCAACAAAGAAAATAACAGAACGCCACTAGCCATCACCTTCAGCCCCCAACTAAAACCTCTCCAACGCATCATCAAGGATCTACAACCTATCCTGAAGGACGACCCATCACTCTCACAGATCTTGGGAGACAGGCCAGTCCTTGCTTACAGACAGCCCCCCAACCTGAAGCAAATACTCACCAGCAACCACGCACCACACAACAGAACCACTTACCCAGGAACCTATCCTTGCAACAAAGCCTGTTGCCAACTCTGTTCACATATCTATTCAGGGGACACCATCATAGGGCCTAAACACATCAGCCACGGTATCAGAGGCTCGTTCACCTGCACATCTACCAATGTGATATATGCCATCATGTGCCAGCAATGCCCCTCTGCCATGTACATTGGTCTAACTGGACGGTCTCTACATAAAAGAATAAATGGACACAAATCAGACATCAAGAATTATAACATTCAAAAACCAGTCAGAGAACACTTCAATCTCTCCGGTCACTTGATTACAGACCTAAGAGTGGCTATTCTTCAACAAAAAAACTTCAGAAACAGACTCCAACGAGAGACTGCTGAATTGGAATTAATTTGCAAACTGGATACAATTAATTTAGGCTTGAATAGAGACTGGGAATAGATGAGTCATTACACAAAGTAAAACTATTTCCCCATGTTATACCCCCCCACCCCCCACTGTTCCTCAGACATTCTTGTCAACTGCTGGAAATGGCCCACCTTGATCATTGCTACAAAAGGTTTTCTTCCTCCCCCTCCTCCCCCCCGCTGGTAATAACTCATCTTAAGTGATCACTCTCCTTACAGTGTGTATGATAACACCCATTGTTTCATGTTCTCTGTGTATATAAATCTCCCCATTATGTTTTCCACTGAATGCATCCGATGAAGTGAGCTGTAGCTCACAAAAGCTTATGCTCAAATAAATTTGTTAGTCTCTAAGGTGCCACAAGTACTCCTTTTCTTTTTGAGAATACAGACTAACACGGCTGCTACTCTGAAACCAGTGGATGAGAAGTTGGATATGAGTCAACAGTGTGCTCTTGTTGCTAAGAAGGCTAATGGGGGGAGGGATAGCTAAGTGGTTTGAGCATTGTCCTGCTAAACCCAGGGTTGTGAGTTCAATCCTTGAGGGGGCCATTTAGGGATCTGGGGCAAAAATTGGGGATTGGTCCTGCTTTGAGCAGGGGGTTGTACTAAATGACCTCCTGAGGTACCTTCCAACCCTGATATTTTAAGAAACCTGGTCAATTTAAGTATTCACCCTTTCCCTTGGGGCTCAGGGCTCTACAGGTCTGTGGAACCTTTTCCCAGTGAAAGAGCCTTACACAGCTGTGCTCTGCACATCTGTTTATTAGCAACACACACAGAATACATAAACCAAGCAAATCTCTTTTGGTCACCACTTCCAATATACAGACAAAATTCACCCTATGGCCAGTCAGGATTCTCTCGTCTGGGGGTTCCGGCGATGCCTCTGTACGTCACGGTCGTGCAGAGTTGTCAGAGTTCTTGCAGCTTGATGTTAAATTCCAGTCTGGAGATGATTCCCAAAGATTATTGGTGTGTTGTGTTTTTTTTTTTGTTTGTTTGTTTTGTTATATAGGTAAAACTAGGTACTGCCTTTAACTTAGCTAAACCTATCACATTATTCATTACCCCTAAGTAAGAAGCTTTAACCAATCATACACTGGCACATACGTTTTTTCTCCTCCCTGTTCAACTCTTTTTATATTTTATCTCTCATGCCCAAATTATTACTTATTCATGACCTTCTTTGTTTGTGCAGACAGTCAGCATAAATTCACTGGTCAGAGCTTATTTTATCTATTTTACCAATTCTTGGGTTCTTTATGTTTCCTCCCTAAACTTCCCAGCAGCTGGGTGTATCTACTTTAAAACGCTTTGTGTTTTAACTCTTCTTAAGGGCATTCCTGAGGTGGGGGCACCTTGGCATTTTTTTCCTCTTAATTTTAGTGGTGAAATCCCTGAGTTTCACCCAAGGCTGGTTTAGTATTGGGTAAGTTAAATGTCAGGCCTGCCTATTTCAGCTACAACACAGAACATAAAGTGTTACTCCTGGGGGAATTTGAGCCACTGCGTGTACGCAGAATTAATGTCTCTTGCAGATTTTTTTTTGCTTCCCCGTAAAAAATGACTTTCTGACAGGGAAGCAAAGGGAAGCTGCAAGAACAGAGATGCACCAGTAGGTATGTCGTCTCAGGCACCTGGAGCAGCCGGAAGAGAGAGAAATCACCGGGGGCTGAGGACATCCCATCCAGTGCTCCTACTTGAGAGGGAGTCAGCTGCTAGTCCCGGCTCGACTGGAGGCAGGGGAAGTCTGGGCTTCCTCTTCCTCTGCAAGGAGTTGCTGGGGTTGTTTCAGACCCACCCCCAGGAACCTCCCCCAGCTGCAGGAAGCTCAGCATTCTCCACTGCTTCCTGCCCCCATCGCTCCTCAGTTGTGTGTGTGTGTGTTTTGTGTGTGTGAGAATCACTGTGGGGGAGCTGCTCCCTCATCCACTTAACGCCTGTGCATCCGGACCTCCCAGATATCCCTGCCAAGCCTCATCGGGTAAATCCAGATCTCCCCTAGCCCTTCAGACCTGAACCCCACCCCACTGTACCTCAACCCCTGCATCTGGAGTCCCCCTATACCTAGACCCCCTGCTTCCAGACACCCACCCCTGCACGCAGACCACTCTCCACTGATCTCCCTGCACTCAAACTCCCACTCTGATGTCCCACCCCCTACACCACTCTGAGCCCCCACATCCAGACCCCCTTGCCATTGACCCCAACTAGCTACACCCAGACCTCTACTCCCACTCCACACCCAGACCCCCCCCCCCACTGAGCTCCAACCACCTTCACCTGGAAGCCCCTGCGGAGTCCCATTGCCCCTGGAACCCTCCACCACCACCCACGAGCCTCTGTGCATCCAGATCCCTCCACACCTAGAGCTGCTACTGAACTGCCTACATCCAGATTGTCCCACACAGAATCCTCTCACCCCACATCTGGATCCCTCCATACTTAACCCCTCCACACTTGGATCCTGTCTGGTTGAGCCTGCCCGCCCCACACCTAGTGCAGGGGGCAGGGCCCCAGGGTGTTTCTGGGGCAGGCCCAGGCCTTGTGCTGTGTCAGAGTCGGGTGCAGCTTCATCACTGAGTCTGTGTTCTGGGGGCGGGGGGGCTGCAGGATGATCTCCCACCTCCGTGCAGCCAGTTGCCTGTGCTCCCCACTGCAACGCTGGAGCCTCTGCATTTGGTTATTGAGAAATAAAACTTGTAGAATTTTGCAGAATTTGTAATTTTTTGGTGCAGAATGCCCTCAGGAGTAAAATTGTACAGTGCTCACTTTATAATATTATTTTTTATTTTTATAGTTATGATATATATTTATAATTTATATATGATTATTGTTTAGTTTGTGCCACTGCGCGTGCACAGAATTAATGTCTCCTGCATATTTTTTGCTTCCCCGTAATATTTGTACTGTAAAAATGATAAAAGAAATATTTTTCAATTCATCTCATATAAGTACTATAGTCAGGGCCCTACCAAATTCACTGTCATGAAAAACGCATCACGGACCATGAAATCCGGTCTTTTGTGTTCTTTTACCTTATACTATACAGATTTCATGGGGGAGACCAGTGTTCTTAAATTGGGGGTTCTGACCCAAAAGGGAGTTGGAGGAGGGTCACAAGGCTGCAGTATTGCCACCCTTTCTTCTGCACTGCCTTCAAATCTGGGTGGCCGGAGAGCGGCGGCTGGTGGCCGGGTGCCCAGCTCTAATGGCGGCGCCCCACCAACAGCAGCGCAGAAGTAAGGGTGGCAATACCATATCATGCCACCCTTACTTCTGCACCACTGCCTTCAGAGCTGGGCAGCTGGAGAGCGGTGGCTGCTGACTGAGGGACCAGCTCTGCAGGCAGCAGTGCAGAAGTAAGGTTGGCAATACTGTATCATGCCATCCTTACTTCTGTGCTGCTGTTGGTGGTGGCTCTGCCTTCAGAGTTGGCTCGTGGCCAGCAGCCAATGCTCTCCAGCTTCCCAGCTCTGAAGGCAGCTTAGAAGTAAGGGTAGCAGTACTGCAACCCACCCCCCCCAATTACCTTGAGACCCCCCACAACTCCTTTTTGGGTGAGGATCCCTACAATTACAATGCTGTGAAATTTCAGATTTAAATATCTGAAATCATGAAATTTACAATCTTTAAAATCCCATGACTGAAATTGACCAAAATGGTCTGTGAATTTGGTAGGGCTCTTACCTATAGTGCAGTCTCTTTATTATGAAAGTGCAACTTACAAATGTAATTTTTTTTTGTTACATAACTGCACTCAAAAACAATGCAAAACTTTAGAGCCTACAAGTCCACTCAGTCCAACTTCTTTTTCAGCCAATCACTAAAACAAACAAGTTTGTTTACATTTACAGAAGATAATGCTGCCTACTTCTTATTTACGATGGCACCCGAAAGTGAGAACAGGTGTTCGCATGGCACTTTTATAGCTGGTATTGCAAGGTATTTATGTGCCAGATATGCCAAACATTCTTATGCTACTTCAGGCTTCAGCCTCAATTCCAGAGGACATGCTTTCATGCTAATGACGCTTGTTTAAAAAAAATGTGTTTAATTAAATGTGTGACTGAACTCCTTGGGGGAGAATTGTATGTCACTTGCTCTGTTTTATCTGCATTCTGCCATATATTTCATGTTATAGCAGTCTCAGATGATGACCCAGCACATGTTGTTCATTTTAAGAACACTTTCACTACTGTGCAGATTTGACAAAATGCAAAGAAGGTACCAATTTGAGATTTCTAAAGATAGCTACAGGACTTGTCCCAAGGTTTAAGAATCTGAAGTGCCTTCCAAAATTACAGAGCGATGAGGTGTGGAGCATGCTTACAGAAGTCTTTAAAAGAGTAACACTCTGATGTGGAAAGTACAGAACCCAAACCACCAAAAAAGAAAACCAACCTTCTGCTGGTGGTATTTGACTCATGATGATGAAAATGAACATGCATCAGTCCACACTGCTTTGAATCATCATCAAGCGGAACCCGTCATCAGCATAGACGCATGTCTTCTCGAATGGTGGTTGAAGCATGAATCTTTAGCGCATCTGGCACATAAATATCTTGTGATGCCAGCTACAAGAGTGCCATGCCTGTTCTCACTTTCAGGTGATGTAAACAAGCATCGGGCAGCATTATCTCCTGCAATTGTAAACAAACTTGTCTGTCTGAGCGATTGGCTGACCCAGAAGTAGGACTGAGTGGACTTTTACGCTCTAAAGTTTTGCATTGTTTGTTTTCTTTTTGAATCCAGTTATTTTTTTGTCCGTAATTCTACATTTGTAAGGTCAACTTTCATCATAAAGAGATTGCATTGAAGTACTTTTATTAGGTGAATTGAAATACTATTTCTTTTGTTTCTTTTTTACAATGCATATATTTGTAATGACAAATATAAAGTGAGCATAGTACACTTTCTATTCTTTGTTGTAATTGAAATCAATATATTTGAAAATGTGGAAATCATCCCAAAATATTTAAATAAATGGTATTCTATTGTTTAACAGTGCGATTTAATCACAATTAATTTTAAGTGCGTGATTAATTGTGATTAATTTTTTTAAATCGCTTCACAGCCCTACTTATTGTATATGAAGACTGTTATCAACTATCCTCACAGTCATCTTTTCTCAAGAGTAAACATGTCCAATTTTTTAACTTTTATAGGTTAGGTTTTCTAAACCTTTCATCATTTTTGTTGCTCTCCTCTGAACAGTCCAGTTTGTCCATATCTTAAGGAAACTGGACATAGTATTTCAGCTGAGACCTCCCCAACACTGAACAGAATGCTACACTCATGCTAGTATATCCCAGAACAATATTAGCCTTTTTGCAAGTGGATCACAGTTTTGGCTCACATTCAATTTGTGATCTGCTATAAACCTGACACCCTTTTCTGGTGTACTACTGCTGAGCCAGTTATTCCACATTTTGTGTTTTTGCATTTGATGTGGTTAATGCTCCCTTTTCAAAGAAAGGCATGCTGTCCATGAACTGGATAGACACATAGAAAAAAGATAACCCATCATATTGGCTGCTTGTTGTTGTGCCTGCACCACCAGAAGATTACCCAGGCACATTCGCACCACTAGACATCCCCACCCAATGCTGCTTATCCTTGTTCAGATTCTGACTTTTCTTGCTTCTTCTTATCCCTTTGTGGATCTGGAGTTGATAGATTAACTCAAAAAGTTCTCTAGAGAAGCCAAAGCCATCACATGCTAAGAAGCTTTCCTATAATGAGAGGCCTAAAAATGCTAACAAGAAAAAGCATATCTTCCCAGAGGCTTCTAAGGAAGGAGAAGCAATTTCTTTATCATCTATTCAGAGTTATCTTTACACTTGCAGGACATTCACTAAGAAGTTTTAATGGAAAGATTTTTGGAAAGCTGTTTCACTTGCAAATAGTTTGTTTTCTCAGATCCATCTGTCTGCCAGACAAGTATCAAAACTTTGGATTAAGGCTGTCATGCTTTAACATACTAACTTTTTTTCCCACTATCCATTAAATTTGTGATTTCCTCACTACAGCCATCAAAAACTTAACTTTCTGGGGAAGAAACTCACCATTAGAAGTTTTTAAGATTAGGCTTGACAAAGCCCTGGCTGGGGTGATTTAGTTGGGAATTGGTCCTGCTTTGAGCAGGGGGTTGGACTAGATGACCTCATGAGGTCCCTTCCAACCCTGATATTCTGTGATTCTGGAGGACCTCGGGAAATCTTTGGTTTGGTGCACCCAAAGCATGCAGTTCCACAGTCAGATCCAAATTTGGTCACCGTAATTACAGATGCCAGTCACCTCTGACATAGAGCCCATATGAAGTAGATGTCTCTGCATGACAAGTAGTGAGATGGTTGTGGTTCCAAGACCATGTCTACACTATGAAATTAGGTCGAATTTATAGAATTCGGTTTTGTAGAAAGCATTTTTATACAGTCAATTGTGTGTGTCCCCACACAAATGCTCTAAGTGCATTTAATGTTCAACCAATTACTAAGACAAACTAGTGCATTTAGTCGTCAGAGTGCGTCCACAGTACCGAGACTTCCGGCGCATTGCCTTTGGGTAGCTATCCCACAGTTCCCGCAGTCTCCACTGCCCATTTGAATTCTGGGTAGAAATCCCAATGCCTGATGTGGCAAAAACATTGTCATGGGTGGTTCTGGGTATATATCATCAGGCCCCCCCCTTCCCTTCTTCCTCCATGAAAGCAATGGCATACAATCATTTTGCGCCTTTTTTCCTGGGTTACCCGTGCAGAGGCCATACCACAGCAAGCATGGAGCCCGCTCAGCTCACAGTCATCGTATGTCTCCTGGGTGTTGGCAGACGCGGTACTGCATTGCTACACAGCAGCAGCTCATTGCCTTTTGGCAGCAGACAGTGCAGTATGACTGGTAGCCATCATCACCGTACTCCAGATTGCCCTTTTAGCCGACCTCAGTGAGGTTGGTCAGGGGCGCCTGGGCAAACATGGGAGTGACTCAGCCAGGTCATTTCCCTTTTAAGTTTCGTCTCATAGCGATTCAGTCCTGCTGGCAGTCCTACTGCACCGTCTTCTAATGAGCAGCCAGGAGACGACGATGGCCAGCAGTCGTACTGCACCGTCTGCTGCCAGCAAGATGTATAAAAATAGATGAAGTGGATCAAAACAAAAAATAGACCAGATTCGTTTTGTATTCATTTTCTGCTCCCTCCCTCCCTCCTTCCCTCCATGAAATCAACGGCCTGCTAAACCCAGGGTTTTGAGTTCTATCCTTGAGGGGCCATTCTGTTTCTCCTTGATGCAAAGCCACCCCCTTTGTTGATTTTAATTCCCTGTAAGCCAACCCTGTAATCCATGTTGTCAGTCGCCCCTCCCTCCGTCAGAGCAACGGCAAACAATCATTTTGCGCCCATTTCCCTGCATTTCCCGAGCAGACGCCATAACACAGCAAGTGTGGAGCCTGTTCAGCTCACCGGAGCAGTTATGACCATTGTAAACACCTCGCGCATTATCATGCAGAACCAGCACCTGAAAAACCAGGTGAGGAGGTGACGGCAGCGCGGTGATGAGGACATGAACACAGATTTCTCTAAAACAACGGTCCCCAGCAATTTGGAGATCATGGTGTTACTGGGGCAGGCTCATGCTGTAGAACGCCGATTTTGGGCCCCGGGAAACAAGCACAGAGTGGTGGGACCGCATAGTGTTGCAGGTTTGGGGTGATTCCCAGTGGCTCCGAAACTTTCACATGCCTAAGGGCACTTTTATGGAACTTTGTGACTTGCTTTCCCCTGCTCTGAAGCGCAAGAATATCAAGATGAGAGCAGCCCTCACAGTTCACAAGTGAGTGGCAATAGGCCTGTGGAAGCTTGCAATGCCAGACAGCTACCGGTCAATCTGTAATCAATTTGGAGTGGGCAAATCTACTGTGGTGGTTGCTGTGATGAAAGTAGCCAATGCAATCATTGAGCTGCTGCTATCAAAGGTAGTGACTCTGGGAAACGTGCAGGTTATACTAGATAGCTTTGCTGCAATGGGGTTCCTTAACTGTGATGGAGCTATAGACGGAAAGCATATCCCTATCTTTGGACCAGACCACCAGGGCAGCCGGTACATAAACTGCAAATGGTACTTTTCAGTGGTGCTGCAAGCACTGGTGGATCACAAGGGACGTTTCACCAACATCAACGTGGGGTGGCTGGGAAAGGTTCATGATGCTCGCGTCTTCAGGAGCTCTGGTCTGTTTAAACGGCTGCAGGAAGGGATTTACTTCCCAAACCAGAAAATAACTGTTGGGGATGTTGAAATGCCTAGAGTTATCCTTGGGGACCCAGCATATCCCTTAATGCCCTGGCTCATGAAGCTATACACAGGCAACCGGGACAGTAGTAAGGAGCTGTTCAACTATAGGCTGAGCAAGTGCAGCATTGTGGTAGAGTGTGCATTTGGAGTAAGGGGGAGATGTTTATGGCGCGGTGGGAGGTTGATGCAAATCACCTGGCCGCTGAATACGCGCAGCCAGACACCAGGGCGGTTAGAAGAGCACAGCAGGAAGCGCCGCACATCAGAGAAGTTTTGAAAACCAGTTTCGTGACTGGCCAGGCTACCGTTTGACACTTCTATTTGTTTCTCCTTGATGAAAACCTGCCCTCTTGGTTGCCTCTAAATTCCCTGTAAGCCACCCGCCCTCCCCCCTTCGATCATAGCTCGTTTGCAAAGGAAATAAAGTCGCCATCATTTAAAAAACTTGTATTCTTTATTAATTGATTATAAAAATAGGGAGATAACTCACAAGGTAGGCCGGGTGGGGTGTGGGAGGAGGGTTGGAGGGAAGGAAAAGGCCACTTCAAAACTTCTTGAATGACAGTCTTCTGTTGCTTGGGCTGTCCACTGGGGTGGAGTGGTTGGGTGCCCGGAGCCTTCCCCCCCCCCGTATTCTTGGGTGTCTGGTTGAGGCAGCTATGGAAATTGGGGAGGAGGGAGGGGATGGTTAAACAGGGGCTGCAGCTTATGATCCTGCTGCCGTTCATGAACCTCCACCAGATGTCGGAGCATATCTGTTTGATCTCGCAGTAGCCCCAGCGTTGCCTCATGCCTCCTCTGATCTTCCTGCCACCACTTTTCCTCACGTTCATCGGTCACTTTCCTGTACTCTGCTATTGTGTCCCTCCACACACTCTGCTGAGCTCTATCAGTGCCAGATGACTGCAGGAGCTCAGAGAACATTTCATCGCGCTTGCGTTTTTTTGTGCCGCCTTATCTGAGAGAGCCTTTGGGACAGAGGAAGGAGGCTTGGAACATTTGCAGCTGCTGGAGGAAAAAAAGGGAGTGAAGTATTTAAAAAGATACATTTTACAAAACAATGGCTATACTCTTTCACGGTGAACAACATTATTCACATTACATAGCACATGTGATTTTTGGTACAAGGTCACATTTTGCATCTTGTATTGAGTGCCTGCGGCTTTGATGTTAGATATCACACACGCAGTGCTGGGCAACAGAATTCGGCTTGCAGGTGGCCATTGTAAGCCACAGTCTTTTGGATTCTGCAACCTTCAGAACAGCAGCGCCCTCCTCTCCCATACCAAGCAAATCAGGTTGAGTTGGCCATTTAGTGCTGCAGTTTTCTTGTTAACGTGCAGCAGCAGAAACCAAACTACCCCCCCTCCCCCATCCAATTTTCTGGGATGATTGCTTTACCCCTCCCCCCACCATGTGGCTGGTATCAGGGAAGATCCCTGCTAGCCAAATGAGAACAGCTCATCGCCAATGGCTCCCCCCCGCTCCCCACCATGTGGTGAACTGCGGGGAGGATTTCTTTTCAGTCACAGGCAAACAGCCCAGTAGGAACGGCCACCTGTGAATGTCCCCTTAATTAAATTCCCCTGTTTCAACCAGGTTATCATGAACGATATCACTCTCCTGGGGATAACACAGAGAGATAAAGAACGGATGTTGCTTGAATGCCAGCAAACACCGGGACCAAACGCTGCCAGGCTTTGTCATGCAGTGATACAAGATTACTTGCTACGAGCATGGCATGGTAAAGTGTCCTACCATGGAGAATGGAATAAGGCTGCTCTCCCCAGAAACCTTCTGCAAAGGCTTTTAGAGTAGAGCTTCATGGAGATGTCCCTGGAGGATTTCCGCTCCATTCCCAGACACGTTAGCAGACTTTTCCAGTAGCTGTATTGGCCACGAATTCATCCCAAGTCCTGAGGGCTACTTAATCATTAAACAACGCTTCCTTTTATAACATGTATTATATTTTAAAAGATACACTCACAAAATGTCCCTTTTCCGCTTTGTTGGGTGGGAGGGTATTTCAGTTAGGGTGATAAAAAGATCCTGGCCGTCGGGGAGAACGGTGTGCTGTGTGCTCTCCTCAAGCTTGTCCTCCTCCTCCTCATTTTACCCATCCACAAAATCCTCAGGCATGGTGGAGAGTACCCCATCATCAGAGTCCATGGATGGGGTGGGGTAGTGGTGGCGGCCCCCCTAGAATTGCATGCAGCTCAGCGTAGAAGCGGCATGTCTGGGGCTCTGTCCCAGATCAGCCATTTGATTCTTTGGTTTTCTGGTACGCTTGTCTGAGCTCCTTAAGTTTCATGCGGCACTGTGTTGCATCCCTGCTGTAGCCTCTGTCCCTCATGGTCTCGGAGATTTTGTGAAATGTTTTGGCATTTCGTCTTTTGGAACATAGTTCTGATAGCATGGATTCATCTCCCCATACAGCGATCAGATCCAGTACCTCCCGTTCAGTCCATTGTGGAGCTCCTTTTCGATTCTGGGACTGTATGGTCACCTGTGCTGATGAGCTTGCCTGGCCAAACAGGAAATGAGATTCAAAAGTTCCCAGGGCTTTCCTGTACACCTGGCCAGTGCATCCGAGTTGAGAGCGCTGTCCAGAGCGGTCACAATGGTGCACTGTGGGATAGCTCCCGGAGGCCAGTACCTTTGAATTGCGTCCACACCAACCCTAATTTGAAACGGTGTTGTCGATTTCGGCATCAATCCCCTCGTTGGGAGGAGTATAGAAATTGGTTTTAAGAGCCCTTTTTGTCGAAAAAATGGCTTTGTTGTGTGTACGGGTGCAGGGTTAATTCAATGTAATGCTGCTAAATCCGACACAAACTCATAGTGTAGACCAGGCCCAAGAGATATAGAATTCTTGTATTCCCTAGTGTTTAGTAGATTCCTGTGTCTGCCATAAAATTAGAAGTGCTTTGCAGTTGTGGTTTGTGGCAAAGAAGTCTGTTGCTGGAGTTCTCCATTTCCTGCAAATTTGGTGAAATATTTGTGAACTGAGATTCCCTTTCAGGGGAAGGTACACTGGAACAGCTGAGACAGTCTTTAGTAATGAAGAGATTACCAACTATATGGATTGCTCTGATAGCTAATGAATTCTTTTCTGTCCATTTCAGAATGAGTGATGCCTCTCTGAATGAGGATACACATTTCACCTTAATTGATGAGATAAGCACCACTGGTGAAAACATATGAGGGTTGTATTCTGTAAAATTTGGGTCTTGAAGTGTAAGAGCAGCAGGTGAATTGTTTTCATTTCTAGTCTGTAGATGTGAAGGTATTTCTCAATGTCTGTATCTTCTTGTATTTTAGGAATGTACAAAAGGAGAGATTAAAAAACTGGGACTTTTCAGCTTGGAAAAGAGATGACTAAGAGGGGTTATGATAGAGGTCTGTAAAATCTTGAATGGTGTGGAGAATGTGAATAAAGAAGTATTATTTACCCCTTCACATAACACAAGAACCAGGAATCACCCAATGAAATTAATAGGTAGCAGGTTTAAAACAACAAAAGGAAGTACTTCTTCCCACAATGCACAGTCAGCCTGTGGAACTCATTGCCAGGGGATGTTGTGAAGGCCAAAACTATATCTGGGTTCAAAAAACAATTAGATAAGTTTATGGAGGCTAGATTCATCATTGGCTGTGGGTGTCCCTAAGCCTCTGATTGCCTCATGCTGTGACTGACGACAGTGGATGGATCACTTGATGATTGCTCTGTTCTGTTCATTCCCTTTGAAGCATCTGGCATTGGTCACTGTTGGAAGACCAATGGGCTAGATGACCATTGATCTGATCCAGTATGGCCGTTCTTATGATAAAACAAACTGTTTCTCATAGCTGAAGAGTGAAGGCGAAGCTTGGTTGGTGAGAAACTTTTACACACTATATATGATTAAACCGAAATTGTTGCAACAGGAGATAAAGAATTTAGCAAGATTAAAAAAGGGATAGGTTATTTACGTGGAATTCAAGACTATCCTAAGTTATTCTAATTAGGGCTGTCAAGCGATTAAAAAAATTAATTGTGATTAATCGCAGTGTTAAAACAATAATAGAATACCATTTATTTAAATATTTTTGGATGTTTTCTACATATTTAAATATTGATTTCAGTTACACAGAATACAAAGTGCAGTGTTCACTTTATATTTATTTTTATTACAAATATTTGCACTGTAAAAAAACAAAAGAAATAGTATTTTCAATTCACCTGAGTACTGAAGTGCAATCTCTTTATCAAGGAAGATGAACTTACAAATGTAGAATTATGTACAAAAAAATAACTGCATTCAAAATAAAACAATGTGAAACTTTAGAGCCAATAAGTCCACTCAGTCCTACATCAGTAAACAAGTTTGTTTACATTTTCAGGAAATAATGCTGCCCGATGCTTGTTTATAGTGTCACCTGAAAGAACAGGCGTTCACGTGGCACGGTTCTAACTAGCATCGCAGGAATTTACGTGTCAGACAGCTGCAGCGGCACAGGAGCTAGCAAACTGAGCTTTAAACAGGGGAGTTTGAGTGGGAGTTTGGGGTTTGCTTTTGCTGGGGGGCGGTGGTCTTTTTGGTGTGGCTTGTGTTGCCCAGATTAACAGGATTTAGGTGGGAAGGCGATGACAGATATAGAGGCAGCCGTGGGAGTGACTCCTGTAGGGGAAGACACATTGAGGATGACTGGATGTGGAAGCTGTGGTATGTACATGATCCTGGAGGGGGGAACCGGTAAGAGTTTTTTCTGCATGAAATGCCGTCTGATAGAGCTGATGGAGGAAAAGATCCGAGGTTTGGAGATGCAGGTGGAAAGTCTGGTTGAGTTTAGGAAGGGGTTTGAGCAGATGATGGAGCAAAGATATGAGGTATCTGAAGGGAAAAGCTCAGACTCACGGATGGAAGCAGGGCTGGGGAATTTTGAGGGGAGACTGGGTGAGGAAAGTGGTCAGTGGAAACATGTAACTAAAAGAACCAGGCAGAGGAAAAGTCGGGCTAGTGAAGGAGAAATAGAGCTTAGGAATAGGTTTGCAGAGTTGGAAAATGAAGAAGGGTCTCAGCAGGTACTTGTTGAAGGTGGAAGGGTAAGGAAGAAGAGAAGAGAGGCTAGTCCTATAGGAAAAGGGGAAGAGTCAAGGGAGACTACACCAAATATGAGCCCCAGGAGGATACAGGATGGGTTGAAGAGGATTATAAGGGAAAATAGGAATGGAAAGAACTTGCAGCCAGAGGGAACAGGGGAGAGACTGGAGGATAGCACCGTCACCAGGAAAAGGCAGGTCTATGTGATCGGGGACTCTTTATTGAGAAGAATAGACAGGCCTGTAACTAGAGCTGATCCAGAGAATAGAAGGGTGTGCTGTCTTCCGGGTGCTAAGATACGGGATGTAGACCTGAGGTTGAAAAGGATCCTAAAGGGAGCGGGAAAGAATCCCCTAATTATCCTTCATGTGGGAACAAATGATACGGCTAGATTCTCGCTGGAAAGTATTAAGGGAGACTATGCTAGGCTGGGGAAGACGCTTAAGGAAATTGAGGCTCAGGTGATCTTTAGCGGGATCCTTCCTGTTCCTAGAGAAGGGCAACAAAGGTGTGACAAGATCATGACTGTCAACAGATGGCTTAGGCAGTGGTGCTATAAGGAGGGCTTTGGGATGTATGGCCACTGGGAGGCATTCACGGACAGAGGACAGTTCTCTCAGGATAGACTTCATCTGAGTAGGGAAGGAAATAGACTTCTAGGATGGAGGCTGGCACAACTGATAAAGAGAGCTTTAAACTAGGAATTGGGGGGAGATGGATGGGAGATGTCCAGAAAATCTCCATGCCAGATTTTAGCATTGAGAGGGAAGAAGAGGAAGTAAGAAAGGATACAGCCGTGGGTAGGAGAATGTATATAAGGAGCGAGGGTGGTGTGGATACTAGTCTAATAGGTTATACTGGCTGCAGAATGACTGTGCCTAATAGGGTACAAAATGTGAGCGAGGCCAAACAGCAAAAATTAAGATGTTTATAAACCAATGCGAGGAGCCTAGGTAACAAAATGGAGGAACTAGAGCTACTGGTGCAGGAAGTGAAACCAGATATTATAGGGATAACAGAAACATGGTGGAATAGTAGTCATGACTGGACTACAGGTATTGAAGGGTATGTGCTCTTTAGGAAAGAGAGAAACAAAGGTAAAGGTGGTGGAGTAGCATTGTATATCAATGATGAGGTAGAATGTAAAGAAATAAGAAGCGATGCAATGGATAAGACAGAGTCTGTCTGGGCAAAAATTACATTGGGGAAGAAAACTAGTAAAGCCTCTCCTACGATAGTGCTTGGGGTGTGCTATAGACCTCCGGGATCTAATTTGGATATGGATAGAGCCCTTTTTAATGTCTTTAATCAAGTAAATACTAATGGAAACTGCGTGATCATGGGAGACTTTAACTTCCCAGATATAGACTGGAGGACCAGTGCTAGTAATAATAATAGGGCTCAGATTTTCCTAGATGCGATAGCTGATGGATTCCTTCATCAAGTAGTTGCTGAACCGACTAGAGGGGATGCCATTTTAGATTTAATTTTGGTGAGTAGCGAGGACCTCGTAGAAGAAATGGTTGTAGGGGACAATCTTGGCTCAAGTGATCATGAGCTAATTCAGTTCAAACTAAATGGAAGGATTAACAAAAATAAATCTGCAACTAGGGTTTTTGATTTCAAAAGGGCTGACTTTCAAAAATTAAGGAAATTAGTTAGGGAAGTGGATTGGACTGAAGAACTTATGGATCTAAAGGTAGAGGAGGCCTGGGATTACTTTAAATCAAAGCTGCAGAAGCTATCGGAAGCCTGTATCCCAAGAAAGGGGAAAAAATTCATAGGAAGGAGTTGTAGACCAAGCTGGATGAGCAAGCATCTTGGAGAGGTGATTAAGAAGAAGCAGAAAGCATACAGGGAGTGGAAGATGGGAGGGATCAGCAAGGAAAGCTACCTAATTGAGGTCAGAACATGTAGGGATAAAGTGAGACGGGCTGAAAGTCGAGTAGAGTTGGACCTTGCAAAGGGAATAAAAACCAATAGTAAAAGGTTCTATAGGCATATAAATAAGAAGAAAACTAAGAAAGAAGAAGTGGGGCCGCTTAACACTGAGGATGGAGTGGAGGTTAAAGATAATCTAGGCATGGCCCAATATCTAAACAAATACTTTGCCTCAGTCTTTAATAAGGCTAAAGAGGATCTTGGGGATAATGGTAGCATGACAAATGGGAATGAAGATATGGAGGCAGATATTACCATATCTGAGGTAGAAGCGAAACTGAAACAGCTTAATGGGACTAAATCGGGGGGCCCAGATAATCTTCATCCAAGAATATTAAAGGAATTGGCACCTGAAATTGCAAGCCCATTAGCAAGAATTTTTAATGAATCTTTAAACTCAGGAGTAGTACCGAATGATTGGAGAATTGCTAATATAGTTCCTATTTTTAAGAAAGGGAAAATAAAGTGATCCGGGTAACTACAGGCCAGTTAGTTTGACATCTGTAGTATGCAAGGTCCTGGAAAAAATTTTGAAGGAGAAATTAGTTAAGGACATTGAAGTCAATGGTAAATGGGGCAAAATACAACATGGTTTTACAAAAGGTAGATCATGCCAAACCAACCTAATCTCCTTTTTTGAAAAAGTAACAGATTTTTTAGATAAAGGAAATGCAGTGGATCTAATTTACCTAGATTTCAGTAAGGCATTTGATACCGTGCCACAAGGGGAATTATTAGTTAAATTGGAGAAGATTGGGATCAATATGAACATCGAAAGGTGGATAAGGAATTGGTTAAAGGGGAGACTACAACGAGTCCTACTGAAAGGAGAACTGTCAGGCTGGAGGGAGGTTACCAGTGGAGTTCCTCAGGGATCGGTTTTGGGACCAATTTTATTTAATCTTTTTATTACTGACCTTGGCACAAAAAGTGGGAGTGTGCTAATAAAGTTTGCAGATGATACAAAGCTGGGAGGTATTGCCAATTTCTGAGAAGGATCGGGATATTATACAGGAGGATCTGGATGACCTTGTAAACTGGAGTAATAGTAATAGGATGAAATTTAATAGTGAGAAGTGTAAGGTTATGCATTTAGGGATTAATAACAAGAATTTTAGCTATAAGTTGGGGACGCATCAATTAGAAGTAACGGAAGAGGAGAAGGACCTTGGAGTATTGGTTGATCATAGGATGACTATGAGCTGCCAATGTGATATGGCTGTGCAAAAAGCTAATGCGGTTTTGGGATGCATCAGGAGAGGCATTTCCAGTAGGGATAAGGAGGTTTTAGTACCATTATACAAGACACTGGTGAGACCTCACCTAGAATACTGTATGCAGTTCTGGTCTCCCATGTTTAAAAAGGATGAATTCAAACTGAAGCAGGTACAGAGAAGGGCTACTAGGATGATCCGAGGAATGGAAAACTTGTCTTATGAAAGGAGACTCAAGGAGCTTGGCTTGTTTAGCCTAACTAAAAGAAGGTTGAGGGGAGATATGATTGCTCTCTATAAATATATCAGAGGGATAAATACAGGAGAGGGAGAGGAATTATTTAAGCTCAGCACCAATGTGGACACAAGAACAAATGGGTATAAACTGGTCACCAGGAAGTTTAGACTTGAAATCAGAGGAAGGTTTTTAACCATCAGAGGAGTGAAGTTTTGGAATAACCTTCCAAGGGAAGCAGTGGGGGCAAAAGATCTATCTGGTTTTAAGATTCTACTCGATAAGTTTATGGAGGAGATGGTATGATGGGATAATGGGATTTTGGTAAGTAATTGATCTTTAAATAGTCAGGGTAAATAGGCCAAATCCCCTGAGATGGGAAATTAGATGGATGGGATCTGAGTTACCCAGGAAAGAATTTTCTGTAGTATCTGGCTGGTGAATCTTGTCCATATGCTCAGGGTTTAGCTGATTGCCATATTTGGGGTCGGGAAGGAATTTTCCTCCAGGGCAGATTGGAGAGGTCCTGGAGGTTTTTCGCCTTCCTCTGTAGCATGGGGCATGGTTGAATTGAGGGAGGCTTCTCTGCTCCTTGAAGTCTTTAAACCATGATTTAAGGACTTCAATAGCTCAATCATGGGTGAGGTTTTTCATAGGAGTGGGTGGGTGAGATTCTGTGGCCTGCGCTGTGCAGGAGGTCGGACTAGATGATCAGAATGGTCCCTTTTGACCTTAGTATCTATGAATCTATGAATTTATGTGCCAGATGCGCTAAAGATTCATATGTTCCTTCATGCTTCAACCACCATTCCAGAGGATATGCATCCATGCTGATGACGGGTTCTGCTCGATAATGATCCAAAACAGAGAGGACTGATGCATATTCATTTTCATCATCTGAGTCAGATGCCACCAGTAGAAGGTTGATTTTCTTTTTTGGTGGTTCGGGTTCTGTAGTTTCCACATCTGAGTGTTGCTCTTTTAAGACTTCTGAAAGCATGTTCCAATTCTTGTCCCTCTCAGATTTTGGACGGCACTTCAGAATCTTAAACATTGGGTCGAGTGCTGTACCTATCTTTAGAAATCTCACATTGGTACCTTCTTTGCATTTTCTGCAGTGACAATGTTCGTACATCAAACAACATGTGCTGGGTCATCATCCGAGACTGCTATAACATGAAATATATGGCAGAATGCAGGTAAAACAGAGCAGGGGACATACAATTCTCCCCCCAGGAGTTCAGTCACAAATTTAATTAACGCACTATTTTTTTAACGAACTTCATCAGCACGGAAGCATGTCCTCTGGAATGGTGTCTGAAGCATGAAGAGGCATACGAATGTTTAGCATATCTGGCATGTAAATACCTTGCAACTCTAGCTACCAAAATGCCATGTGAACGCCTGTTCTCACTTTCAGGTGACATTGTAAATAAGAAGTGGGCAGCATTATCTTCTGTAAATGTAAACAAACTTATTTGTCTTAGCGATTGGCTGAACAAGAAGTAAGACTGAGGTTGTACCCCAGCAGGGGAGACAGGACAGCCTCTCTCAGGACTTGCTGTTCCGGGAGGTAAGTGCCTTAACCTTAAAGAGATAGCATACAGTCTCTCAGAGACATCCGCAGCACCCACAATCACACACACACACACACACACACACACACACATCTGCCAACACATACTTGTGTAGTTGTTTGTTGTTACTTCTTGGTACTTCCTGCAATGCACATATATTCTCTTTTTGCGAATACAGACTAACACGGCTGCTACTCTGAAACCTGTCATATATTCTCTGTAATTTTAATCTTTCAAAGTGTGTTGTTTTAGTTTTTTGACTGGTCTATGCATTTCATAATTTTTATTTTTCTTACATTTAAATTTAATTCTTTGAATAGTGAGTTCTAAAATGCCTAACCTGTCCTGGCTGGAGTAATTATCTCTATGGTAACTTTTTTTAGAAATATATATCTAGGTTTTTTGTGTACTGGTGGCACACAGCTGCATATTAGCTCGGTGCACACAAAATTTATTCCGCACATGGATGGAAAAAATTAGAGGGAACATTGTTCACAACCTCTGCCGTGGTTTTACCAGCCACACAACAGGCAGAATGGTTCCCGGCGGAGGAACAGAAATAACAGAGACCTCACCCTTCTTCAGGTCAGGACTCTGGTCAGTCAAAGCTGTCTTCAGCCCAGAAGCAGGCCTTTTGAAGGTGCACTCGAGGACAGCGCACCAGTACAGACACTGGATCCACCCTGCCATACCTTCTCGTGCAGACTATCCCCTTTGTGTGCTGCGTGGGCCCATACTATGTTGGACTGCTGGGTACTCCACACGGTAGAAAGGGGATACTCCCTCCAATTTTCGTACCTCCCGTCCTTTCAACCCCCTTCCCTGTCTCTTTAGGGACCCCTCTCACGAGCAACTCCTTATATAGGAGGTGCACTCACTCAGATCACTGGGGGCAGTGGGAGAGGTTTCTCGGGAGCTGAAGGGCAAGGACTTCTATTCCCGGTATTTCCTAATACCAGAAGTCAAAGATGGCCTCAGGCCCATCCTAGACCTGCAGGAACTCAACAATTTCAAAAAGAAACTGAGGTTTTGCGTGGTCTCTTTGGCCTCCAACATCCTTTCCTTGGATTCAGGGGACTGGTATGCCGCCCACAACTTGAAGGATGCTTACTTTAACATTGCAATTATGCTGTCCCACAGAAGGTTCCTCAGGTTAGTAATGAACCACAATCACTACGAGTACACAGTTCTCCTGTTGACCAGTGAGGAGACAAGATACTTTCAAAGCTGGAGGGAGGGAACAATGGGTTCTTTCTGTCTGTGTGATGCTTTTGCCGGGACCAGAGCAGGAATGCAGGTCAGAACTCCTGTAAAGAGTTAGTAAGTAATCTAGTTAGATATGCGTTAGATTCTGTTTTGTTTAAATGGCTGATAAAATAAGTTGTGCTGAATGGGATGTATATTCCTGTTTTTGTGTGTCTTTGTAACTTAAGGTTTTGCCTAGAGGGATTCTCTATGTTTTGAATCTGATTACTCTGTAAGGTATTTCACTTCCTGATTTTACAGAGGTTTTTGTTTTACTTTTTCTTTAATTAAAATTTTCTTTTAAGAACCTGATTGCTTTTTCATTGTTCTTAAGATCCAAGGGTTTGGGTCTGTGTTCACCTATGCAAATTGGTGAGGATTTTTATCAAGCCTTCCCCAGGAAAGGGGGTGTAGGGCTTGGGGGGATATTTTGGGGTGGAGACGTTTCCAAGTGGGCACTTCCCCTGTTATTTTTGTTAGACACTTTAGTGGTGGCAGCATAAGGTCCAGGGACAAAAGGTAAAATAGTTTGTATCTTGGGGAAGTTTTAACCTAAGCTGGTAAAAATAAGCTTAGGGGGTCTTTCATGCAGGTTCCCACATCTGTACCCTAGAGTTCAGAGTGGGGAAGGAACCTTGACAGCCTCCTCCGGACCTCGACTCCCTCTTGTGATGGCTTGACCCACAGGTGGTGTGTGCAGGAGTTCAACAGACCGCAGCCATCCCTCTCATTGGTGACAGACGCTTCAGCCTTGAGGTGGGTTGCATATCTGGGAGACCTCGGGATGCAAGGTCTCTGGTCTCAGGTGGAGCTCGCTCTCCACATCAATGTCAGAGAGCTGAGAGTGGTCCGCCTATCATGCCAGACCTTAAAAGTCCAGCTGACAGGGAAATATGCATCGCTTATGATGGACATAACCACAACAATGTTTTATATAAACAAACATGGGGTGCACGCTCTTCTCCCCTTTGCCAAAATCCCTCAAGCTGTGGGACTTGTGCCTAGCTCATTTGATACCCCTAGAAGCGTCGTACCTCCCCGGAGTGCAGAACGAGTTGGCAGACTATCTCAGCAGATCGCATTTGGATAGTCGTTGGCACTTCAGACCCCACATCTCAGATTGCTCAGTCTGATGTGGACAGTCTAGAGCAGTGTTCTCAAACTTTTGTACTGGTGACCCCTTTTACATAGCAAGCCTCTGAGTGTGACCCCACTTATAAATTAAAAACACTTCTTTAATATTTAACACTATAATAAATGCTGGATACAAAGTGGTGGAGGCTGACAGCTCGCGGCCCCCGTTTAATAACCTCGCAACCCCCTGAGGGGTCCCGACCCCCAGTTTGAGAACCCCTGGTCTAGAGAACTTTCTATGCTATTAGGATCATTCTTCCTTTTTGCTGCTTTCAAGGGATCTTTTAATTTTCTGCACTGTGATCTAGAGAAAAATCGATTTTATCTTTTTAAAAGTTTCAGTCTTCTGCATTTATTGTTATTGGAGCATCAATTGATTCTTTATTTTCTGTTAGTAAGGTTTGTTTTTTATTTCTAAAAGCAGTTAAGCAACTGAAGCCTTAACTCCATGAAGTTGCTCCAATTTAGAAATTCAATCTGGTGCTCAAAATACTGTGCTTCATCCTCCTTTAAAATTTGAAATTATTATTCCTCTAGATCAGTGGTTCTCAACACGTGGCCTGCACAAATCTGCAGCCCATGTGACGGTCTCAGTCCATAAAGGTAGTATATATATTGTGGAGACATGGCCCACATAACACAGAGCAAGCCGAATATGCGGCCCACAATGGTAAATAGGTTGAGAACCATTGTTCTAGATGTTTGTGTTCAGTGTGACAATATTGGTTGTAATTACATCAGGCAAAAATAAAAGGGGAAACCACAGCCTTTTCTTATAAATATCTATTTGTTACAATTCTTAGTGAAGGAGAGATCATGAGGACTTTGTCCGTCTTCATTTCAAAGTAAATTTCAGCTTTAAAGTGATCAATTGATCTTTCCCTTCCTTCTGTCTCAGTTTGAAATGTAACAAAAAAAGGATCTTGCACTCTTTGTAAATGGTCCAAATCTTTAAACTTTGTTTGGAAAAGGACAAAAATATTTTGATAATTTGTTCCCCATATGTTTTGGATCAGCACAGCAAGGCAAAGTCACTTCCAAAGTATCACTTTATCAGTAAATTAATTCAGCTATTGTTGAAGCATACCTCCAAAAAAAGGACCCTTGTCTCTAGTCAGTAAAAGCCCAGCAGAAAGGGGTCAAGGAAGTTGAAATACTTTCAATAGAAGAGATTTGCAAAGCAGCCACCTGGAAGTTAATTCACTCATTTACTAAGTACTATAGGGTGTACTTCATTGTCTCAGCTAGTCCAAATTTAGCCTAATATTTCTGAGGGCTTTAATTCAGGAATCCATTTTTTAAAATAATTTGAGGGGGATATTTTTTCCTCTCACTATTTTATCTCATTGGCACTTTTGTTTAAAGCCTACTAGTATGGACTAGTGCATGCTTTAGAAAAGGGAGTTTTTCCCTATCTGTAAAATGGGTTTGAGAGTAGTCTCCAGTATTCACATACCCGTACAGTTATTATGTATTCTTCATGTAAAGCGGTTCTGTCAGCATTTCAATAGAATTAAGCTTTCTTGGTTACTGTGTGTGCTAGTAGCAATGACATTATGTGATGAAGACTTGGATTTGTCTGTCGGCTGACAATCACTTGTTGAAAGTGAAGACCCATTAGTATGGATTATTGCAGCTGCTCTAACAGAAAACCATTGTATAGGTAAAGTAAAACATCTGTTTCATCAGTCTTTTTGGTATCTAATGGTTAGTTCTGTAAGAACTATGTAAATGGGGGCGACTTAAATTAACAAGACCTATTTTTCCAATTACATCTATTAATAGTCAGATCTTAAGTGTGCAAAATTTGATGGGGGATGATGACGTGTTGGAGTATCTTAGCGAGTGTTTTGTATGTGTGTGAAATCATAGTTACACTTGCACACTTTCCTAAAGCTCTGTTTCATCCCTTTCCTCCCTTTGCCTATAAAACTGGATTAGTCACTTTTGGAATTTGATACCTCTCTGAATATCAGAAATTTTCAGTGTACACACTTTTGGGTCATGAAAAGTAATATATTTCTTCCTAGTATCTCGCCTGTGGGATTTCTTGGTTCATATTTATTAATTTCATTCTGACAGTCACTTTTTAATGTAAGCTTTACTAGATCCTGGTGAGAAGGACTCCCTATATATATATATAGATATACATACATAGATATATACATATATATTTTTTTTCAGTGACTACTGGGGATTGATCTCCCTAAGGTGGAGGCAGCAGGGCTGAAGCCCAAAGCCTGAGCCCCACTGCCCCGGGAAGGTGGGGAATTCACTCTCTGCCTTCTCCTTCAGCATTGTACCCAAGGTGTCTCCAGAGGGGGGCAGGGCCCCACCGCTGCTGGCAGCTCCAGCATTCAACACCAAGGCAATGTATCCAGGAGCAACAGGGAGACGGAGGGGCTGCTGTATTGTCCCCTCTCCCCCTCCCCCCCCAACAGCCCAGGAGTCTGTGGCCACAAGAAAAGCCCCTGGTGGCCTCATGCAGCCACAGTGGCTGCATTTGAGAAATACTGTGCTAGGGAATATTTTTGGATGGTGCAGCTTGGTTTTCCTTCGTGTGAATATCTCCTCCTTCTCATTCCATTTCAATGAGTTGTACAGGGATTGCTATTGTCTGTTTCTTACCTGGAGATGGTGGGAGCAAAGGGGAAATGGAGATTCTTGTGTCTTCTCCTTTCAGGCACCCACTCTAAGGCAGTGGCTTTGAAGACTACTGTACCCCTTTCAGGAGTCTGATTTGTCTTGCATACCCCCCAAGTTTCACCTCACGTAAAAACTACTTGCTTACAAAATCAGACACAAAAGTACAAAGGTGTTAGAGAACACTATTACTGAAAAATTGCTTACTTTCTCATTTTTACCACATAATTATAAAATAAATGAATTGAAATATAAATATTGTACTTACATTTCAGTATATAGTATATAGAGCAGTATAAACAAGTCATTGTCTGTATGAAACTTTAGTTGGTACTGACTTTGCTAGTACTTTTTATGTAGCCTGTTGTAAAGCTATGTAAATATCTAGATGAGTTGATGTGCCTCCAGGGGTACGCGTACCCCTGGTTGAGAACCATTGCTCTAGGGCTACGAACAGTCTGGCTTAAAGGTAATAAAACATTTGTTTTGTTTTGAGGATAAAGTAGAAATATATTTCTAAATTAGACAAACTTAGTGTTAAGAAATCCTTACACAGATATAAAAAACCACAAAGTAAATAATGTACTGTATCTTCCTCAGTATGTTAGTAATTAAAAAAATAGACTTGCAGTAACTGATTAATAGCAATGATCTTTTTAGGTCATTTTGTTATCAATTGCATGAGCTATTTTCAGGAATTAACTTGCTATATGTTTTGAGTCCGAAGTTTAAAAACCTAAACTGCTCTAACAAGATACCATGGAGTGGGTTTTTTTTTTTTTGCTTTTCATTGCATGTAATATGCTGACTTTTTTTAATTTTTTTTTTTAACTTGAAACATATCTTTCTACTTTTCTTCCCTCCATTTGGGAAATATTAATTTCTTACACTGCAGTAACAATTTTCCATATGCTCTAAGATTATGTTGGTTGTAAAAACAATATTTAAATTGTGCTTTTGTAGAATGGAGGTAGGGTTGTATTCGGGAGTATTGTGTATGTTAACGAAATGTTGTTTGTTGCAGTGAATATTTACTGTTTAGAATATATTCTAGCAATATGTAGTATCTATTGCATCCTGTCGCTGTTCTTTAGAAGACTTGTGCTATGTTTATGTCAGATTTTATATTCGTATGCTCCTCTTCATTTAAAAAAAAAAGTAAATAAGAAACAAGTGTAAAAAAAAAAAAATCTTTCCGAGTTAGAATTTTTGGAGGAATAAAAAATTCTCAGCCTAAAATGTGAAATTGCCAAAGGAAACTAAGAGTTTGTTTTGCTTTTGAGTTGGTTGGAAAACACAATTTTAGTTAAAACCGATATAGCATTCTTCATGCTCTTTGCTTTTCAGTGGTGCAGACTAGTGTATGTACATACAAATAGCTGTATGTATTTCACTGAGTTGTCATAATAGATGCATAGACTGGAGTTGGAGCCTTCTGCATGCGTGCTCACTGGTCCCTTTTCTTCCACAAGTTGTTGTCTTCAGGAAAGCAAACATGACAATCGTCACATCCTCATGATGTGGTCTGGGCTCCACAAGCTTTGTACTTGGAACTCTTCATCATGATATTAGAAGTTCTATTTCTGTTGTCAGTATCTTTCTTATTTGAAACTCATTCTATGGAGAGGGCCAAATTCCATATTTAATTATAGTCTTTGTGAGCCTCAAATAAGTTTACAACTAAATGTCCTCCTCAATCTACAGCAGAGTTTCCACTGATACCAGTAGAAATTTGCCCCAAAATTGAGTGGAATGTGGCATTTGTATAGCAAGTAAAGTTATAGTTATTTAATCTGTACTTTGTTGTCAGTCACTACCACTAAATAGGGAAAAATATGCTCCCCTTTAGGACCACTGCTATTTTTACCCTTTGTTTCTCTTCCCCATATTTCATTCTCTGTTTTTCTCCCTCTTTTCCATCCTTTCTTTTGTCTGTTCCCTTGCCCCAGATTTCCTTCTCTACTCGCATTTTCAATTCCTATTCCTAGGGGCTCCAGTCCTGCTCCGTTCCCTAATCTGTCCACTAAAATTAAATAGCTAAAACTAGCATTTAAAGTATTGCCATTAATCTTTACAGCTAACACATTTAATGACGTTAGGGAAATTTGTTCTTCTTTGAGTGCTTTCTCATGTCCGTTCCATATTAGATGTACTAGGATGAGGAATGGAAAACCTGTCTTCTGAAGGGAGATTCAAGGAGCTTGGCTTGTTTAGCCTAACTAAAAGAAGGCTGAGGGGAGATATGATTGCTATCTATAAATATATCAGAGGGATAAATACCAAGGAGGAAGAAGAATTATTTAAGCTCAGTACCAATGTGGACACAAGAACAAATGGATATAAACTGGCCATCAGGAAGTTTAGACTTGAAATTAGATGAAGGTTTCTAACCATCAGAGGAGGAAAGTTCTGGAACAGCCTTCCAAGGGAAGCAGTGGGGGAAAATGACATATTTGGCTTCAAGACAAAGCTTGATAAATTTATGGAGGAGATGATATGATGGGGTAGCCTAATTCTGGGCTTCGACTAGAGAGGAGATCTTCGACTACTAGCGGTAGATATGCCCAATGGCCTGTGATGGGATGTTAGATGGGGTGGGATCTGAGTTACTACAGAGAATTCTTTCCTGGGTGTTGCCATATTTGGGGTCGGGAAGGAATTTTCCTCCAGGGCAGATTGGCAGAAGTCCCGGGGGGTTTTCGCCTTCCTCTGCAGCGTGGGGCACAGGTCAGTTGCTGGAGGATTCTCTGCACCTTGAAGTCTTTAAACCACGATTTGAGAACTTCAGTAGCTCAGACATAGGTTAGAGGTTTGTTACAGGAGTTGGTGGGTGAGATTCTGTGGCCTGCGTTGTGCAGGAGGTCAGACTAGATGATCATAATGGTCCCTTCTGACCTTAAATTCTATGATTCTATGTGCTCACCACACGCACTGGTGCTGGAAGTTTTTTCCTCAGTGGTATCTGTAGGGGACGGGCTCTGGTGCCCCCTGGAGCAGTATACACATGCCGCTGGCTCCTCCCACCCTCAGTTCCTTCTTGACGCCCGTGACGATGCTGGAACGTCTGCTGCTTTGGCTAGCATTGTTTCTTCTGAACGTTTCTTGTAAAAAAGTTAATAGTACCCTTAGTGTTAGTTCTAATTTAGTTGGTTCTGGATGGGACTCAGCCTAGTTAGTCATGCCCTCCAGGCAGCTTCAGACACTGTGGACTCCGTGGCTCATACCAGGGCCTCAGCCATCTCCGTGTGGCGGGCATCCTGGCTGCTCCTCTCTGGTCTATCAACTGAGGATCAGCAGTCTATGCAGGACCTCCCCTTTGATGGCCAGGACCTGTTTTCGGAGCAAAAGGACAGCAAGCTGCATGGGCTAAAAGACTCCCACCCTACCCTTAAAACTCTAGGATTGTGTGCCCCTGGTCCAGTCCATAAGCAGTTCAAACTGCAGCCATCTCAGGGCCAAGGGAGCCAACTCTGGCAGGAATTGTCCCACAAAAAGAGCAGGGGCTACAAGCACCGCCCGAGCCACCCCCATCTGCCCAAGCATGCTCAACCTGTACTCGGCAGGGGCAAGCGGGCTTTTTTTAGGGTGCGCCTGAGGGTGACCTACTAGACTATATCCCGGATCTATCTTTCCCGCTGGGTCCTCAGTACAGCGGCGCAGAGTCAGACCCTCCAGTTTCATTCTACACCTTGCTCCCATCCCCCCTTCCCTGTTCCTCTTCAGGGACATCTCTCCTGAGAGTCTCCTCGCGCTGGAGGTAGAAGGGTTGCTGCAGCTGGGTGCGGTGCAAGAGGTTCCTCACGAGTACAGAAGCAATGGCTTCTGTTCCCAGTACTAGTTAATCCCCAAAAGCCAAGGGTGGTCTAAGGCCCATCCTGGACCTATGAGACCTCAACAAGTACCTACTGAAGTTGAAGTTCCACATGATCTCCCTGGCCGCCTCCATTCCCTCCCTGGATCTGGGAGACTGGTATGCTGCCCTCGACTTGAAGGACGAGTACTTTCATATAGCGATCTTCCAAGGACACGGGCTTTGTACGTTTCACAGTAGGATTGGACCACTACCAGTTTTCGGTCCTCCCTTTGGCTGAGGATGTTTACCAAGTGCATGTCAGTAGTAGCAGCTTACCTCAGGCGTCAGGGTATCCAGATCTACTTGTACCTCGACAACTGGCTGGTCAAAGGTCAGTCCTGGTCCCAAGTCCAAAGGGATGTTGCGGTGTTGCAGGCCACATGCCAGTCCCTGGGCCCTCTGGTAAATGACAAAGAGTTGATGTTTGGTCTGGTGTAGAGGATAGAGTTCATCGGAGTGGTGCTTGACGCCACCTGCGCCAGAGAGATTCTGATACAGGAAAGGTTCCAAGCATTGGTGGACCTCATCGCAGAAGTCTCCGCATTCCCCCTGACCATGGCCATGGTTTGTCTACGCCTGCTGGGACACATGGCAGCATGTATGTATGTCGTCTGCCATGCCAAGCTCCGGATGCAGCCCTTACAGCAGTTGCTGGTGACAGTCTATTCCCAGTTCAGCGATCACCTGGAAAAGGTTGTTACCACCGCCGATGACACTTACCTTGCTGCAATGGTGGACCAATCCCAGGGCGGTCCTGAAAGGAGTTCCATTTGACAGCCCTTGTCCCTCCATTAAGTTGATAGCAGATGCCTTGGACCTAGGCTGGGGAGTGCATCTTGGCGAACTCCAGACCCAGGGCACGAGATCCCCGGAGGAGATGATATTGCACATAAATGTCAAACTCAGAGCGGTACGTTTGGCCTGTGGGGTCTTTCTACCACACCTGGTGGGCAAGGTGGTGAGAGTGTTGATGGGAAAATTGGCCTTAATGTTCTACATCAACAGGCAAGGGGGAGCATGCTCATTGGCTCTCTGTCAAGAGGCTCTCTGATTGTGGGATTTCTGCATCGAGTACCTGATCCATCTGTCACCTCCCCAGTGTCATGAACATGCTGGCAGATTGCCTCAGCAGATCCTTTTTCTCTCACCACAAGCGGTCGCTCCATCCGGAAGTAGCTGGGATGCTCTTCCAGAGGTGGGGAACTCCCCCAGGGGACCTGTTCACCATCAGACAGAACAGGAAATGCCATTGCTTCTGTTCCCTACAGGGTCTGGGCAAGGACTCCCTCTCCGACACCCTCCTCCTGTCATGGTCGGTGGGCCTGATGTACATGTTCCTGCCAATCCCGCTCATCAGCAGAGTCCTGTCAAAGATCAAAAGAGACAAGGCCCAAGCCGTCATGATCACCTCGGCATGGCCACACCAACATTGGTTCAGCACACTGATGGACCTGACGGTGACTGCTCTCTGGCTCTTTCCCAACTGACCGGATCTGCTCTCTTACATCCCCATCTCACGCCCCTCTATCTCACGGCATGGATGTTGTGTGGTTGAATTTGGAAGAGCAGGTCTGCTCTAACGAAGTCCAGCAAATCCTCGTGGAAAGCAAGAAGACGTCCACTTGGCCAGTTAGGTTGATCTAGTGGAGGAGGTTCTCCTTATAATCTATTTTAGATTACTTGCTCCATTTTAAGAACCAGGGGCTGGCCCAGTCTTCCATCAGGGTGCACCTTGCGGCTATCTCCGCTTTCCATCCTCCAATTCAAGGTCAGGTGGTGTTCTCGCATGACATGTCAGTCCGATTCCTCAGAGACCTCAAGAAACTCTTCCCACTGGCCCAAGCCCTTGTCCCACAGTGGGACCTTAACTTGGCTCTTTCTAGGCTCATGGGCTCACCTTTTGAGCCTAGGGCTCCTGTTCCCTCTCCTACCTGTCATGGAAGGCTGCTTTCCTTGTGGCCATAACATCTATGAGATGACTGTTGGACCTTAAAGCCCTGAAATCAAAGCCGCCGTATACAGTGTTCTACAAGGACAAAGTTCAACTGTGACCCCATCCAGCCTTTCAGTCAAAGGTGGTGTCTTACTCCCATGTTAACCAGGACATCTTCCTCATGGTGTTTTTGTCCCAAGCCGCACACCACTAGTGAGGAAAGGAAGCTGCACGCCCTGGACGTCAGACATGCTTTGGCATTTTATCTGGAGTGTACCAAGCACTTCCGCAGGTCGACCCAGCTATTCATCGTGACAGCGGACAGGATGAAAGGCCTTCCAGTGTTCTCGCTGAGGATTTTCAACTGGATCACCTCCTGCATCTGGATCTGTTACGAGCTGGCATAGGTCCCTCCATTGCCAATTGTGAGGGCCCACTCGACCAGAGCTCAGGCATCCTCGTCGGTCTTCCTGGCACACGTTCCCATTCAGGACATATGCAGAGCCGCGCTGTGGTCTTCAGTTCACACATTCACGGCGCACTACGCCATCACTCAGCAGGCCAGAGATGGTGCTGGGTTCGTCAGAGATGTGTTGCAATCTACATGTCCGTGAACTACCCACCTCCAGGGCTACTGCTTGGGAGTCACCTAATAAGGAATGGACATGAGCAAGCACTTAAAGAAGAAAAGACAGTTACCTTTTCCACCAAATGCATCCGATGAAGTGAGCTGTAGCTCACGAAAGCTTATGCTCTAATAAATTTGTTAGTCTCTAAGGTGCCACAAGTACTGCTTTTCTTTTTGCGAATACAGACTAACACGGCTGCTACTCTGAAACTTTTCCATAACTGGTGTTTTTCGAGATGTGTTGCTCATGTTCATTCCATAACCCGCCCTCCTTCCCCACTGTCGGAGTTTCTGGCAAGAAGGAACTGAGGGTGGGGGGTGCCGGTGGCACCCCTTATACCACAGCATGTGTGCGCTGCTCCAGGGAGCGCCAGAGCCAGTCCCCTACAGATTCCACAGAGGGAAAAACTTCTGGCACCGGTGCATGTGGCACGCGCACACACCTCATATGGAATGGACATGAACAACACATCTCAAAGAATAACAGTTAAGAAAAAGTAACTGTCTTTTTTTAGATGCATTGTTTCAAACTCTGCAGAGTTGGAAAGAACATACTGCATTCATTCATACTTTTCATATTTCCTGGTTTGTTTGTTTTTACAACTATGGGGACTAGAAATTCACTTTAAAAAAAGGTAAAGGTTTATTATTTGACTCTAAAACAGCATTATAGGTACTTTAACTTGCTCTGTTCGAAGCATTGGGGGCTATTTTACAGGATTGGCCTTTAACAACGGATAAAGTGTATCTTACAGGTACAGTCATCCTTCAGATAAGTTCAAGTAGCCTCTCTCTTGGTCACACAGATTGTAAAGATGTTCTAGTGTAGGTCTAGTCCAAGTCTGTTCCCTAGTGCAGGGCTGTCCATTGGAGCTGATTGAAAAATGGGGAAACAATTTTGGGAAAACTTCAAAGTTGTGTCCATTTTGCAAGATTCAGAATGGAAAATTTTTCATTATTTCAGCATATTTCACAGTTTTATTTTTAATTCAAATGATTTTCCTTGTTTCTTCCTTTTCATACTGAGTGGAATAAAATGAATGATGATACCCAGTTTTTTTCATTTTTTCTTTTGCTATTTTGTAACTTTTCAAAACTCCAATTTTTTGAAAAGTTAGAGCGGCAAAATGAAAGATTAAAAATGTGAACTGAAAACCTAGTCAGTCATTTATTCTAATGAATTCAATGGCAAAAAAATCAATGGGGGATAACAAAACAAATATTCGAAGTTTAGGAATCTTTGGTTTTGATTTGGAAAAAAATGAAAAATATTTTTTTGAGAAGTTTTTCTGTTTGGAAAAGAGGCCTTTTTGTCAAAAAGAAAGTTTCGAATGAATAGCTTTGGCTAGCCCTACTCTATTATCATGAAAATTATTAGTATTTAACAAGACTTGTGGAGAGAGAGACTGAATTCAGGGTGAAGTTGAGAACCAAGGGCTTATGGCTGATCCTTCTTTCACTGATAAAATAATGTCTACTTTCCAAATTTTTCGCTAAGGTAGTCCCCAAATGCCTCTTTAACCAGTCCAATAATTGTCTATACCTTTTCCCTAGACTTTACAGATTATGCAGGAAAACTAAGGTACATATTGAGCTATTACCTGGACAAGTTTCTATAAGTATCCACAGTTGATTGTGATATTTGCTGGTCTTGTGATTGGTGTACAGGACTAGCAGTGAGACTAGTGGCCTAATTTTTTTTTTCTTTCAGGGGTGTTAAACACCTCTTGGACTTGCATTGGAATTGTACCTATGCAGTCTTATGGTTTACCTTTTGTAACTGCTTTTGAGATGTCTGATAAGAGCTGCCATTCTCAGAGGTGGTAATAAAATAATGTTAGACTCTCATAGATCAATATATGTTTTTAACTTTTTCTTTCTTTCTAATAACAGGACAATAGCAATTCATTTTTGTGAGATTATATTGATTTTTTTTTCTTATTACATAATATCCTTAGTGTAAAAAATACAAAGACATCTTGTACAAATAATCTGAGGCAGAGAAATGCTGTGTATTTATAATTTTCAGAAATCTGCTCTTGTGTTCACAGGATAAAACTGATGATTAAAAATGGCATATGCTTCAAGATGTGTGCTTCTGAGCATAAATGATATTCTCTTGAAACAAGCGTATATGTGGTAATCTTCATAGGATAATCTAAATTGGAGTAAACAATTTTATTATAATGCACCTTATTCTTGTTGTCTGATCCTAATAATTAATACTTATTGATAACTACTTAACTTGAAATAGAGGCTCTCAAAGAATATCTCTAGTCAGTGTATTATAGAGACACCAGTTTTGCACCTCTTGTTAAATCTGAGTTGCGTTTTGCACTTAAAGCAGGAATTCATCCTCTGTTTAAGCTCTTTTGGATAGAGACTGTCTCTCATTTTGTGTGTGTATAACACTTAGCACAATGGATTCCTGGTTTCACTGGTGTCAAGGCACTAATGTAATACAAATATAATTAATACTACTACAATGTTGTGTGGATGAAGAATAAGTTGTATCCCTCACAAAAGTTCAGCATTTATACTCTGAGTATAGAATTAGTTTGTGAGAATTTACAAGTAAATCAGTTAAAGCTAATATGAACTCAAATTTTAAATGGGTTCTTAAAAATAAATAAATAAAATTAGTATTGTAATGCTTATTTTTGGTCCCAAATTTCAGTAATGGAATAACTCAGACATTTCAAACTTCCCATATAGTTAAAATTCATTGAAATCACATGCCAAGGTTATATTTGAAGAAATTAGGTTGTAATACTATTAAGTTACTGATTGTGTGTAATTTGTTAGAAATATAGACTATAGAGGTCAGCAGTTGAGGTCACTCTTAACTTTATGACATCAGAATTAACTCAACCAATCGTTAATCTTCCTCTGTGGCTACTTTGTCTTGATTCAATCCTGTTGATTATAATGAGTCAGTAGCAGGAGACACTTGACTTGTTTGAAGAGTTCTCATTAGTAGGTTACTATAGTCCCAATTGCATTGGCTCCTCAAAAGTTCCTAGGCCACAGATTTGCTTGGCCATCAATGCTTGAAAGGTTCCATATGGCTCTGCTGACTTAGCTCCAGAGCACAGTCAGGCAGTATTACAAGCAGGGAGGCAGAGGAGAAACTTAGTAAAGGTCACAGAAAGGGCCCTTAAAAACAGTGATGTTGGGACCCAGGGGATTGGGGTCCTTCCCTGCAACCTAGCTCTCCCCTTCATGCAGCGCCAGGCTCCCTAACAAGGCCCCTTCCCCAAAGACCTACAGTTCTTTGCTATTCCTCTTACCCATATCCTCTCATTCAGTTCTCCTCTTTCTAATTGTATTTAGATCATAAATTTCCCTGATAAAAGTATAGTGTATGTACACGTGAATCTTACTTTGCACTTAAGATCTTTTCTTTGAAAGTTTTAACCCAAAAATCTTTATATATCATAAACCTTTATATATCATAGCCACCTCTTTTTCCATACTTGTATAATGTAGATTATTCGATCATATAGAAGGTTTTTAAAGTATTTCATTAATTCTTATGAATTCCACTTTTGGAGATGTATATACATCTTCTAATTCTAGAGAAGTATTCTGAGACATGCTCTCTTCCTCCAGATAATCATGGTAGAGGAAAATAGTTACTTACAAAGAGAAGGAATGTGTCCTTTCCTCTGTCTTCACACTAGACACTTTTTTTCATGGTGTCATCCTAATATTTTAATTTTGATTTTGCTTAAACTTCTGTTTTTTCTTGCAGCAATGACAGCATCTTTTTATCCTAAGTGATTATTACTGGTTTACTTTAAGAACCAGAGTGGGATTATCCATGAAAATCTTCCCCCTCTCTCCAGCTGTAGGAAGATGAAACTGCTGAATTGGGAGTTTTTCCAGTTTTTTCTTTCGTCTCCCTGATTCTTTTTTCTGTTTCTTATAGTAGTTTGAAAGTACTGTATTAATCAGTGACACAAATTCTGCAGCAGTTACAGCCTCATTCTTTAGAGAGCCACACCTAGTTTCATTTTATTTATGTATGTTGCCTGTGTGTCTATGTTTCTCACCATTCGTGGCATTTTATAGGTGAAACAATTAACATCATCTTGTGCTGGTGGAGGGATGCTCAGAAATTTCAAGTAACATAACAGTGATCCCAGATTACTTCCAACCTTTGCATATCCTGGAGAACAAAACTTTTTGAGACTGTAAAGTTCTAGGCTTAAGTGGGATTACAGCTTCGATTTATGAAGAACCAAGGGGATCTACTCTATAGTTTGAGACATGGGCATTATTACAGGGCTGGTTGTTGAGTCCCCTTTGGCTTAACCCCCATGGGTTAATTCTATTACCAGAAGATGGTGACGGATGAAATTAAGATATTAAGGCTGCATCTATACTAATACATTTTGTGGCTGTAATTCACCATTGGTGGTAACATAAACTGGATTCTAGGCTAGAGGAGGCTGGTAAAGCCTAAGTTTCAGAATCGGACCCTACTGGGATTCACAGATCCCCTGTTTAGCTGCCACCAGATCCTGTAGGCACCTAAAGTCATTTGATGCCTACATTTTTGCAGTAAAAGTTCCCTAGGCACTTACATTTCTGCCTGTGTGCAAGCGCATGCAACCCCAGTGTGCAGGCCCAAGGCAGTGCATAAATTGGGGGAAGACAGATGTTCCTCTTCCTAACTTGCTTTTGGGCCCTGATCAGGTAAGTGTACTCAGAGCTTGCCTAGCATATGGAGCCCCTGTAGATGAGCTTACACAAAACAGCCTGAATGGTATGAGGAGGACTTCCCTCATAACTTTTAGCTCAGTGATTAGACCCCCAGTTCCATTTCCCCTTCAACTGAGGCAGAGAAGGCATTTAAACAGGGATTTTCCACTTCTCATATGAGTGCCCTAGCCCCTGGGCTCTAGGATAGTCTGATGTGGGGCTCCCTTAGTCTCTCCTGTTGAAGCTGTTCAGTGTGGATAAATAATGAAAGAATCATTGGGCCAAAGAAAGAGTAAGCATCAGAATGACTCTATAGCCTGATTAGAGCAATCACCTGGGAGTAGAAAGCCAGGATACAGTCCTCTGCTTCAAGAACTTTTAAACATTATTTACCCACAGTGGAATATCTTCAGCAGAAGAGGTTGATGGAACCTTCTCTGCCCCCCACAACCATCAGAATATCCCAAGAACTCTTGTCACTGGGCAAAATATTATGAGGGAGCTTCCCCTGCCTGGGCTTCTTGCAAAAACAGCGTAGGCTACTCATGTCAAGAGAGTTTGCAGCTGAGAATTCCAGACAGAGGGAGGTGCCTCCCCTGCAGCCTGGACTCAGGCACCTATCTTTGTGAGAGGGGCAAGACTTAGCACACACTCCTCACCTTGGAATCTCCCATTGGTTAGTTTAGGTGGGGACCTGACCCGGTGTACTGGATTTTGTGATCCCATTTTGATGCACCGTTCATTGTACAGGAAGCCTGAACATCTTACTCGGTCTTTGTGAATTGCAGTGATATTCTAGATGTCTATAAGTTAGGTTTGGCAGTGCTCAACTTCATTGTGAATCTAGTCCTTCGTCTCTTTGCACCTCAGTTCCCCATCTGTAAAATTGAGATGTTAGCACTTCCTCACCTCACGGGGGTGTTGTGAAGATAAATATGGTGAAGATTGTGAGGTGCTCATATACTATGGTAATAAGTGCCATATAAGTAGCTAAGATGAGTAGTTTAATTATGGCTATAAAGCTTGCTGTTTTTTCGGGGGGGGGGGGGTTTAAATCCTGTTTTCTTACAGAGCACAGTCCATTTCACATCTCCTTCCAGCATCTCTGTGACCTGACAGTTTTTCACTAAGGCTTTTGGGTGAAAAGTGATGGTTTACATAATGGATATAGAAATAATAATGGGGGAGAGAACGTCAGAAGTATATATTTTTTTGAGAATTTTCTTTCACGTTAGTTTGAAATAGCTTTGCTTACAAAAGTATGCATTACCCTCTCTATATTATGCACATATTTTACAATTTTTAATGTTTTTGAAATAATATTAAAATCTTGAACTGTGAAGGATGGCTTTTGTTTTGTATTATTTTTATTGTTAGATTAAGTACATTGACCTTAATTGCATCTTAATTAAGTGCATTGACTATTTAGCATATCTTACATTTGAACAAAAAAATTGGAGTTTCCTCAGTAGATCTCTTCTTGCACAGCCTCCATCTCTCACTTTTATTCCATATTTCAAGTTCAAAATGGTTTAGAATGAGAGAGAACAGATATACTAAGGTGAGTCCAAAAATCATTTCCTCAGTTAAGCAAAAAGTGTGTTTTCTGAGGAGGCCTATGTAAGAGATCCAGGTTTCTTTACTAATTAAGGAAGAAGCATCAAGTTTATATTTTGACTTCCACATGTATTTGTTCTTGTAGATTTGTTTAATGTGTGTGGTACAACGTTGTGAATAAATTATTTAATTACTGAAGTATTAAAACAAATTATTCCTTTCTCATTGCATTAAGTGTATTCCTGTCAGAACATTTTCATGAGGTACTAGCATGAAATAAAACAGCAATAAAACAAAAGCCCTACAAATGAAATTTATCATACTATTGTTCTTGGTTTTATTAAGGGGTTGGAGGGAGCACACACTTATTACTATCATCTTCTTTGTGTCTTTAGCCAAATAAACAAAAAACAAAGTAACATTTTTCCCTCTTTAGGTAATGCTATGCTAGTTTTCCCCTTCTGTAGTAAAGAGCTAACCCATTGAAATGCACCATACCTGAAATGCTTAAGGAACCCAGCCTTAAATTTTGTGGTAAATATGATGATAAAGTAGATGCCTTCTTGATAGCTTATGGTTAACTTAAAACTTTTGTATCTTTTACTGTAAAGTAATGGTATGCAGAAGTAAAAAGTACTGAAACTTAAAAGTGAACTCTTCATTAGCACAGTGAATAATTTATTTGTAGATAAAGTTAAAGTAAACCCTAGAATACAGGACAAGTCATAAAATTTGTAGCTTAAATATTGTGTAAATACAAAGAAAGAAATGGGTTAATGTGTAGAAAACAATTGAAAATAAAAATATATAGAGCATACATGAAGATGAATTTGTGTATGCACATCTAGCAAGTGGATTATTGTGGCATCTTTCTGATTGCATGTGCTTAGAAAAACAAGTCGTTGATGCTGGTAGATGTTTCTTTTGTACCAGGAAAATACTAATCAAAACTTCCTGCATGCTTTTTTAATGAGTTTGTGGAAGCAGTATAATTCAAATTACTGAATTTCCTTTTGATAGATGATGATGTACCTGCAGATATGGTTGCAGAAGAATCAGGTCCTGGTGCACAAAATAGTCCATACCAACTTCGCAGAAAAACTCTTCTACCTAAAAGAACAGCTTGCCCTACAAAGAGCAGTATGGAGGTAATATTTTTTTTATAAAGTATATTTTGTTTTCAGAAATAGGTGGCTAACTCTAACACTTTTACAAGTGCCATAATGTCTTAACTAATTCTTATTTATATGGTTAAAGGGTGCCTCCACTTCAGCTACCGAGAACTTTGGTCATCGAGCAAAACGTGCAAGAGTATCTGGAAAATCCCAGGATTTATCAGGTAATATTTTGGGGGGAGGGGGAAGATTGGAGAAGAAACGTTTTGACTACAGCAGGGATTCTCAAATTTCATTGCACTGCGACCCCATTTGGACCACAAAAATTACTACACAGTCCCAGGAGGGGGGGCCAAAGCCTGAGCCCCACCACTGCAGGCGGGGGGGCTGAAGCTGAAGCTCAAGGGCTTCAGCCCCAGGCAGGGAGCCTGTAACCTGAGCCCTGCCACCCAGGGTTGAAGTCCTTGGGCTCCACCTTTGGCCGCAGGTGGTGGGGCTTGAGCGTGGGCTTTGGCCCCATGCCTCACCAAGTCTAACAGCAGCCCTGGTGACCCCAATAATAAAACAGTTTCACGACCCACTTTGGGGTCCAACCCATACTTTGAGAACCACTGGACTACAGTGTTGCAAAGGACGTTTTTTTTCTCAGATAGATAAATAAAAGAAAATGAAGTGAGAGGGAAAAAACAAGTTTCTGATTGTTTGAACTTAAATCTTGGAAGCTTATAGGTGTTCAGATTCGGCTTTTAAAGGTGTAAAGGCACACTGATTAAAAAGCATGTCTACACTAGAAAACCTTGCTGCCTGAGAACAGGTACCTGTGGCGAGGGCTTGGCTTTATTGATGGTGCTATCTAGTTGTTAGGTCATTGGTTCCCAGTTCTCCTCAATCACTGGCATCCCTTGCCAGCTATCAGTCCAACACTGTGGTGGTTCATCTTCCGCTAGGTAGTAATTTGGCCTTCTGGCCACATGGCTTTCTCCCCCTTCCATACTAAAAAATCCAATAAAACGTATAGAGTTCAACAACCCCACAACAGAAAGGATCTTCAGCTCATCTCCAGACCTCTGTGGATTGGTACACCCTTGATTTGAGACTTATAATGTCACTACCCTCTCCTTTCTTCCAAGTTTATGCCCCCTACCCAAAAAGGGTAGTTGTTAGGGTATCCTGAACCTCCATCTCCACAGGCTCCAACCAAGGCCCTATGAGAGGAATAGGAGAGGCAGAGGCAGTGATAGCAAACACCCTGGAGTGCTTTGGTGCTGCCTTCCTGTGCCACTTCTTAATACTTGCTTCCCCACAAAGCCTCAAAATCCTTCACTTAAAATCCAACAGAAAATAAGAAAAACAACTGAATCTTCAGCACATCTGGGCTCAGCTGGTAGCCGCCTTCTTTACAGTCTAGCCCCAGTTTCAAACTGGCCTAAGTTCCTGTGTTTCACTTCCACTGCCTGTTTAACATTGCACTCTCTGTCTACCTAGGGTTTCAGGCAGGTTGCAGTCCTTGATCAGCCTCCATCTCCAGTCAGGCTTCCCTCAGCCCAGGAGAGAAAGCTTCCAGCTACCGCTCTCCTGGGTCTTTTCCCTGGCCTCTTCTCTAGGGGCTGGAGTAGCTGCCATTGTAGGCCCGTTCCTTGCAGTCAGGACCTCTGCTGTACCCTTATTCAGGAGCCCCTCATCCCCAAGATGCCTAGCTCCCTTTTTAAGCTCCTCCTCCAGCTGGAGCAGGCTCTGCAGGTACAGCAGAACCAAATCATCTGAGCCCAGAACTGCTCCTTAACCCCTTCTGTCCTAGTGTTGGGTTTATACACCTCATCACAGTGATAAATATGGCTTTCCATACTCCTCACTCAACTGATGTTACATGGTGGTTCTGCTGGTGTGGAATGGGTCAAGAATTCAACACCTTGTGTAAGAAACAGAATGTTGACAAAGACAGGAGAAGAATAAAATGCTGCCAAGTGGGTTTCCTTTCTTGCAGCTGGAGCCATATCGTTCCACACACCCACCATGGTCTCTCTCCCCATCTCTCATGGCTTCTCGAGATACTGGATTCTCTAACATCATTCTCTTTTGGTGGATCTTCCCTGCACTTCAGTGTGACCGTATACCCTGCTTTTCACGCTGTTGGATCCACCCATCATGTCACAGCTCTTTGTGGTGCTCATTTTGCATTAAGAATTGGAGGGCTGCCGTTTCTCCTTTGTGGGCAGTGCCTCAAAACAGAGGAACACAACAATGCTTGTGTATCTCTCTTACCCCATCCGTTTTCACTCTCCCATGCATGTAGTCTGTCATCTGTGTTCCCCTTCATTCTTTCTCAGCATCTTCCATTTCCTATTATCCTTACCACTATCTTCTTACCTACTTGCTATCTCTCATTAACTTCTCCTTCTCCTGTTTTGTCAGCAAGATCTGACCATTTATCTCTGAGTCCTTCCACTTCTTATCAAAACTTGGTTCTACTTCACTGACTCGGCATCTGTTGTTTTTTCTCCCCTGTGGTTCTCTTTATCCTCACTCTCCAAATCTGAAGCTCATGGAGTTGGCACTAGGCTGCTCCTCCACCCATTCTGTAACTTCTAGCTCTTCTTGTTTTGTTTTTGTTTTGCAGGGGAAGCCACTCTATTTGGCTCTTCTCTCTGAGTGAGTTTTATCTGCCAACCCCCAGTTCTGACTTTGATGTGTAGCTTTAGAATAATAATTATTATTAGTAATAAATCCTTTCACCTCTATCTTCTACCCTTGAAATTGTCTAGAACAACTTCCACAACTATCAGTATGGTTCTACTTCTGCAATTTCTTTTAACTTTATTTGATCTCTAACTTTATACCAGTTCCTCTACTCTCTTTTGACTTGCCTTTTGTGTCTGTCTCTGTATGTCACTCTCTCTCACCAACTCTTATTTATTCTTCAGCCTTGTTTGCTCTTCCACACAGCTTTTGTAATATTCATTACACCAACCTTTCTGACATCTCTGCTGCTCCTAGACAGCTCCTTGTTCCATGCTGTAAGCTTTACTTCTGGTTATATTTTTTTCTACTGATTTTCTCTGTTGTACTCTACACCATATCTATCCCTTTAATCCCCAATCTTGATTCTGTCCCCAGTTTTTTAACCACAGTTGATCACAGTGCTGTGCAGCTTTGGAAAAAGCATTGAGATTATGCAGACAGCTCTGGCATGGAATTGCTTCACAGATGCTCACTGTAAGACTTGCAAACCATGGTTTATAGGCCTGCAGACTGTTATATACGAGTATTCTTAGTAGACAAGTACACGCCAGCTACAGATCAGACTTTTCAAACTGTGGCTAAAAAGGCCTGTCCCTGAACCCACTCAGTCTGCCAGCCCAGATGCTCTCATTCTCTTCCTTGTTCAATTTTTTGTTCCATATTCTAATTTTGTAGTAGTAGTAGTAGGGGTGTGTGTTTCTGTGTGTATTGTGGCTTTTTAGTTTGTTTTAAGAGTAAAAATAATGGAAGATATTAGTGGGGGGGGCTAGTAAGGTGTTTCTGGGTTGCCATTGTGGTGACAATGTGGTGTCAGTGAGGACCAGTTATCATAGGGAACCAATAGATGGAGTGAGGCCTTAGGACCACTGGTGCAAATAATGGTGGTGTGGGTAAAGGTATGGGGAGAAGAGCATAGGAACCTTGAGAAGGTATCTCAGAGGACAGTCATTGTCATTACATGGATTTTCCAACTAGAGAGACTGCGAAAATATAGTATTGATCAATTATTATGTCTTCAACATTAATGGCAACCACATACAGTATCTGGAAAAAAACACATAGCCCATGAACTGGTTTTTAATTTTAACATCTATCCCAGAGTTGTTACTCCTGTGGAAAAAATGAGTTCACCATTTCAAAATTTTAACGTCTATCTCTGTACAGTATCTAATTGTGTGTCAATCTTATTTTGACAATGTTAGTTAGTTTTCTAATCTCTATAACCCTCTCATTTAGTTGTCTTTATCTGGACAACACTATTTCCACTCTGTGAAAGAAAATATGTTATTAACATATGAAAACCTTGATGAAAAATGTAATGTTTATATTAACATTCCAAATGAATTCCTAATTGCTTTACTAAAATAAAAATTCAATGTATATGAAACACCCACATAAAATAATTCAGTTTACAAAATGACGGTCTTGTATAGTGCTTGTTTGAAATACTCAAATGATATTTAATTTCCAAATAAAAATTGAAAGATTTCCTTTCACTATATTCTGACTTAACTTACTTACTTAACCTGGAACAATCTGCAGGCAGATACACACCACTTCTACCATGATCCATTGCTCTCTTCTGTCACCTGCTCCTCCTTGTCACCTTAAATCCACTGCTTAAGTCATCTGACTTCCACTTCTCTCCTTGCTTGCCATGTCAGCTTTTTCATCTTCCACTTTGACGTCATTAAATGTTTGTACCTCTCCCATGATGTACCCTCCTACCCCATTTTAACTGCTTTTAGAACATTAGATGACTGCCTTTGATCTTGCGCTTCCTGAGCCAACTCTTCCTGCTCAAAAGGCTCTGGAACTGGTGTAGATGCTAGAATATGCTACAGACTAGTGCATCACATAGTATTGGTTACTGTTGATCCATTACTTGAATGTATATGTACTCAGATAAATATGCAGACTCAAAAAATAATGAACACAGTAATTTGCCTTTCTTTCTGTTCCAAAACTGTGTTTTCAGCCTCCTATTTTTGTTGACTTTTTACAGTATAGTGATGGGTTTAGAAAATATGTTTGTCATATATCTGTATCTAATCCTCTTCTCCCTCCCAATTATTTTTAGTAATTTCCACTTGGGTCTATACTGATCTTTTGCTTTCCTCAGTTGTGTAGTCTCCAGCTTTCCCTTATAGCTGACAAAAAGGCTTCAATACAAGACATAGTGCTACACATCAGGATTGAGAGACCATTAACACTTTTGAGCTATATATATGAGGGCTCTAAATTCTTTCAATCCCTCATCCCCCATTTTTGGTCATACTAATTCCTGTCCTCAGTCAACTGTTAAACTAACAATAAATATGAATCACCTCTCTACACATAATACACAAGTAGAGAGAGAGAGAACTTTAAAACACAGGAAAGAGTTTACCATTGGTTGAGTCTTTATAATGTCTGCTGTGATCCAGTCAATTAGCCAAACAGAAAATGTTTACTTTTAAAATATTACAAATTTTACCATTTACTTTGTTAAAACAAAGAGAAGAAGGAGAATGAAGAGTGGGGATGATAGTGGTTTTCTCCTCCAGTCCCCCACATTTTTCTCACTGTCCCTTAGGGTTATACCATTTACTTGAAAAGCTGTCAATTTTATACATAATAAAAAAATGCATACATTCTTTCCTTTGTAAATGAGAATAAGGGTGTGTCAGCAGTGGGCAGGGTGGGGGCAGAAGAAGATAGTGAGGAGTTAGTGAACTGGGTAGAGAGATGTGAGAGGTATGAGAGTAAAGAATAGTGTGCATGTGCTCAACCCCCACCCCCGCCCCCGACAGACAAACTGTGATCATTCTCTCATAGTTGTCATGTTTTTGTGGCTCCATGTGACATTTTATATAAATTATTTAATGAGCTGATTTACCTATGTGCAAAAAATTGCACATGACCATAAATATTTTTGTATACACCCTTCCCTGAGCATGGTGATGGTAGGACATGGAACTGCAAAAAACGTGGCAATTGGGTTGGAGGGTATCTAAGGGGTCAATGGTAGTAATGGGGAGTGCTTGTGTGTGATTGGGATTGCTAAACTAAATAGGTGGTTGCTAGGGTGTGTGGGATGCTTGGATCGGTGGGTCCTGGAGAGTGTTTGGGGGAAGTTGGGAAACTGGGTATTATTTTGGTGTCTGGGGTTGTTGGATTGTTGGAGGTAGGTTCATGAGTACTGTTTGTCTGAGTGGATGGATTGTGCCTGGGTGTGGGATGCTCTTAGAGAAGGTAGGGTGCTGGTATGTCTGGGAGTGCTAAGGTAGGTGGATGGATGCTGTCTGCTGATGGGATAGGGTCTCTTTGGGGGGGCAAGGCTCTGAATTCTCTTTGGGGTTCTGGCTGGCGGTTTAGGCTTTGGCAGGGAGCCTGGGGTCTCTGTTGGAGTCTGAGGTCTGGCTGGGATGCTGGGACTCTGGGGTCTGGTTCAGGGTCAGGGTGAGCTAAGGGCTAGTATTGAACTCCCCTTATCTTGTGTTCTCCAGTCACCTACCTGCTGCCGCCACCTTTTTGCCTGTCTTGCTGCTGCTCCTTTTCCACTTGAATCCTGCAGGAGCAGCAGCTAAAAGGCAGACAGACATGTGGCCTGTTTGCCTGAATCCAGTAGTGGCCTCTGGTGGAATTGTAGATCCTGCCTGCAGCTCAGCCAAATATGTGACATTTAGGTTGAGCTGTGGGAGTGCAGACTGGGCTTCCTAATATATGAGTGTCTCACAAGATGTATGACACTTGGTAATCTTGCTCAGTATCAGTCGTTATAGTGGGGCCTTTCCGGTCTCCATAGCATCTGAAGACAGACTGTATCTTTGGCTCTGAAAATGGGTTTAGGACTGGCTCTCAGGAATAATTTCCCAAATGTCTCTGCGTCCAGATCTGGACAGATGGCAGATTTCAGGTCTTCCTTTTTAGGTTTTTAAAAAGAGTGTTAACTAAATATCTCTGTTTCTTCATTGGCTTCTAGGTTTTTCTTAAAACTTTCAGTTGGTTTTCTGAGAAGGTCAGTAACTCCCCTCCCCACATCCAAAATGTCAGACAGATGGCTTGGATAAGCAGCTCCCCCAGCTCTTAGTTGGTAGGTGCCTGGAGGCAAACGTGAAGCTCCTAGCCTGCGCATTGGCATTATCCACAGTGAGGTGTTTGATCATGCTGCAAGGAAACTCAGGTCTTGGCCAATGTATAGGCAAAGGTCCATGTTGCTATGGTTGAGCAGGCTGCAGGGAAGCTCTCTTATTTGAGGACCAGGTCAAGAAGTAGTAGCATGGACTCAAGGATTAGGTTTCATTTGTTTGCATGTCCCCTGAAAAGGCTGCCTCCCTCCCCTCAAGCGTGGGAGTCACATTTCCACAGTTTGCACAGCCAAGAAAGCTTCAGTGGAGGTCACTGACTCCATAGCATTCAAGAGGGAAGAAATCCCTACTCCTAGCCATCAAATAGGTGAGGTTCATGCTGAGGTGGTAGAGAGGTCTGCAGTGGTGTTCCTACACCATGGAAGCTGTTTACCTTTTATATTTTATGGTAGCTAAGGTCTCTCAGCACCGCTGGCAGCCCCATAGATATTGGTCACTTGTCTGTCTTCAGTTGCTCTGGTTCACTTTTTCTCTGTGGTTGGTTCACACTCAGCTGAGACTTAGTAGTAGAAAGCAGGGAGTTGCACAGTTCAAATCCCCTTCCACTGGAGATGATCCTCTCTCCTCTTCCCACCTTCACAAGTCCCACAGGAGGCTACTCTTTTCGGGAGACATGTTGGGAACACACATCTCCACCCTCTGTCCTTATAGTCACCCTAGTAATGCTCCCTTTCTCTCACAGGGGTTCCCCCTTCACTCAGGAGTTTGATCCAGAGGACAGCAAAAGAAGATGCTGCTCACAGTGGGCTCTTAAAGGGGGCAGCAAATTTTTTAGTCATCCTGTAAAATAGGCTATCCCATTCGCCTCAAAACGTCTGTTGAAGTCTTAAAAACCTATGGAAATATTCTCCCCTCAAAGATCCTCTAAAGTTAAGGGGAAACTTCTGAAGCTGCTGTTTGGAACAAGATATCTCAGACTTTCGGCTAGGTTTTGTAGAATTGAGCACAAAAAGAGATCTAACTTTACAGGCTCCTGTGTTTATAGAAAAACAAGCAAACAATGGGAGGAAAAAATAAAATTCTTGCTAATTTGGAGAAGAGATCTGTAATCATGTCCTCACAAAGCAGTTGAGGAGTAATTAAGGAGGCGTGGGAATTCCCAATAGACAAATGAAGAAATTTTATATGCACCCAAAATACTATAAGGACGTCATCACCCTGCCTAAGGTTGAACCTGCTTACTACCTCCTTAATAAAGGGCATTGAGGAAGTAGCATAGTCAAACAGATATTCTGAATGGAAATACTGAAATCTATCATATGGCATTATCCTCCCAAGACTGCATATCTTTAATAGATGGCCAAGACATTTCTCTTGACACTGAGCAGGAAGAGTTACTGAAGATACCTTAGTTTCTGATACAACAGGAAATTTTTTCCCCTTCTTTGGGCTTTTTTACATAGGAAAGTTATACTGGTGCAAGATTCAAATATAAGCTAACGTGTGATTTATACCACTATGTTTATACTGGTATAATCTCCTTTGTGAATACTCTTATTGCAGTATGAGAAGGCCTCTTTATTTGATTTAGCATATTTGTTGGGAAAGGGTTTAAATAAAATCCCCAAAAGCCATTTGTATGGTGGAATAAGTATGTCAGAACAAAGCTTTATATCTGTTTAATTATAGTGTTATAATTGGTATAAGTTTCCTGTGTAGTAAGCCCTTTGACCCATAACTTCCACATGGATATTCATAAAGACTCTAAATATCCTTCCCCTTTCAAAGAAAGGGGATATATGTCTACTCTTGTCCTGATGAGTTCATCAGGACCATTTCACAGTCAGTGCTACGCAGGACGTAGTAGCCAGTGCCATCTGCCTTCAGCTTTAAGTGAATGAGTGGAAGAGCCATGTTTGTAGTCCTCACAAAATGCCAGCATCTATGGGTTCTGGTTGCCATTCCAGAATAAATTATTTCAGAATATAGTATTTATGATTTGTCCAGCATTTGTACATCTTTCTCAATTATTAAATTATTGACTCTGCTCCTGAGCTTGTAGTCTCCTGCACAGATACTCTGCGCAATTTCTGCTACACATCCAGCCTGCAATTGCAGCAAATTGATATATAAAGATCTTGGTCTGGAGCCGGGACTTCCATCTCTTGAGAAGTTGCTCTTAAAGATGTAGCAGCAGCTACCTGATCTTGGGTTCAGAGAGGCTAGCCATCAGTACAGATACCAGATTCCATGTAAATGCAACACATCTGGACTCATGGGATGTGGCCCAAAGAGGAGGCATAATGGAAGAGTATGTCCTTTTTGGAGACCCAAATCATTGCATTTTAAGTAGAAAGCCCATTGAGGAACCTACTTGAGTCAAGGTCTAGTTGGAAAACCAAAAGTTTTTCTTCGAGTGATAGTTCCTATGTGGATTCCAATCATAGGTGCACATGCATCAGAGCCGGAATTGTTCAGAGTAGTGTCTGTTGACCTGATGTGCATCGCGCATTGACGTGGTGATGGTGTGGCGCCTCCAAGGTTTTAAAAAGCCGTGCAGGTCAACCCCTCTCCAGTTCCCTCTTACCGCCATGTGGCCAAAGTCCTAACCCCTGTTCCTCAGTGCTCTTAGCTTGCTCTGTTATTGCTAGATATAGTTCTTTGTAGTATAGTTGTCCATCCTTGTTTTTCCCAATCCATTAGTTTGTTAGTAATCCGTTTGCTAGATTAGGAATGGGAATCAAAGACTTTCCTCTTAGTGGCACTCTTCCCCAGCTAGGGGACTTTGTCCAGGCAAGCCAGGTTTAAGTACTGTGCTTCTTGTCCTTGCTAGTTCTCTGTGAGCGACGAGCATCAATGCTGCCTCTATTGCCTCAGCGAAGTTCACGTCACTGCGTGATGCTCTATCTGCCACTACTTCTTGCCCCGAACCCGAGAGGCTCATGAACTTTGCCTCCATAAGTTCCTGATGGATGCGGCAATGCACCCTCATGCGCCACAGGATCCGCACCAGCATCCAGCCCCACTCCTGGCCCATCCCACCAAGCACTGGTGGCACCACCGAATCTGCCCAAGCAGCATTGTGTGCATAAGAAGCACACACGGGCACAAGAGCAGCTCGCCAATGGGGAATGCCCCCAACCATGTTTCCTCTCCAAGCTGTGCCAGTTTGGGTGAGAAGTCGCACGCTGACAATGAGGCTCCCCCTGCGAAGAACTCTCACTCGAAGCATAAGTCCAGGCACGTGCTCCAGCGTCGTTGACCTTGGCTCCGGTGACAGTTCCACAGTCCTCGCCTCTGCCACCGTCCATTATGCTGGGACCGTCTAGTCTCTTCCGCTTGGTTCCGTGCATGTTAGGATGCCTGTCCCCCTTGACTCCTATGATGCTGATGTTGCTGTCAGCTGGCTTCCTTCTGCGACCCACACCGCCGGCTACCGTTGGTCCTCTGTTTCCGCTTGAGGAGCCTCTCCTATTGATGGAACCTCTTTCATTGCCTCCCACTTTCAGTTGGTCCCATTGCTTCTGATGGCTCCGCCTCAGCTGGGCCCATCCTTAGACTTGGACTGGTGCTCTGATGCGATCCTGCTTTCTTGCTAGCCCATTCTTAAAGCCCAGACAGCAGCCCTATCCACCAGCTTATGAGCAATTCGCCTACCCGAGGGGACCACCAGTTCTGGCTCTATTGGGCAGCTTGTGGCCTGTACCGGCATGTGCACCATCAACACTCTCCATCCTCCACCACTGCCTACGGAGCTCATTCGGACGCCCCTGCTCCTCCGGATCCATCTGTGCCACTGGCAGTGTCAAAGCCGCTGGCCCCACAGGTCCCCACTGATGCCTGTTCCTCACCTGACAACGCACTCACCCCCCCCCCCCCCGCCACTGGATAACCCTGCTCAATATCAAGCCCTCCTTCATTATATACCTCTGTCCTCAACCTTCCCATGGAGGACATCCAGGACCCTCAGTACCAATTCCTAGATTTTCTTCAGTCTCCAAGTCCTGCTCTTACTGCCTTACCCATCCCTAATGCCATCCTTCAGCCTGCACAGGCAGTCTGGCACACACTGGCTTCCTGTTCACCTACTCTAAAGTGGGCTGAACACTGCTACTTTGTGTCGGCCCAGGATATAGACTTTCTCTTCCAACACCCACCTCCAAATTCCCTGGTGGTCCAGGTGGCCACAGAGCACAGTCGCCAAGAACACCTTCGCTCCTCCCCTCCCCCTCACACACACACCCAGGCAGCCAAAAAACTCAGCCTTATCAGACATAAGGTTTACTCCTCTGCGAGTCTCCAGTTCCATATTGCCAGTTACCAAGCCATCCTGGCCAAGTATGATTCCCATTCACATACCAAACTGGCGGTGTTCCTTGACTTCCTTCTCCTGGACACCTAACAGGACTTTCAGTTGCTCATAGACAAAGGCACATTTGTCACCAAAGTCACGCTTCAAGCTTCAGTAGACACTGCCAATACTGCCTTCCAATTGTGGGGTGGTGTTCTGCTGTGACTCATGGCTACAATCCAGTGGCTTCCCAAAAGAGGTCCAGACTACCCTGGAAGACGTTCTCTTCAATAACTACCAGGGCTTTGGAGCGGAGCCCGCAGAGCAGCTCCGGAGCAGTGGAGCTGCAGGTTTTTGCCTGGAGCTGGAGCGGAGCCGGAGCAGAGCTCCAAAGCCTTGATAACTACAGACTTTTCAGTAACAAGACAGACAAGTGCCTTCATTCCTTAAGACTCCCGAGCCACCCTCCGATCCCTGGGCTTCTACACCCTGGCCCCCAATCATAGACAAAACCGATCCTCCTTCTGCCCCTGCCCAACTTACCGACCTTACCCCCAGCGCCAGCCTGAGCAACCGCAATGCCACCCATGCTCTCAACGCCTGCGGCAGTCTACCACATTCACCCACCATTCCTCTAGACAAAACTTTTCACTCCTTTGCAGAGAACCGCAAACCTTCCTCCATTCCATCAGTTGCACCCCACATAATCTTTGACAGCTGCCTTTCCCTCTTCGCTTGCAGCTGGGGCAAGATTACCACCAACTGATGGGTGCTGGATATCATCTGCCAGTGCTACCTGTTAGTTATTTTTCCTTCCCTCTTCAGCACCCTCCCAGTTTTTGTCCCTCAGACCCCCATACCTCCTCCTCCAACAGGAAGTGGATGCCCTCCTTTGAAAGGGTGCTATAGCTCCCATGCCGTAGCACTATCACTGCTGTGACTTTCACTCCCCATATTTCCTCACACCGAAGAAAGGGATTAGTATCCACCCTATCCTGGACTTCCACTTGCTCAACAGATTTATCTGCAAGTTTCACTTCCGGATGGTCATGCTCCCTCTGATACTCACGTGTCTCCTGATGGAGCATGGTTTGCCGCTCTTGATACAAAGTATGCCTATTTTCATATGAACATTCATCCTGCCCACTGCAAATGTCTTGCTTCGTGGTAGGCAAGTCTCACTGCCAGTTCCAAGTCCTTCCCTTTGCTTTCGCCACTGTCTTCCAGGTCTTTACCAAGATGTTTGCTGTCGTGGCAGCCTGTATTTGCCACCGGGGGCAGTCCCACTTTCCCTACCTCGAGGAGTGGCTCCTTGTTGAACCTTCCTGCACTCGTCTCCTCACCACTATCTGAACTCTGTGTGCCTTGCTCGGCATTTACATCAACAAAGAAAAATCAGTACTTAACCCTACTCACAACCTCATCTTTATAGGGGTGCACCTTGACTCTGTCATGGCTCATGCCTTCCTATCGTCAGACCATTTTGCCGCCTTCATTGCTCTCATTGCGAGGCTTTGCCGTCAACCGTGGATGGTCAGCTGACAGTGACTCTCACTCCTTGGCCATATGGCAGCCTGCACCTCAGTGACACTCCTCACCCACATTCATATGCACTGCCTCCAATGATGGCTCTGCTTGACTTGCAACCAGCAGACAGACCCTCTCACCAAACCGGTCTTTCTCCCCCTTTCCATCCTCACCTCCCTCACTTGGTGGTGCAACCATCCTCCCTGCTAGTGGGCATCCCTTTGATGCCTCCAGTGCCACACACCACCATCACCATGATGCCTCCATGGCAGGCTGGGGAGCGCATGTGGAAGGCCACATGGCCCAGCGCCCAAGGAAACAAGAATGCACATCAGTGTCCTTGAACTCTGCGCTGTTTGTCTGGCCTGCTGAGCACTCCTGCTGCTCCTCCAGTCCCGCCATGTCCAGCTGCTCTCCAACACCATTGTGACGGTTGTATATGTCAACAAGCGGTGTGTGTGGAGGCCATCCTATGGAATTGGTGCCTCCAACATGAGATAACTCTCCACACCATGCACCTTCCCAGTGCAAGCAACTCTCTTGCAGATACACTGTCACTCCTTCCATGCCACCCACGAGTGGGAACTCCATAACCCTACATTCTTCTCCATCTTTTGCCAGCAGGGCGCACCTTGCTGGGATCTCTTCACCACTGTGAACAATCACAAACTACTTTTCTTCTGCTCCAGGGGAGCCCTAAGCCCAAGCTTGCAAGGATGCTCTTCTCCCTTGGACCACCGAACTCCCCTATGCCTTCCCGCCCATTCCCCTGCTTCGGCAAGTCCTATGCAAAATACACCAGGATCAGATGACTGTCCTCCATGTGGCCCCCACTTGGCCTCACCTGTACTGGTGTATGGACCTTCTTCTCTGAGTCTGCCTCCAGTCCGGCTTTCCAGCCTTCCTAATCTCCTGATGCAGGACCATGGCCGTATCCAACACCCCAACCTCGGCCCTCTTCACTTCATGGCCTGGTATTTGGATTGGGCTGATGGGTAGATACGGCATGCTTATTCACAACATCCTTAACACAGCCAGCGCCCATCCACTGGAGCTTCCTTCACCCTTTTGGTCATAGATACTAAGGTCAGAAGGGACCACTCTGATCATCTAGTCCGACCTCCTGCACAGCGCAGGCCACAGAATGTCACCCACCACTCCTATGAAAAACCTCACCCATGTCTGAGCTATTGAAGTCCTCAAATCATGGTTCAAAACTTCAAGGAGCAGAGAAGCCTCCCTCCAGTCAACCATGCCCCATGCTACAGAGGAAGGCAAAAAAACCTCCAGGGCCTCTCCAATCTGCCCTGGAGGAAAACTCCCTCCCGACCCCAAACATGGCAATCAGCCAAACCCTGAGCACATGGGCAAGATTCACCAGCCAGATACCCAGGAAAGAATTTTCTATAGTAAATCAGATCCCATCCATCTAATATCCCATCTCAGGGGATTTGGCCTATTGACCCTGAATATTTAAAGATCAATTACTTACCAAAATCCCATTATCCCATCATACCATCTCCTCCATAAACTTATCGAGTAGAATCTTAAAGCCAGATAGATCTTTTGCCCCCACTGCTTCCCTTGGAAGGTTATTCCAAAACTTGTGACCATGACTACTCCCTGGATGAGATCCATCGTGAGACGATCCGGCCTCGGACACGCCTCAGTTCATATTAGCCTCAGTTTGAGGTGCAAGTCGTGTTCTCGTCTATCCTCCCTGTTGAATGAAAAGGCCCTGGTAGGGACCGTTGAATTGTGGAGGTGAATGCATGGTTCTGCAGTTGGTGTCGGAGAGAGGGCTTTGGATTCTTCAGCCGTGGGATGTGGTTTCGGGAAGGATTGGTAGGAAGAGATGGAATCCACCTAAAGAAGACAGGGAAGAGCATCTTCACAGGCAGGCTTCCTAACCTAGTGAGGAGGGCTTTAAACTAGGTTCACCGGGCAAAGATGACCTAAACCCAGAGGTAAGTGAGGGAGTGGGATACCGGGAGGAAACACGAGGAGGGTACAAGATGGGAAGCCTCCTGATTCGTCCTGAGAAAGTAGGGCAATCGGCTAGCTATCTTAGGTGCATGTACATGAACGCAAGAAGCCTGGGAAACAAGCAGGAAGAATTGGAAGTCCTGGCATAATCAAGGAACTAAGACGTGATTGGAATAACAGAAACTTGGTGCGGCAGTTCACATGACTGGAGCACTGTCATGGATGGGTATAAACTGTTCAGGAAGGACAGGTACAGGAAAAAAGGTGGAGGAGTTGCATTGTATGTAAGAGAGTAGTATGATTGCTCAGAGCTCTAGTTTGAAACTGGAGAAAAGCCTGTTGAGAGTCTTTAGGTTAAGTTTAGAGGCAAGAGCAACCAGGGTGGTGTCGTGGTGGGCATGTGCTATAGACCACCGGATCAGAAGGATGAGGTAGACGAGGCTTTCTTTAGACAATTAACTGAACGTTCCAGATCACAGGCCCTGATTCTCATGGGGGAATTCAATCACCCTGACATCTGCTGGGAGAGCAATACAGTAATGCACAGACAATCCAGGAAGTTTTTGGAGAGTGTTGGGGATAACTTCCTGGTACAAGTGCTGGAGCAACTGACTAGGGTCTGTGCTACTCCTGAGCTGTTGCTTACAAACAGGGAAGAATTGATAGGGGAAGTAGAAGTGGGTGGCAACCTAGGCAGCAGTGACCATCAGATGGTCAAGTTCAGGATCCTGACAAAAGGAAGAAAAGAGTGTAGCAAAATACGGATCCTGGACTTCAGAAAAGCAGACTTAGACTCCCTTAGAGAACTGATAGGGAGGATTCCCTAGGAGGCTAATATGAGGGGGAAAGGAGTTCAGGAGAGCTGGCTCTATTTTAAAGAAGCCTTATTGAGGGCGCAGGAACAAACCATCCCAGTGTGCAGAAAGAATAGTAAATATGGCAGGTGACCAGCTTGGCTTAACAATGAAATCTTTGGTGAGTTTAAACTCAAAAAGCAAGCTTACAAGAAGTGGAAGCTTGGACAGATGACAAGGGAGGAGTATAAAAATATTCATAGAGCATGCAGGGGTGTAATCGGGAAGGCCAAGACACAATTGGAGTTGCAGCTAGCAAGGGATGTGAAGGGTAACAAGAAGGGTTTCTACAGGTATGTTAGCAACAAAAAGAAGATAAGGGAAAGTGTGGGACCCTTACTGAATGTGGGAGGCAACATAGTGACAGATGATGTGGAAAAAGCTGAAGTATTCAATGCTTTTTTTGCCTCGGTCTTCATGGAGAAGGTCAGCTCCCAGACTGCTGCACTAGGCAACACAGCATGGGGAGGTGGTGAGTAGCCCTCAGTGGTGAAAGAACAGGTTAAGGACTATTTAGAAAAGCTGGACATGCACAAGTCCATGGGTCTGGATCCAATGCATCCAAGGGTGCTGAGGGAGTTGGCTGATGTGATTGCAGAACCATTGGCCATTATCTTTGAAAACTCCTGGCAATCAGGGGAGGTCCTGGTCGATTGGAAAAAGGCACATATAGGGGCTATATTTTAAAAAGGGAAGAAAGAGAACCCGGGGAACTGCAGCCTCACTTTAGTCCCTGGCAAAATCATGGAGCATGTCCTCAAGGAATCCATTTTGAAGCATTTGGAGAAGAGGAAGGTGATCAGGAACAATCAACATGGATTCACAAAGGGCAAGTCATGCCTGACCAACTTGATTGCCTTCTATGGTGAGATAACTGGCTCTGTGGATATGGGGAAAGCGGTGGATGTGATATACCTTGACTTTAGCAAAGCTTTAGATCCAGTCTCCCACAGTATTCTTGTCAACAAGTTAAAAAAGTATGGATTGGATGAATGGGTGGATAGAAAGCTGACTAGATTGTCGGACTTAATGGGTAGTAATCAACAGCTCAGTGTCTAGTTGGCAGCCAGTATCAAATGGAGTGCCCCAGGGATCAGTCCTGGGGCCGGTTTTGTTCAACATATTTATTAATGATCTGGATGATGGTATGAATTGCACCCTCAGCAAGTTTGCAGATGACACTTAGCTGGGGGATTGGTAGATATACTGGAGGGAGGGTAGGATAGGGATAGGGTTCAGAGTTAGCCAGACAAATTGGAGAATTGGGCCAAAAGAAATCTGATGAGGTTCAACAAGGACAAGTGCAGAGTCCTGCACTTAGGACGGAAGAATCCCATGTACTGGTACAGGCTGGGGACTGACTGGCTAAGCAGCAGTTCTGCAGAAAAGGACTTGGGGATTACAGTGGACAAGAAGCTGGATATGAGTCAGCAGTGTGCCCTCGTTGCTAAGAAGGTCAATGGCATACTGGGCTGTATTAGTAGGAGCATTGCCAGCAGATTGAGGGAAGTGATTATTCCCCTCTGTTCAGCACTGGTGAGGCCACACTTGAATTATTGAGTCCAGTTTTGGTCCCCCCACTACAGAAGGGATGTGGACAAATTGGAGTGAGTCCAGAGGAGGGCAATGAAAATGATCAGGGGGCTGGGACACATGACTTACAAAATGAGGTTGAGGGAACTGGGGTTATTTAGTCTACAGAAGAGGAAAGTGAGGGGAGATTTGATAGCTGCCTTCAACTATCTGAAGGGGTGTTCCGAAGAGAATGGAGCTAGGCTATTCTCAATGGTGTCAGATGACAGAACAAGAAGAAATGGTCTCAAGTTGCAGTGGGGGAGGTCTAGTTTGGATATTAGGAAACACTGTTTCATTAGGAGGGTGGTGAAGCACAGGAATGGGTTACTTAAGGAAGTGGTGGAATCTCCATCCTTAGAGGATTTTAAGGCCCGGCTTGACAAAGCCCTGGCAGGGATGTTTTAGTTGGTGTTGGTCCTGCTTTGAGCAGGGGATTGGACTAGATGACCTCCTGAGGACTCTTCCAACCCTAATATTCTATGATTCTATGTCCACTGGCAGCACTCAGTGCCTTCGTGCCTCTTTTTTCACTGCCGGCTTCCACTGTGGCCTTCTCAATGTCTTTCCCTCAGTCCGCAAGCCCATCCCCTCCCTCAGACCTTAACTTGGTCCTCTCTGCCCTCATTAACCGCCCTTTGAACCCCTCGCCACATGCTCCATCACTCACCTTTCCATGAATTTCATCATCTTAGTGACCGTTACCTCTGTATGTTGCGTCAGTGAACTGGCTGCCATGATGGCAGAGCCTCCCTTTACTATCTTTCACAAAGGTAAGGTCTCCTTCTGCCTCCACCCCAAATTTTTCCCCAAGATAGCATCCCTGTTCCATCTCAATCAATGCGTACATCTACCCACCTTTTACCCCAAGCCACATACCTCCCCAAGGCACCGCACAATCCACTCCCTGGACATATGTAGGGCGCTTGCATTCTACCTTCAATGCACCCACCCTTTTCGCACTTTCCCCCCACCTCTTTGTCGCCATTGCTGACTGCTGTCAAGGGTGTGTGCTCTCCTCACAACATATATCCTGCTGGATCTGTCGCTGTATTACTGATTGCTTTACTTTCTCACGTTTCTCTGCCACCCGGGGTTATGGCTCATTCCATGCAGGCTCATGCCACCATGTTGGCCTTCCTTGCAGATGTTCCATGACAGGACATTTGTCGTGTGGCCACTTGATCATCTGTCCATATCTTTGCCATACGTTATGCCATTGACCCGGCTACGTTGGCAGATGCTGTCATTGGACAAGCTGTTTTACGCACAGTGACTGCTGTTGAGCTCTTGTGCCCACCTCCACGCTGAACACTGCTCGCTACTCTCCCGCGATTGGAATTCCCCTAAGGCCCATCACTTGAAGAAGAAAATTTTACTTACTGTAACTGGAGGTTCTTTGAGATGTGTCATCCGTATCTGGATTCCAATGCCCATTCTCAATCACCTCCATGACGTGCTCCTGTGTAAGAGGGAACTGGAGCATTCAACCCGCACGGCTTCTTAAAGCCTTGGACGTGCCACGTGGTGGACACATGACACACATGCGCACCCACAATTGGAATCCAGATAGGGACTACACATCTTGAAGAACCTTCAGTTACAGTAAGTAATCTTCTCTTACTATGAGAGGAAGACACACCCAGAAGTGGCAGCTCAGGTCATCTTATCTCAAAAGTGGTCTTCTATATACCCATCTCTTCCCTTCAACCATTGAAGGTGAGATTAGTAAAGAAGATTTCAAAGGAACAGGCCAGAATGATTCTGTTTACCTTCTGCTTGACCTTCATATTGGTACTTAGACCTGATTCAGACCGAACTGGATCTTTGTCTCAAGATACCAACATGAAAGAACATAAAGTAACGGGGCGTATTCTGCATCAAAATCACATGCTGTTAAAATTGTTGGCTAGGGTACTAAGAAGAAACTGGTCATTCATTTTTAATGAGTAGGTGATAAACATCCTCCTAGCATCTCAGTGGAGACTTGTTGATGTCTGTGACTCGCTTGAATGAGGATAACATATTGGTGTTAAAAGGGGCGCATCAGGACAAAGCCAAAGTAAAGCACATTCTAGTCTTTCTGCTCAAGGCTAATACTTAGGAAAGACAAATCTGCAGTTGTAAGAAACCAAGGAACATCTCTGATCACTGCCACAGTAAGGTTCCTCCAGACCACCATTCTCATTCAGTCACTCAGTAATACACAGGTTTTCGTTGAGATCTTGACTTGTGTGCTACAAGCCTTCCTAAACCACCTTTCTAATTTTAACAGACAGTATGTTCATACCAGCATGGATAAAAATGAATTTATTTAAATTGTTTTTAATTATTTAAAATTAAATTTGAAATTATGACTACATATTTAAGGCCTAAACTTGTGATCTGTTATACTTACAATCTAGAAATCTATTACAATTATTCAAATTAAATAAAATGAACGTTAAGCAGTATTTGTTTGTTTGCCAAAGGTTTTTCAAAAAGTCAAACCACTGAACAGGTGGAAGTAACTGGGTAAGCACCTGTTTGTAGAAGTGCTACATCGGATTTTTAACAACAGTTGCCTCTTCTGCAGGTGTAGAGAGAATACTTTAAATTCCTTTTATTCAGCCAGTTCAGTTCAATGACTAGTTCATTAAAAGTAAAGTAATTGATTGGAAGTTGAAAAAACAGGAAAGCTTGTTTTCCTCTTCCAATCTCTGAACAAAAACTAAATGTGAGAGGATGAGATCTACTACTTATAAAATCGTGGACACGGTGATCAGAAACAATCACTTTAATTCACTAACTGCAGATAATACTTCCTTTTAATAAAGCAATTTTGAATGCAAAATGTATTTATGAAACATTTTTTTCCTTACGAATCCAGCACATTATAGCTAATTATATTTAACTAATAAAAATATGTAAATAGTGTTTTTATACATTTTTATTGAATTCGTTTCCATCAAAGTAGAATATCACGCAAATCACAAATAAAAATTAATCCTCCAGTAAATAAGAAGCATGTCATTCACCATTTTCTAACAAATAGCAAAAAGAACCAAATGTAACGTAAAGGCTATATTTAGTTGCAAATCAACATGGTTTCATGAGAATCAGCTTTCTTTAAGAAAATAATTAAAAAGTACAAATGTGAAACAAGATTAAAATTGATCATTTAAATCAAGGCTTCCTGCTTGCTGATTTAAATCATCATAAAAATCAGTGATTTATATAATTTTGATTTAAATCAATCCACTCTGGTCTGTGCCTTTTCTCAGTGAAAGTAATTTACCTGTTTACTGCCTTTTTAACCAGAGGGATTTTGGAACTTGGCATGCTCTCTATGAAACCTCAGTTGTATATTTATCAAAGTATGGTAATTCTTCAAACTGACCAGGCCTTTTTTATCAATGTCACCATAATCTTCCTGCTATAAGAGGAAGTGGTACTGTTGTCATTCTGGCTAAGACTAAACATCATGCTGAAGTATAATATCATAAGTTTATGTGAATAGGACCATCAAAAGGATGCGTACGTAGCAAAGGCATTCAAAGCCTTAAGTACAACTCTTGCCAAGTGTATTACTGCTCACTCTTTTAAAAGAGTGATGATCATCCTGGGTGGAGACATCACACACATCTTGCAATGAGAAATGAAAGGTCACTGTGTCGTATTTCACGCATGCCTTCTCAAAACACCATGGAGTTGACCACCACTTCTGGAGATACACTAACTCCTCATTTAACGTCGTCTCGGTTAATGTTGTTTCGTTGTTATATCGGGGATCTGTTCGAGAACATGCTTGTTCAAAATTGCTCAGTGCTCCCTTATAATGTTGTTTGGCAGCTGCCTGCTTTTTCCACTGCTTGCAGGAAGAGCAGCCTGTTGGAGCTAGCTGGTGGGGGCTTGGAACCAGGGTGGGCTGGCAGTCCCCCATCCACTCCCCTAAGTTCCCTGTGCGGTAGCTGCCCAGCAACTGCCCAGCTGCTCCCCCAACTGCTGAGTGCTGCTCCTGCCCTCTGCCTTGGAGCTGCTCCCGGGAGCCTCCTGCTTGCTGTGCAGGGGATGGGTGGGGAGAGAAGAGTGCGGATGTCAGGGTGTCCTCCTGTCCCCGGCTCCTGTACCCCATCTCCACAGAGCAGGGGGGGGCAGGGAGGAGGACACAACAGGACTCTGGAGGAAGGGAACTTGCTGGCAACAGCTGCTGTCTCAATTTGCTAATATGCTTTAAAAGGCAGTGTACTTAGAGTGGGGTCAGTGTGCTTAAAGGGGCAATGTGCATGTGTGTGTCTCTTACACACACATGCACCCCCCAGCACTTTGGAAAGGGGAGGGAGTGGTGTGCTCCACTGGGATAGCGTGGGCTCATCATCATGTTCAATTTCCACAGGGAATGTATGCAGCCACTGCGATGCATATTTTGTCTCCTCCCTCCATTCGTGCTGCCTTGTAGAGCATGAGGCTACATTAACAACAATGTGTTAACCCCTGAGGGCTCAGCCAAGTGTTAGTTCATCATTTAGCAGCAAGGCATTCCCTGGGAAATACCCCACTCTCTTCTATCCTCTGACTCCACCACCTCAACCATAAGCAAGGAGTTACTGTATTGACTCGTCCCTGCCTCCATATAGGTGATATCACCTTTGTAAATCACACAACAAAGTCTGCCTGATATGGAGGGGACAGAGAAGAAGAAAGTCTGTCTCACTATTAATTTTCTTTCTAGAATTTTACACGTCAGCCAGCCTGACCCTCTCTGAGAGGATTGAGTTATGTCCAGAATCTTTCTGGCTTTTGCTGGCTTGTTAAATAATTTGAAAGGGACGTGTGTTCCTCTAAGAACCTTCCTAAATTTCTCAATCCTTAAATTTGTTGTGGAGACTCTGCAGCAAATGATTTGAGTTGAATAATATTATTTAACTTGTGTATAGGTTTATTTATTTAAGCTCTGGAAGCTGCTGGTCTGTACAGTTCTTCCTGAGGAGCAGTCCTGAACACAATCTGAGCCAAAGAACTGGTCTGACTTCAGTGACTAAGGAGATGGGGAATATCCCCGCTGTGAAGAGTGTCTGTCAAGGAAAATGCACTAGTGGAAAATGTTTCCATTCTAAAATGTATGGAGAAAGAAAAATGCAAAGTATGAGGGGTGGAGTACAGTACTAGCCATAGTCCCCTTTTCTCCACCTTGATGTCCTAGCTTAATCCCTGGTATGTTTTTTAAAGGTAACATTTTGAAATGATCAACTTTAATTCTTAGTTATATTTTCCCCACATTAAAATAGAGATCAGAGCAAGGACATTGAAGGGAATAGGGGGCAGAGCACATTGGAGTCATTGCTGGATAGCAGTCTCCCACATCCCCAGCACCCTTCACATACCTTTTCTAGTGTCAATGTGGAAGAACAAGGACGTTTTATTAATGGCGTTTTCTGGCAATTAACCCATCTGAGAAAATTATCCTGTGCTTGGGTGGTTGATAGTAATTTGTCTCTGGGGTTTGGAGTTCTTGATTCCTTTCTATACTGAGATATGCACCAAAAATTAATAGAGAATAAATTTAAAACAGTTAGCATTTAAGACTTTTATTGAAATTTTTCTATATAAAGGTATGTATACTAACTTAAGTATAATATGCAAATAAATTGGGTGCTCTGATCAAAAGGTTGAGGGGAGAAGTTTAAAAGTAGGATTTGAAGGAAGTCTAAGTTAGTGTTTCTCAAACTTTTGTATTGGTGACCCGTTTCACATAGCAAACCTATGAGTGCGACCCCCTCTCCCCCCCGCTTATAAATTAAAAACACTTTTTTTATATTTAACACTATTATAAATGCTGGAGGCAAAGCGGGATTTGGGGGTGGAGGCTGACAGCTCATGGCTCCCCCCATGTAATAACCTTGTGCCCCCCTGAGAGGTCACAACCCCCAGTTTGAGAACCCCTGGTCTAAATTAATCTTAACTATTGAGTCACATACAGTGCCTCCGTATTATGCTGAATGTTCATGCTTTCCTCTGCATGTAGATTACATGTAGGCAATGAAATTTTCTGTTTAAATAAACTGCCAGATTCAGACTGCAGAGGGTGTAATGTTTAGTATTGTGTGAGGTTTAATAGCTTTTTTCTTTCAATTTGTAGTACTAATCGTGTAAAAAGCACTCTAATCATTAGAATAGTAGGGAAAGTCAAGGATTGCTTTAAATCAGAAACTGGGTAGCTTAAATGCATCAATAATCTGACGTACATTAATATTTTAATAGCAGCACCTGCAGAACAATATCTTCAGGAGAAACTGCCGGATGAAGTGGTTCTAAAGATCTTTTCCTACTTGCTGGAGCAAGATCTTTGTAGAGCAGCTTGTGTGTGTAAACGCTTCAGTGAGTTGGCTAATGATCCAATTTTGTGGTAAGTGAAAAGCTATTCCTCATTATTTTGAGATATATTGTATGTGCTGCACAAAATGCCAAGTACAATAGAAAAATTAAAATGCTGGTTAGGCATTATAATTAGCTTAAATTAAAACAAATGCTTGTATTTTAATATGCTTACTTTTACATAAGCTTTATCTGTTACAAGCAGATATGCATAAGCATATCAGTTACATGCTGTTAAAAACAGTAACACTTTTCCCTCTAGAATTATACCTGTTTAATAATGTTATCTGAAAGTTCAATTACTTATTCTTTTAGTACCTTCCCCCCCAACCCCCCCCCAAGTTTGTGTGGGAATTGTATACCTTGATCCAAGATAGCAAACTCTTCCTTTAAGTGTTAAGGAAGATCTTGCCTACAAAAATCCTTGCACTAGGATTTTTATTTGTTTGGATTTTTAAAAAGAATTCATTGGTGTTGGGTATGTGGACTTTTTCTAGAGTTATTGAGATCCTGAAAAAATCTTATTTAATTGAGAACCAATATGCCAGATTAGAAAAAAATTGAACTTGAATATCTTTCTGTTCAAATAATTTCAAGGTTACTTGTAACAGCAGCAGATATATTTTCAAAAGGAAATGTGACAGTATACCTGTAAAACAAGGCTCCATCTTATACTATCTAAAGGGTATGACCATGTGAAAGTCTCCACATTCTAGGACCAATCACGGATCCATCCAATTGTGCACAAGTTTTTAAAACTACTTTATTTTAATATATTGATTGATGCTGTGATAAATGAAGAGGGGAGTAAACTCCCTTTTATGGACACCCAGCCAGCCAGTTAACTATAAAATCCCTCTTAGTAGTGGTTCTTTACTTGCTTACCTGTAAAGGGTTAAAAAGTCTCCCTGCATAGGTAAAAGGAAGGGAGTGGGCACCTGACCAAAAGAGCCAATGGAAAGGCTAGAACTTTTTAAAAATCGGAAAAAACTTCTCCTTTGTCTGTCTGTTGTTGTTCTCGGGAGAAGCAAAGGTAGGACTTTAGCTGTGCTGTAAGAGCTTGAGCCAGGTATGAAAACTCATCAAATTATACCTAGAAACTACTCATTTGAAACCCCAGATATGTAAGTAGATCAGGAAATGTCTAGGAAAGCGCGATTAGGTTTATCTCTGTTTATTTCTTTTTGGCTTGTAGACTCCTCTGTGCTAACCCCAAATGCTTTTGTTTTGCTTGGACCTCAAGAAGGTTATTCTTGATACTTAGTTTTTGTAAGTAGGTTTTTAAAATCTAGCAATAACCTGAGTTTGCAAGAGTATTTCCTTTCTTTTTGTTTTTAATAAAATTTATCTTTTTTTTTAAGAACAGGATTGGATTTTGTGTCCTAAGAGGTTTGTGCACACCTTGGTTAATTAGCTGGTGGCAACAGTTGATTTCCTTTGTTTTCTTTCTCAGCTCTTCCCCGGAGACGGGGTGAAGGGGCTTGAGGGTACCCCACAGGAAGGAATTCCCAAGTGCACCTTCCTGGGTTTTGAAGGGGGTTTTTGCACTTGGGTGGTGGCAGCATATACCCATCCAAGATCAGAGAGAAGCAGTAACCTTGGGAGTTTAATACAAGCCTGGAGTGGCCAGTATTTGTTTTTAAAATCCTTGTGAGCCCCCACCTTCTGCACTCAAAGTGCCAGAGTGGGGAATCAGCCTTGACAGATGCAATTTTAATTCTTCAAATGATGTCCCTATAGGTGCTCCACTTCAGGTGCTTGTGCGCCTCTGTGCTTGTAATCTGAGACTTGTGATACCAGTGCCCGGTTGGGTTGTACATGCACTGTCCCCATCTCATGCCACTTTGGCAGTTATCTGGCGCTGTGTGATCAACACCCCCTTCCCCCAGTTCCTTCTCTGCTGCCTTTGGCTTGAGTCAGAGCATTTAGCAGCGCCTCTGACATAAATATAAAGGGAAGGGTAACAGCCTTTATGTATGCAGTAACATAAAATTCCTCCTGGCCAGAGGTACAGAATCACTTTACTTGTAAGGGGTTAAGAAGCTCAAATAACCTGGTTGGCACTTGACCAAAAGGACCAATAGGAAAAGAAGATACTTTCAAATTTGCGGGGGCGGGTGGGGAAAGAGGTTTTGTTTGTGCTCTTTTTATTGTTCCCTCTCTGGATGGAGAGAGAGAGAGAGAGAGAGAGAGAGGGAGAGACTAAGCAGGTAAAACATTTCCTGAAAACATACCTGAAATGATACATCTAACATTACAGAAATTGTAAGTAAAGGCGAGGAAATGCATTAGATTATCTTCTGTTTTAGCTTGTGAATTTTCTCTATGTTAAGAGGGAGTTTTATTCCTGTTTTTGTAACTTTGAAGTTGAGCCTAGAGGGGAATCCTCTCTGTTTAAATCTTTTTATTATCCTGTAAAGTTACCTTCCATCCTGATTTTGCAGGTGTGATTCTTTTATTTTTTTTCTTGAAATAAAGTTCTTCCTTTAAGAACTTTGTTTGATTTTCAGTGTCCTAGGACAAAGGGTCTGGTTGGTACTCACATTATTCTCAAGCCTCCCCTGGAAAGGGGGTGAAAGGGCTTGGGGAAATATATTGGGGAACAAGGTACTCGAAGCGGCCCTTCTCCTGAATTTTTGTCTAAATCACTTTGTGGTGGCAGCAATACCATCCAAGGACAAGGAAAGGATTTGTGCCTTGGGGAAGTTTTTAACCTAAGCTGGTAAAAATAAGCTTAGGGGGTCTTTCATGTGGGTCCCCACATCTGTACCCCAGAGTTCAGAGTGGGGAGGGAATCCTGACAGCCTCAGAGCTTACTCTTCCTAGCATAGCCCTTCTCCTTTACCCCTAGTTTTGTAGATAATTAACTTTCTTTCCCCATTTAGTTCTCTCCCTGTTTTTCTTCCAAAAAAGAATGTGTTTCTCTTCCTTTATTTAGAAGTTCAGGTTTCCATTAACCATTAGTGTAGGACCCCTGATAAGGAGGGGGAACACTCCCCTCAGGGGCATGCCTGGTTCACTGGGTTTCAAAAGCTGCCTAACCTGCAGGCTCTCTATACCTGTGTCAGATGGGCACTCAGTGTGTTCACAACTTAGGCAAGACACACGTACCCCAAAAGTGCTTGCACTGCCAGAAGTTAAAAGCCTGGATCAGAAAGGCCAGAGACTTGCTGCTCAAACTGCTCCTGATGGAGAAGTCTCTCTGTCCAGCATCTGATCCAGAAACTCGGACCCCCTCCTGGACAGGACAACAACAGGAGGCTCTTCTTCCTCTGTGGCTCACGCTACAGATCTAAAAAGATGGCTAAAAAGTGAGCTCTGTCCTCACCGGCTTGGGAACCAACCAAGAAATGGCAGTCCCCAAACAGAGAGACACCGACTGCACCGGCAGTCTCTGCAGTCAAGGTTCCTGTACCCTCCAGTACCATGGTACCATGAGAGCTAAAGATTCCAAGAGAGCTAGCTTTGACATAGGCAATGAGGGGAAACTGAAAATCCATACCCTGGCACCGTCGGAATCAACTAGATACCCAGCACCGAGCACATCGAGACCACTAATGACTATGCTGTTACCTACCATTGGCACAACACAATTGACGCAGCCACCCATACCAACAGTGACCTTGCAGACATCGGCAGTGACCCTTTCGGTACTACAGCAGTTACTGCAAAAGGACCTCCTGGTCTCCTCGATACCAGGCTCCCCCATTCTTTGCACCAGCGTCACTCTAACATAGTCAATACCTGCTCACCTTGCCGTTCCGCTTCTCCATTCTCGAGGAAGCCTTGGATGGCATATCCCCTACACCATTGCAAGCCTCCCAGCCCATCCAGGGAGAGCATATGACAGTTTCCCATACTGTCGGTACCAGGACCATCTGAAACTCCGGAGGAGATACCTAGAGAACTGGAGACTTCTGACTTAGAGATGGAACCAACAACCCACCTACCCTCATCATCCCTTGATGACACCATCATCACAGTCCATCCTGTCCCATTTCCTCCTCCCTCCACCCCCCCAACCGCCCACTGTGGGCAGCCAGTGATTTTAAACATTTTCAGGACCTCTATAGGAGGGTCGAAGAGTCCCTGAACATTATATTGGAGGAAGTCCAGGAGTGACAACAAAAGTTCCTTGACATCTTACATACATTGACATCCCCCAAAATAGCTTTGCCCATGAATGATGCAATCATGGAACCCATTATGTTCATTTGGCAGACTCCAGCAATGCTCCCTCCCTCCTGCCAGAGGTCTGACAGGCAAAGGGAACAGAATTTCTCTTTTCACCCCATGCCCAATTCTGTGGTGGTGGACACTGTTAACAAGAGGGACAGACAATCTTACCCCCAAAACACCCCATACAACAAAGATTGGAAGAGGCTCTACCTCTTTGGCTGAAAGGCCTACTCCTCGGCGACACACCACCTTTGGCTCAGCAATTACAAAGCAAAGCTGGCAAAATACGACCACACAGACTATAGAAAGTTCTCCAAATTTATTGAATACCTGCTGGAGGAGAAAAAAGAACAGTTCAGAGCGCTCATCTCCGAGGGACAACTGATCTCCAGGATGGCATTACAGGCTGCTCTGGACTCACCAGATACTGCTGCGCAATCTACAGATACTGCAATAGTTATGAGACGAGTTTCTTGGTTGCCTCTCTCTTGTTTCCTGAGCAAGGTGCAATCGATTGTGGACGATCTGCCATTTGACGGGCCTAAACTCCTTGTGGCTGAGACAGATGAGTATCTGCACAAGCTCAAGGGCAACACTGAAGTCCTTGGTCATCTATACTCCTAGGACAAAGAGACGACAAGGAAAGTATTACAACCCACAGAGATTCTGGCTCATGCCATATTCACAAACACACAGGCAATACGAGCCACAAGGCCGAAAACGGGGGCCCACAAAGAGACGACAGCCTCCACCTCAATCTACCACATCTCACCAGCCTTCCTCCAGACAGCAAGTTTGAGACTTGAGAGTCCATTTGGAGATCGTCTGACTCCATACTACTCAGTTTGGCAATCCATCACTTCAGACAGATGGGTATTGGAGATAATCGAGGTTGGATACTCCATCCCATTTACTTCCACCCTCCCTTTCTCTCCCTCTACAGGGACTCCTCTCACAAAGACCTACTGGGACAAGAGGTAACCCAGCTCCATCCATCTAGGAGCATTAGAACCAGTACCAACAAAACACAGAGGGAAGGGTTTCTATTCAAATTAATTACTCTCACAAAAAAAACAGGAGGGTGGAGACCCATTGTCGGTCTCCGATGGCTCAACAAGTTTGTGAGAAACCAGCACTTCAAGATGGTCACACTGGCTACCGTAATTCCATCTCTAGAAAGGGGGGCCCTCAATCTCCAGGACGTCTACTTCCATATAAAAATTCACTCATCACATCAGAGGTTTCTTCAATTCACTCTAGGACCAGATCACTTCCAATACAAAGTCCTACCCTTCAGATCCAAGGTCCTACCCTTCAGACTGTCCACTGCTCCCCAAGTCTTCTCAAAGGTACTTGCAGTAATTGCAGCATACCTATGCAGGAAAGGAATCATATTTCCTTATCAGGACAATTACCTACTGAAAGCGCCAAATCAAGCAGCGGCAATAGAGGCCACCCAACAAACGGTAGCTCTCTTTACACAATTAGGTCTCCAGATAAACACTCAAAAATCAACCCTCACACCAGTACAAGAACTGGAATTCACTGGAGCCTATCTCAGCTCACCTGAGGCAACGGCCTCTCTACCAAGGCGACGGTTCCTAACTCTAACAAATCTAATTTCCACAATACTAAACAGTCCTTAGACAAAAGCCAGGACTTGTCTACAGTTATAAGGCCACATGGCTGCAATGACTTTCATTGTCCAGCATGCAAGAGTCCACATGCGGACCTTGTAGGCATGGCTCTGCACATAATACTCCCCAGGAAGGCATAGCATAAACAAACACCTCACAATGCCAAGCACAGTAAAAGACTCTCTACTCTGGTGGACACTGATAATGTATGCCTTGGGTCGCTCTTTGTGCAAAATTCCCCTACAATGACCGTTGTGATGGATACATCATTCCTAGGCTGGGGAGCACATTGACTTCTCATTTTACCCGGGGCAGCTGGTCCCCAACTGAAGCCTTGCTACACATAAATCTCCTAGAATCACAAGCTGTTCACAATGCGTGCACCCAATTTTTACCAATGATCAAGCAGAAAAAGATACAAATTCTTACAGACAATGTAGCATGCATGTTTTACATGAACAGACAAGGCCCCCATGGACGCTCACATTCCCTGTGTGTGGAAGCCATGCAGCTCTGGAATTGGTGATTCACTCACAATAGCCACATCACAGCATCATATCTCCCCAGACATCAAAACACCATAGCAGATGCACTCAGCAGGAATTTCTCTCAAGACCACGAGTGGGAACTGGGAATCTGGGTACTGCATAACATATTCAGACAATGAAGATTCCCCACAGTAGACCTCTTTGCTATCATGCACAACGCCAGATGTCCACAGTTTTGCTCCAGGGCCAGACTGGACCTCCAGTCCTTGGGAGATGCCTTTCTTATCAAATGAGATGCTCCTCTCCTATACACATTTCCTTCCACCCCCCTTCTAGCACAGGTACTCCACAAGATCAAACAGGACTAGTCCACAGTGATACTAATTGCTCCCATGTAGCCCTGTCAAAGTGGTTCTCTTACCTGCTCCAAATGTCAGTGTGGAAACTTCGCACCCTTCTTCGCCTACCCCGTCTCCTTTCCCAGGACACAGGCCAAACCATTCACCCAAATCTGAAAAGACTACGGCTCAAAGCTTGGTAGCTTCCTGGTTCCAAGGATCCGAAATGACCTGCTCCAAAGACGTGCAGAACCTTTTACTGAATAGTCGCAGAGCAACTGTCTGTCACACACATCTACACAAATTCATGGTGTCAAAAGAGGCAGATCATATCGATCTCTTCTCATTTACCTGTGATTCTGGACTATTACTTCAACTCAAGGAATCAGGACTTCCAATGAGTTCAGTCAAGGTACACCTCTTCACTATCACAGCATTCCGCCAAAAGTACTTTCTCAAGGACCTCAACAACATCTACCCTACCATTGGACCTCAGTTTAGTTCTCTGGAAAATCACCAGACACTCCTTCAAACAGTTTGCTACATGTTCTCTCCTTCACCTTTCAATGAAGGTGGCCTTCCTTGTCGCCATTACTACCACAAGGCGGATAGTAATACTTGGGGCCCTCATGCCTGATCCACCCTACACAATATTCTCCAAAGATAGGATGCGGCCTGAGGGTAATTTTAAGTTCCTACCTAAGGTTGTCTCATCATTTCACCACAACCAACCCATTCACCTGCGAACATTCTACTCAAAGCCACATAGGGAAGGACGGGAAGCCGTACTCCATACCCTCGATTTACACAGGGCCCTGGCCTTTTACATAGACATAACAAGGTCATGAAACTGTTTGTCTCAATCACTGTACGTTTAAAAGGAGACACCATATCTAAACTGGATTTCCAACTGCATCAAACTGTGTTACTGTCAATATAACCTGTAACCCCATACAGGGATTTGCACGTACTCCACCGGTATTTGCAATATCAACTTCAATAGCTTTTCTAAACAGTGTTTCCATTACTGACATCTGTAGAGCTGTAACCTGGCATCAGCGCATACATACACCTTATGCAGTAACATAGGTTCTTTGAGATGTTTGTCCCTGGTGGTGCTCCACTACCCTCCATCCTCCCCGCTACTTTGGAGATGCACACTAAATGCTCTGCAATAGAGAAAGATCAGAGGGCGGGTTGGTCACACAGCACCAGATAACCGCTTGAAGCAGCGCAAGACGGGGATGACACATGTGTGACCAAACAGGGCACTGCTATCACAAGTCTCCGATTACAAGCACAGGGGCGCACAAGCACCTAAAGTGGAGCACTCACAGGGACACACATCTCGAAGAACCTGTGTTACTGCACAAGGTATCACAAAAATCATGGAGCAGGTCCTCAAAGAATCAATCCTGAAGCACTTAGAGGAGAGGAAAGTGATCAGGAACAGTCAGCATGGATTCACCAAGGGAAGGTCATGCCTGACTAATCTAATCGCCTTTTATGATGAGATTACTGGTTCTGTGGATGAAGGGAAAGCAGTGGATGTATTGTTTCTTGACTTTAGCAAAGCTTTTGACACGGTCTCCCACAGCATTCTTGTCAGCAAGTTAAGGAAGTATGGGCCGGATGAATGCACTATAAGGTGGGTAGAAAGCTGGCTAGATTGTCGGGCTCAACGGGTAGTGATCAATGGCTCCATGTCTAGTTGGCAGCCGGTGTCAAGTGGAGTGCCCCAGGGGTCGGTCCTGGGGCCCGTTTTGTTCAATATCTTCATAAATGATCTGGAGGATGGTGTGGATTGCACTCTCAGCAAATTTGCGGATGATACTAAACTGGGAGGAGTGGTAGATACGCTGGAGGGGAGGGATAGGATACAGAAGGACCTAGACAAATTGGAGGATTGGGCCAAAAGAAATCTAATGAGGTTCAATAAGGATAAGTGCAGGGTCCTGCACTTAGGATGGAAGAATCCAATGCACCGCTACAGACTAGGGACCGAATGGCTCGGCAGCAGTTCTGCGGAAAAGGACCTAGGGGTGACAGTGGACGAGAAGCTGGATATGAGTCAGCAGTGTGCCCTTGTTGCCAAGAAGGCCAATGGCATTTTGGGATGTATAAGTAGGGGCATAGCGAGCAGATCGAGGGACGTGATCGTTCCCCTCTATTCGACACTGGTGAGGCCTCATCTGGAGTACTGTGTCCAGTTTTGGGCCCCACACTACAGGAAGGATGTGGATAATTTGGAAAGAGTACAACGAAGGGCAACGAAAATGATTAGGGGTCTAGAGCACATGACTTATGAGGAGAGGCTGAGGGAGCTGGGATTGTTTAGTCTGCAGAAGAGAAGAATGAGGGGGGACTTGATAGCTGCTTTCAACTACCTGAAAGGGGGTTTCAAAGAGGATGGCTCTAGACTGTTCTCAATGGTAGCAGATGACAGAACGAGGAGTAATGGTCTCAAGTTGCAATGGGGGAGGTTTAGATTGGATATTAGGAAAAACTTTTTCACTAAGAGGGTGGTGAAACACTGGAATGCGTTACCTAGGGAGGTGGTAGAATCTCCTTCCTTAGAGGTTTTTAAGGTCAGGCTTGACAAAGCCCTGGCTGGGATGATTTAACTGGGACTTGGTCCTGCTTTGAGCAGGGGGTTGGACTAGATGACCTTCTGGGGTCCCTTCCAACCCTGATATTCTATGATTCTATGATTCTATGATTCTAAGGTGAGTAACTTTCTCTTTGCACTACTAAATGCAGCACGTCATTTACTCATGCAGGATATTTGGCAGCTGTTTTTGGGGTCTGGTGGTGAACATCAGTAAGAAGAATAGCAAAATCTGAAGAAAGGACAGAGCAGCATAACCTTTCTGTCCACACGTTAGCACACATTTCAACTCTGATTCAGCAAAGCATGTAACCACATCCTTAAATCTCTGTATTTAGAAAAGCATGTAATGTGCTTAATATTAAGCATGTACCTAAGTCCTTTGCTGACTTGAGCCTTTAAATGTAAGCCAATGAATGTTACAAAATGCAGCAGTGTCTTTTCTCTTCAGTCTTCAACTAGTATTGTTTTAATTTAAAGCCACTTTTACTCATTAATTTTATGAGCACCATTAAAGTATTTTTGGTTTTAAAACTTCGGGTTGAGATCTTTGAAAATACTCAATATTGGCCAAACTCTGAAGTCTGTGTCGTTTTATTGACTTCAGTGGGAGTAGAGTAAACAACGACTGCTTTTGAAAATTCCTCCCTTAAGATTTTAAATAGGTTTGTTGTAATTGTGATACCCCTGACTTACAACTTTGTACCATTTAAATACATTCTCAATTTTCTGTTCTGATTGACTGACACTTTTGTTTAGGAAACGACTGTATATGGAAGTATTTGAATATACACGTCCAATGATGCATCCAGAATCTGGTAAATTCTATCAGATTAATCCAGAAGAATATGAACACCCAAATCCCTGGAAAGAAAGCTTTCAGCAGCTGGTATGAATGTTGTTTTTTCACATCCCCACAAAGATTCTGTGTTGTAATTTAAAGACAATTTGCAAAGGTGAAGTACCAGATTTCAGTAACTAAGCCAATATGTGCAGGATTCCCTCAACAGCCAGACTGAGAGAGACTAGTTGCATGTTGTTTTTCTTAAAATCTGAAAGGGAAAAAAAGTTGTGGGGTTTTGGGGTGGGGTGGGTCCCTTTTTTGTATTGCTCCTCTTAGCTTTATTATGCTGGGCAGTCAACATACGGACAAAGTTACTGAAATGTTGAGGGAATTTTACATTTGCAAGTCACCTTTTAAAACACCATATTCTTGTCAAGCTTTGATGGTGATGTAGCAGGTTTGCAGCTTTATGGTGCAATATTATAATAAACCATGATTTAAAAAATCATTGTACCTGTCTGAAAAAGGTGCCTGTATCCAAGTGACTTACCTTGGACCACTCTTCGCAGAAATTTGACTTCTTGTGCTGGAGCTTCTGGTGAGCTTGCCAGCTCAACGTTTCTGGGTGTGAATTGAGGTTCTTCTTAACGTGTTCATCATTGACTCTATGGAGCTTTGTCATAGCCCTTGGCTATGTAGTCTTGTTGTCATAGTGGAACTGACTCATTAATATTTGGTGCACTTTCCTTAGTAAACTCAGAATACATTGACAATAACACTTGGTCTTGAACGAGAGAGGACATTACAGCTTATGTGCCAGGAGCTTAGCAGCAAATAATCTTTTAAGGCAAATGATGGGAATTCTAATCCAAAATATAATAATGGGTGGGCACCACACTTTCCAAAATGTGTGTAAAGGAGTAATAAAGTAAGATACTGAGTTAGTTTATTAATATTTTTAATAGTATTCATGTTCTAAGCTTGTTGAATAAGGGTACTTGGTTTGGCTATAAGTATGGGGCTAATGGTTAGCCCAGAAAAATCAGGTGCAAAGCTGCAAGGAAGTTGAAAGATTTGTTAACATACAATCTCCACCTCACTTTGGTAATGTGGTAGGTGGCCACAGAATGAAAATGGGAGGTGGGAAAAGCTACCATGGTCTAGCCAAATTTTGATAAGATGAGAATTCTGCTCCCTTTTTCTGACTTCCACCTTATGCAATCAAGCGCTTTTTAAAAGAAAGGATCATATGTGTTTTTTATACCTTTATTTTTATGCAATCCTTGGACATATAAGTAGAGGAATACCACGTAAAAGTGGGGAGGTGATATTGCCATTGTATACAGGACTGATCAGATCATTACTGAAATTTAAAAAGGATGTAGAGAAATCGGAAAGGGCTTGAAAAAGAGTTATGAGAATAATCTGAGGTCTGTGAAAATGTGCCGTATATTGAGGGATTAAAGCTCAGTATATTTCATTTATCCTAGGGAAGGTTAGTAAGAAGTTACTTGATCGCAATGTGCAAATACCTGCATGGGGAAAAATATTTCTGATATCAGAAGGCTCTTTAATCTAGCAAACAAAGTCATAACATCCAGTGGCTGGAAACTGAACCTCAACAAATTCAGGCCTAAAATAAGGCACACATTTTTCACAGAGAGGGAGATTAATTATGGATTCTATGGATTCTCCATCACTTGAAGTCTTTAAATCAAGATATAATGTTTTGTAAAAGATATACTTCAGCTCAATCAGAAGTTACGAGTTTGATGCAGGAATGACTTCAAATTCTATGGTCTGTGCTATGCAGGAGGTCAGATAAGATAGCCATGATGGTCCTTTCTCATCTTAAAAATTCTGGATCTTTTACTGCTTGCTTATTTGTTGATATCAATATTAACATTACGACTTCTTCCTTGGTCCTAATTAACACTTTAAAATGTAGCTAAGGGATGCAAATTTTTGTATCCGTACTTGGTGGAAATTGCAACTTATGAAGTCTAGATGTATAGTGAACATATTTTCAAAATATAAAGTATGTTACGGAACTTATCAAACTATTACAACTATATCCTTTTGCTGATTTACTTTCTAAAATGTTTATATATACATACATATATAACAAGCTTGTTTAGTTATAGGTTTCTCTTGAGATATTCTCTCTATTTCAGTACAAAGGAGCACATGTAAAGCCAGGCTTTGCTGAACACTTCTACAGTAACCCTGCAAGATATAAAGGAAGAGAAAATATGTTGGTATGTTTCTGAATCACTTCATATGAATATTTGTATACCTTTCTCATCATTATTTTTTGCTAAACTCATGTTTGTATTTTGTTTGTTTGTTTTTAGTACTATGACACCATTGAGGATGCCCTCGGTGGGGTTCAGGAAGCTCATTTTGATGGACTTATCTTTGTTCACTCTGGTATATATACTGATGAATGGATATATATCGAATCTCCAATCACTATGATTGGTGCAGGTATTTAATTTGAAATCTTTATCTCAGTGTATAACCTTTCTTGTCTCTTAACAGCTGTATTACAAATAAATCTTAGAATAACAAGTAGCATGTATAAAGACTTTTCTGTATCAGTCCAGATATAGGTGTCTTCTGTGGCAAGAGAGTGTGTCACTAATAGAGACAACAGGGGTATATCCTGTCCTCTGTCAACCGGACAAGAAGCAACAGATCAGAATGAAGCAATTTACACTCTTGGCACACTGCTTTTTCTACTTTCTACAAATAGACTGTGCAGTTTTCTTCTTGCCTCACTTCAAAAAGAAAGCTGATGGTTCTGACAGAGGTGCACTCTTTGTTAGTTATTACTGTAGCTGGTTTTGTTTATAATAGAGAAAAAACAAAAGAAACTTCAAAAAAAAATCATTTCAGAAATATGGCCTGCTCTTCACTGCAACTGAGATGCTCAGTCCTCTTTCATGGGACCTGTTTATGTGAAGAGCTTCACTGTGTCTGTAGAGCAGACTCCATCAGCTTTTTTGTGATCAGCTGTTGACCATAATGGAAGAAGCCCAAAAAATTTGTGCATCACATTAGGGACCCCTTCTAAAGTCGTCTCTTCTGCCAGATCATAGATTCATCCTGGAGAAGGTGCCTGTACTCGAACGCAAGAAACCTGGGAAACAAGCAGGAAGAACTGGAAGTCCTGGCACAGTCAAGGAACTATGATCTGATTGGAATAATAGAGACTTGCTGGGGTAACTCACATGACTGAAGTACTGTCATGGATGGGTATAAACTGTTCAGGAAGAACACGCAGGGGAGAAAAGGTGGAGGAGTTGCACTGTATATAAGAGAGCAGTATGATTGCTCAGAGCTCCAGTATGAAACTGGAGAAAAGCCTGTTGAGAGTCTTTGGGTTATGTTTAGAGGTGAGAGCAACAAGGGTGGTGTCATGGTGGGCTTCTGCTATAGACCACCAGACCAGGCTTTCTTCGGACGGAAGTTTCCAGATCACAGGCCCTGATTCTCATGCGGGACTTCAGTCACCCTGACATCTTCTAGGAGAGCAATACAGCAATGCACAGACAATCCAGGAAGTTTTTTGAGAGTTTTTGGGACAACTTCCTCGTACAAGTGCTGGAGCAACTGATAGAGCAGTGCTTCTCTTGAGCTGCTGTGCTCCTCTTGAGCTGCTGCTCACAAACGGGGAAGAATTGGTAGGGGAAGTAGAAGAGGGTGGCAACCTGGGCAGCAGTGACCATGAGGAGGACGAGTTCTGGATTTTGACCAAAGGAAGAAAGGAGAGAGCAGCAGAATACGGACCCTGGACTTCAGAAAAGCAGACTTTGACTCCCTCCGGGAACTGATGGGTAGGATCCCCTGGGAGGCTAATATGAGGGGGAAAGGAGTCCAGGAGAGCTGGCTGTATTTTAAAGAAGCCTTATTGAGGGCGCAGAAACAAACCATCCCAGTGTGCAGAAAGAAAAGCAAATATGGAAGGAGACCAGCTTGGCTTAACAGTGAAATCTTTGGTGATCTTAAATGCAAAAAGGAAGCTTACAAGAAGTGGAAACTTGTTCAGATGACTAGGGAGTATAAAAATATTGCTTGAGTATGTAGGGATGTCATCAGGAAGGCCAAAGCACAATTGGAGTTGCAGCTAGCAAGGGATGTGTAGAGTAACAAAAAATGTTTCTACAGGTATGTTAGCAACAAGAAGGAGGTCAGGGTAAGTGTGCTGAATGGGGAAGGCAGCCTAGTGACAGATGATGTGGAAAAAGCTGAAGTCATAGAATCATTGAAGATTAGGGTTGGAAGAGACCTCAGAAAGTCATCTAGTCCATCCCCACCGGGCCTTAAAACTTCTAAGGATGGAAATTCCACCACTTCTCTAGGTAACCCATTCCAGTGCTTCACCACCCTCCTAGTGAAATAGTTTTTCCTAATATGCAACCTAGACCTCCCCCACTGCAACTTGAGACCATTGCTCCTTGTTCTGTCATATGCCACCACTGAGAACAGCCTCCAGCTCCATCCTCTTTGGATCCCCACTTCAGATAGTTGAAGGCTGCTATCAAATCCCCCCTCACTCTTCTTTTTTGCAGATTAAATAAACCCAGTTTCTTCAGCCTCTCCTCAGTGCTTTCTTCGCCTCGGTCTTCACGGACGAGGTCAGCTCCCAGACTGCTGCACTGGGCAGCACAGTATGGGGAGGAGGTAAGTAGCTCTCAGTGGTGGAAGAACAGGTGAAGGACTATTTAGAAAAGCTGGACATGCACAAGTCCATGGACCTGCACAAGTCCTGTCATGCCTGATCAATCCGCTTGCCTTCTATGATGAGATAACTGGCTCGGTGGATGTGATATAATTTGACTTTAGCAAAGCTTTTGATATGGTCTCCCACGGTATTCTTGCCAGCAAGTTAAAGAAGTGTGGATTGGATGAATGGACTATAAGATGGAGAGAAAGCTGACTAGATCGTCGGGCTCAACGGGTAGTGATCAATGGCTCGATGTCTAGTTGGCAGCTGGTGTCAAGCAGAGTGCCCCAGGGGTCGGTCCTGAGGCCAGTTTTGTTCAACATCTTCATTAATGATCTGGATGATGGTATGAATTGCACCCTTAGGAAGTTTGTGAATGACACTAAGCTGCGGGGAAAGGTAGATATGCTGGACGGTAGGGATAGGGTCCAGAGTGACCTAGACAAATTGGAGGATTGGGCTGAAAGAAATCTGATGAGGTTCAACAAGGACAAGTGCAGAGTCCTGCACTTAGGACGGAAGAATCTCAGGCACTGCTACAGCCTGGGGACTGACTGGCTAAGCGGCAGTTCTGCAGAAAAGGACCTGGGGATTACAGTGGATGAGAAGCTGGATATGAGTCAGCATTATGCCCTTGTTGCCAAGAAGGCTAACGGCATATTGGGTTGCATAAGTAGGAGCATTGCCAGCAGATTGAGGGAAGCGATTATTCCCCTCTATTCAGCACTGGTGAGGTCATATCTCGAGTATTGCATCTAGTTTGGGGCCCCCCACTAGAAAAAGGATGTGGATAAATTGGAGGGTGTTGGGGCACATGACTTATGAGGAGAGGCTGAGGGAACTGGGCTTATTTAGTCTGTAGAAGAGAATAGTGAGGTGGGATTTGATAGCAACCTTCAAGTACATGAAGGAGGGGTTCCAAAGAGGATGGAGCTAAGCTCTTCTCAGTGGTGCCAGATGACAGAACAAGAAGCAATAGTCTCACGTTGCAGTGGGGGAGGTCTAGGTTGGATATTAGGAAAAACTATTTCACTAGGAATGGGTTACCTAGAGAGGTGGTGGAATCTCCATCCTTAGAGGGTTTTAAGGCCCGGCTTGACAAAGCCCTGGTTGGGATTATTTAGTTGGGGTTGGTCCTGCTTTGAGCAGGGGGGTTGGACTATCTATCTGATCTGTTTCCCTCCTTTAAGGTAGTTTCAGCATTTCACTTTTACCAGGAAATTTCTCTCCTGAATGTCCCTCTTGCTAAAGCTTGGTAAGAAATCTTCTGGTATTCCTTTGATGTACTTGGTTAAAACCAAAGGGTTGAGGAAGTCCCATTCCCTTTTTAGCCTTTTCCTATATCCCATAATTAAAAGGTTAAGCTACTATCACCTCCTTGGTGGAAAGAGGAGAGAAGCATCTGTAGATGAACTAAAATACTGATCCTGCATCTGGCACATGCTTTTCTGAAGCACTGCTTCCTGAATCTTGGGCTGCCTTTTTTCTCTGAGTAGCAAGTGTTCTGGTATTGGTTTTCTAGCTTCTTCGTCTCCTGCCCACAATTCCATTCCTTTTCTGTCTTCATCCCAGCTGTAAGGTTTCTGGATCCCCTCCCCAGAATAAGGGTACTTGCTAGTTTGACCTACATACCTGTAACATTGGGGCTTGTGACATAGGAAGTATGAATTGTGTATTCATAAATATTTTTCCATGACATGAATACAGACCCTCAACCTAAGGTCATTTGGCTAGGGTAAGAGGATAGCATTAGGGAAATGAGACAGGCTATGTTAATATATTCACAGCTCTGGAGAAGTCAAAATGGAAATCATGTTTGCAGAGTGGGATGTGAAAATTGCTTCGTTCTGATTGGGACTTTTCTGCCTGATAGATAGAGAACAGGACATAATGTTATCAGGCAACAGAAAAAGATCAAATCTGGTTTAAGGGCAAAATCTTGTCCTTGCCCATGGAAGGTCCCAGGTATTATATAATTGAGGGGAGATCTCTAGCTTCCTCACTTCTGTGTATACAGCAAGGTTTGCAGTTGGCATGGGTTGATCATCTGCTGTGTGGATTCACCAACTCTATTTAGGGGAGCACAGCAGCAGGAACTACTACAGCTGGAATACCACTACTGTGATCGTGGTTCAAGGATAGTGGTCCTTGCTTCTCCATGAACACTGGGAGGATTCCTTCTCCTATAGCTGTACCAAGCACAGCTGTATGGGCATGATTCAGGGGAAGAGATTAAGAAGTAGCTCTCTCCTGTTTACTTAGCAATGCCATTGTATTGTAGAACTACAAAGAATACTAAAGTGCTTAATTTCTTTTTTCAGTTGTTTTTAATATTCCCTCAAGCTAATTGTTTTGATACAAATCTGAGTGGTCATTCTTAGGGTTAGTCTAAACATATTTTTGTACTGCTTTAAGTATATTGGATTGATATAGTTAGTGGTACAACCATCTTGAGTGGATGCAGTTTTACTGCTATAAAGTGCTTGCAGTATAGTTTATTTGCATAAAGGTTTCTAAACTGATATAGTTATAACAATATAAACACTGTAGACAAGCCCTTATTTCTGAGCTAAGAGTGTTCCATACAGACTTGTACCAAAATAACTAAAAGTGTGAATTATAACTGGTTTAGTTATTTCAGTTCCAGTTTGTGGTGACAGTAAATTGGCTCTCTTGTTTACTACTGTTTTTAAGCACCAACATCACTGAGGTCAACACAGCTATAAAAATATTTTTTTTAAACTTGTGCTCCCTCTGCTGGCTCTTCAGCAGTAGCATGCAAAACACTTGTCTAGACTCAGTATAAAGAATGCTGAAGAATCTTGCTATTCATATTTCAAGTTATTGCATCTTGTAGATTAGCAATTTTAAAACATTAACACTTATTTTGAAAAGCTTAACATTTATTTATTCTGAACTGTAGTTCAGTTTTAAACTGTAATAAACTTTTAGTACATTAAGTATAAAAAATAGACTTTCCTACAGCACTCTGTATGTATGTTGACAAATTAGGAGATACCACTTTTTTGGTTTTGTGAAAGTTGTAAAGAACATGCATGTATTAGCAAGGATCTACTATGTGACGGTGTACTGAATTTAGGTATTTAGTCTTAATAAAAAGATTTAGAATCCAGACCATATACAGCACCAGGTCGTAACTGTTTTAGAATAGTACAAGTTTGAGCCCAAATATGTTACAGTTGTCTCTCTAATTTTTTATTAGAAAACTTAAATGGTATTTTGTAATCAGTTTTATTTTCCTATGCACTATATTGAATTACCTATTTCTGGTTTGTTTTAATGGGGAACAATTTCCTAATAGCTAGAATAGGGAATTGGAAGTCAGAACACCTGGGCCAAGTCTGCACTAGAAAAGGTTTGCTGGTATATATTTAATACTAGTATTAGGTGTGGCGTTTACACCAGTAAAAAGTGCTTCCCTGAACAACATAGCTATACAAGCAAAGGCACTTTTATGCCAATATAACTGCATCAAAACTAAGGCCATGTCTATGCTACAGAATTCTGCTGGTGTAGCTAGGTCACGGATCCTCTTTGCACCCATGACTGACACAGCTGTACTGGCAGAAGGTGGTAAACAACTATACTGGCAAAACTGCACTGTTTCTAGAATATCTTGTTTTGCTCATGGGGAGTGAGTTTCACTGTGCCAGTAGAAAGCACAGCTTTGCTGGTATTGCTTTGTCCACATTAGGAGCACTTTTAGTATACCAATATTCCTATATGGTAAAGCACTCCTAATGTAAATATGTCTGAGAATCTGCATTTGTTTTTTCACTTGTAGAACTTGAAATGTTTGTTTTCAGTTTTCATAGGAAAAGAGTAAGCTTTTATAATAACTTCTGGTTTACAGCACCTGGAAAAGTAGCAGATAAAGTCATAATAGAAAACACTAGAGATTCCACCTTCGTTTTTATGGAGGGTTCTGAAGATGCGTACGTTGGGTATATGACAATCAGGGTAAGCAACCTGAGTAGAACTTCTAATAATTTCCAAAATTATGCTTTTTTAAAAAAATATCAAAAATTACATTTTATTCTCTTAGTTCAATCCTGATGACAAATCTGCTCAGCACCACAATGCACATCACTGCTTAGAGATTACTGTGAACTGCAGCCCAATAATAGATCACTGTATCATTCGAAGTACCTGTACAGGTTAGTGTCCTCTTCACTGTTTAATTAATTTTAAACACTCTTACTGAAATAGGATAATTGTAGCGAACAGAATTTTTTTCTGTCCATATGCAACACAAAACTTAGTCATGAACATTTTTCCCTCTCAATTATATTTGGCTAGAACCTGTCCTTTTGGATGCAGACCTTGCTCTATCTTATCTAAGCTTTAGTCGCTTTGAGATTGAAATTATTACCATGCATTTTATGAAAAGCTATTCCTGAAGATCATTTAGAAAATGCATCCGATGAAGTGAGCTGTAGCTCACGAAAGCTTATGCTCTAATAAATTTGTTAGTCTCTAAGGTGCCACAAGTACTCCTTTTCTCGTCTGTTTGGATAGTGATATTTTATGTTGGGAGTGCATAACAGTTGTTATTGATGTCTGCTTACCAGACATCATGGATGAGATCTTGGCCCTATTGAAGATTAGTGGAAGGGTGTCTTTGGAGGGGGACCCCTTATTCTGGAGCCTGCTCTTCCTCCCCATTAGTTAGACATTGCCATACTCTGTTGATGATCTTGGCATGATACAAAATATTTGATTGCCCCAGGCTCATGAAGATGATAGATTACTGGGGTGTAAATAGACTAAAGTGGGGGAATAGTTAGCAGTCTTGAGATAGTGTAGAGAGTTTTGTTGCATCTTGTGTTTTTCTTCTGCATTTTGTTCAGTGAGGGTGTGAAAAGTTGGATGAACTATTTTTTATTAACTTAAATAAATATACAAAATATTGCCCATTCTGCCAGTGACATGCTGTTTGTGTAACCTTTGACATGCGGTTTAAACTCTCTCTGCGTCAGCTTCCATATCTGCAAAATGGGGATGGTAATAGTTTCCTGTCTATTTTTCATTGCTTTAATAAAAAGCATTAAATGAATGCTACATTTTTAAAATAACCATTTTAGATGCCAGTGCATACTGTATGTTTTCTTGTAAACGTAGGGCCAAACTATCTATAAATACACTATACTTTGAATCTTTGATAACTATACACTTTTCTTCCAGTGGGCTCTGCAGTATGTGTTAGTGGTCAGGGAGCTTGTCCCACTATCAAACACTGTAACATCAGCGACTGTGAAAATGTTGGACTTTATATTACTGATCATGCACAGGTACTTTTAATTTCTAATTTTTCCCCTAACTTTTGTAGAACTATTTATTACTTATTAGTAGTTGATTGTTGGTTTTTACTTACTTTTTGCCAGGGAATATATGAGGACAATGAGATCTCCAATAATGCATTAGCGGGAATTTGGGTTAAAAACCATGGAAACCCCATTATCAGACGGAATCACATTCATCATGGACGTGATGTTGGTGTTTTCACATTTGACCATGGCATGGTAATGTACATTTTTGTTTTGAAGAGAGATTATTATATATTACTGTACATCTATAACTCATATCATTGCACAGTAGTTTAAGAAATGTTTTTTTATTTGTGACCAGATATTTTTAAAATCTCTAATATTTCTTCCTTCAACTCTCTTCATAGTCCAAAATTGTTTAGCTTAGTTTTAAAAATAAATTTAGTTGAAAAGTGAAAAACATTCAGAACAAAGCATAGCATAGACCACTTCACAGTAGGTTGGCAACACAAATGGATTAGATTCAGGAATCAAAATAATGAAAAATCACTGCTGTAACAAAATGTTATAAATATTTAGGTGCACACTTACACAATTGGCTCTTAAAAAAATAAAATAAGGTTTTTACCTTAATTCTGTACCTTATGAAATTACCTGAAAGATTTCGGAGTGTAGTAAAATATCACATGAAAACAATCAATCTGATTTAATGTTGCATCTTTGCAACAGAATATGCCAGGTCCTGAGTAATGTCATAGAATCATACAATATTAGGGTTGGAAGAGACCTCAGGAGGTCATCACGTCCAACCCACTGCTCAAGGCAGGACCAACACCCACTAAATCACCCCAGCCAGGGCTTTGTCAAGCCGGGCCTTAAAAACCTCTAAGGATGGAGATTCCACTACCTCCCTAGGTAACCCATTCCAGTGCTTCACCACCCTCCTAGTGAAATAGTGTTTCCTGATATCCTCCCCCACTGCAACTTGATACCATTGCTTCTTGTTCTGTCATCTGGCACCACTGAGACGAGCCTAGCTCCATCCTCTTTGGAACCCCCCTTCAGGTAGTTGAAAGCTGCTATCAAGTCTCCCCTCACTTTTCTCTTCTGTAGACTAAATAACCCCAGTTCCCTCAACTTCTCCTTGTAAGTCATATGTAGGATGCTGGTTCTTCTGTTGTGGAATTGGTGGTGGAATACACCCATTATCACAGAATTGTGCTTCAGAATTGAAGCTTTCCTTTAGAAAAAAAAGTTTCTTACACCTAGTAGTTGCAAAGAAAAAATTAAAAATACAAAAAGAAAAGGAGTACTTGTGGCACCTTAGAGACTAACATTTATTTGAGCATAAGCTTTCGTGAGCTACAGCTCACTTCATCGGATGCATTTGATGGAAAATACAGTGGGGAGATTTATATGCACGCACAGAGAACATGAAACAATGGGTTTTATCATACACACTGTAAGGAGAGTGATCACTTAAGATGAGCCATCACCAGCAGCAGGGGGGGGAAGGAGGAAAACCTTTCATGGTGACAAGCAAGGTAGGCCATTTCCAGCAGTTAACAAGAACATCTGAGGAACAGTGGGGAGGTGGGGTAGGGAGGGAGAAATAACATGGGGAAATAGTTTTACTTTGTGTAATGACTCATCTATTCCCAGTCTCTATTCAAGCCTAAATTAATTGTATCCAGTTTGCAAATTAATTCTAATTCAGCAGTCTCTCGTTGGAGTCTGTTTTTGAAGTTTTTTTGTTGAAGGATAGCCACCCTCAGGTCTGTAATCGAGTGACCAGATAGATTGAAGTGTTCTCTGACTGGTTTTTGAATGTTATAATTCTTGACGTCTGATTTGTGTTCATTTATTCTTTTACGTAGAGACTGTTCAGTTTGACCAATGTACATGGCAGAGAGGCATTGCTGGCACGTTGGTAGATGTGCAGGTGATGAGCCTCTGATAGTGTAGCTGATGTGATTAGGCCCTATGATGGTGTCCCCTGAATAGATATGTGGACACAGTTGGCAAAGGGGTTTGTTGCAAGGATAGGTTCCTGGGTTAATAGTTCTGTTGTGTGGTTGCTGGTGAGTATTTGCTTCAGGTTGGGGGGGCTGTCTGTAAGCAAGGACTGGCCTGTCTCCCAAGATCTGTGAGAGTGATGGGTCGTCCTTCAGGATAGGTTGTAGATCCTTGATGATGCGTTGGAGAGGTTTTAGTTGGGAGCTGAAGGTGATGGCTAGTGGCGTTCAGTTATTTTCTTTGTTAGGCCTGTCCTGTAGTAGGTGACTTCTGGGTACTCTTCTGGCTCTGTCAGTCTGTTTCTTCACTTCAGCAGGTGGGTATTGTAGTTGTAAGAATGCATGACAGAGATCTTGTAGGTGTTTGTCTCTGTCTGAGGGGTTGAAGCAAATGTGGTTATATCGTAGAGCTTGGCTGTAGACAGTGGATCGTGTGGTGTGATCTGGATGAAAGCTAGAGGCACGTAGGTAGGAATAGCGGTCAGTAGGTTTCCGATATAGGGTGGTGTTTATGTGACCATCGCGTATTAGCACCGTAGTGTCCAGGAAGTGAATCTCTTGTGTGGACTGGTCCAGGCTGAGGTTGATGGTGGGATGGAAATTGTTGAAATCCTGGTGGAATTCCTCAAGGGCTTCTTTTCCATGGGTCCAGATGATGAAGATGTCATCAATGTAGCGCAAGTAGAGTAGGGGCATTAGGGGACGAGAGCTGAGGAAGCATTGTTCTAAGTCAGCCATAAAAATGTTGGCACATTGTGGGGCTATGCGGGTACCCATCGCAGTGCCGCTGATTTGAAGGTATATATTGTCCCCAAATGTGAAATAGTTATGGATGAGGACAAAGTCAAAGTTCAGCCACCAGGTTAGGCATGACATTATCAGGGATACTGTTCCTGACAGCTTGTAGTCCATCTTTGTGTGGAATGTTGGTGTGGAGGGCTTCTACATCCATAGTGGCTAGGATGGTGTTTTTAGGAAGATCACCAATGGATTGTAGTTTCCTCAGGAAGTCAGTGGTATCTCGAAGGTAGCTGGGAGTGCTGGTAACATAGGGCCTGAGGAGGGAGTCTACATAGCCAGACAATCCTGCTGTCAGGGTAGCAATGCCTGAGATAATGGGGCATCCAGGATTTTCAGGTTTATGGATCTTGGGTAGCAGATAGAATACCCCAGGTCGGGGTTCTAGGGGTGTGTCTGTGCGGATTTGTTCTTGTGCTTTTTCAGGGAGTTTCTTGAGCAAATGCTGTAGTTTCTTTTGGTAACTCTCAGTGGGATCAGAGGGTAATGGCTTGTAGAAAGTGGTGTTGGAGAGCTGCCTAGTAGCCTCTTGTTCATATTCTGACCTATTTATGATGACGACAGCACCTCCTTTGTCAGATTATGATGTCAGAGTTGTTTCTGAGGCTGTGGATGGCATTGTGTTCTGCACGGCTGAGGTTATGGGCAAGTGATGCTGCTTTTCCACAATTTCAGCCCATGCACATCGGCGGAAGCACTCTATGTAGAAGTCCAGTCTGCTGTTTCGACCTTCAGGAGGAATCCACCCAGAATCCTTCTTTTTGTAGTGTTGGTAGGAAGGTCTCTGTGGGTTAATGTGTTGTTCAGAGGTGTGTTGGAAATATTCCTTGAGTCAGAGACGTCGAAAATAGGATTCTAGGTCACCACAGAATGTATCATGTTCGTGGGGGTGGAGGGGCAAAAGGAGAGGCCCCAAGATAGGACAGATTCTTCTGCTGGATTAAGAGTATAGTTGGATAGATTAACAATATTGCTGGGTGGGTTATGGGAACCACTGTTGTGGCCCCTTGTGGCATGTAGTAGTTTAGATAGCTTAGTGTCCTTTTTCTTTTGTAGAGAAGCAAAGTGTGTGTTGTAAATGGCTTGTCTAGTTTTTGTAAAGTCCAGCCACGAGCAAGTTTGTGTGGAAGGTTGGTTCTTTATGAGAGTATCCAGTTTTGAGAGCTCATTCTTAATCTTTCCCTGTTTGGTATAGAGGATGTTGATCAGGTGGTTCCGCAGTTTCTTTGAGAGTGTGTGGCACAAGCTGTCAGCATAGTCTGTTTTCCACCCCCTGCTGCTGGTGATGACTCATCTTAAGTGATCACTCTCCTTACAGTGTGTATGATAAAACCCATTGTTTCATGTTCTCTGTGTGTGTATATAAATCTCCCTAGTGTATTTTCCACCAAATACATCTGATGAAGTGAGCTGTAGCTCACGAAAGCTTATTTTCAAATAAATTTGTTAGTCTCTAAGGTGCCACAAGTGCTCCTTTTCTTTTTGCGAATACAGACTAACACAGCTGCTACTCTGAAACCTTAAAAATACAAACTGAATGAAAACTGATGCAGTGATGTTGTCTTGATTCTGTACAGACGCTGAAACAATAACTGGAGTTTAAACTGCCCTGAGTAATCCCAGTGGGTTATCTCTGAAATACAGAGATGACACTATACATGTCTACACTGTTAATTTTTTCATTGCTGATCATGTTAGCAGAAATATCCTGCTGGAGTGCAACATTCCCAAAGCATAACCTATGCATGCTTGAGTGCCAAAAGTGCCAACTTTACCCAGTTGCCAAAACCAGCAATTTCCTCCAACCACTTCTGTCATGCAGTTATGTATATAAATATGTGCTGCACATAGAAATTGTGGAGAGAGAATAAGGTGAATTTAATGTAATATCAAACTAAACATGGGGGCTACTTCACTAATTGTATTATTCAATTTTAATATTTAATATAAATAAAAGTATACTAACCAGTGTAATTTGGAGCAGAAAGTGGATTTGCCATCTTTTCTGAAAGGCAGCTTCATACTTCAGTGCTGGAATGCTGTTCAGCGGTGGGTGTGTGATATCGTGCGCAGAGAGTATCATTGGATGTCACATAGGGACTGCTCTTCAAGCCTTAAAATGATTAAATGACTCCTTACCTAAGTTTTATTTAGGGTGCTGAATATTTATCTGAAAAATAAATATATTAAAAACATCATCCATAGCTGTTTTCTTATCTATTTAATGTGCTCACAGTGTTGCTGCAAGGTTTAGAGCTTTTATAAAGATGCTCATGGTAATGCACTGTTTTGATTTCTTACATTGGGGGGGAAAAAAGAAAAGCACCACTCCTGTCTCTGTTGTTTGCTTATAATGCGGTAGGACATATATAACTATTCTCTCTAAGTGGGAGGAAGAAATAGGTCAAACTGAGACGGATGAACCATAATGTCCCAGTTTTAGTATTGTAATGTTCTTAATCATAAAATCCTTTGAAAGAGCACTTCCTGTATCTTACAGTCTCTTTTTGGCTAACAGTATTCTCTTTGGGTGTTTTTGTGCTGGTAACTGGGTAACATGACTGGGCAAAATCTCTTTGGTAACACTGTTTAACTAAGTGTGTCTAAGCCCAAACAAAACAAATACATTTTCTGTGTAGCCTTCATCTTCAACTTCTGTCATTCTTTACGTTTTAAAAATCCAGAGATAGTATGTTTCAGTACTGAATTCCTACCCTATACATACTCTGTTCCTTTGAGTTTTTCCAAATTTCTGCACTTGAGTCCTGGCTGCAAAAGATTCTACAGTGCTTTGTCAGATTTCTTGTTCTCAGGCCATTCTTTGTGTTTCAGCAGTCGTGGGTTCTTTAATCTCTTGTCACTGGTGTGGCAATTTTTCAACATTTGTATAAGTGTTATGGCATCGCTTCAGATCTGCCAGTGCCAAACGTTTAACAAGAAGCATTTAAAAATGCGGTATGTTGTTGACAGTCTTAGATGTCGTGTATTGTATGCTGTTACTAGGTGCCTGACATGAATTGCCACAGCCATCTACCATAAATCATATATTTACTCAGTGCATGAAAAGAAACTTTCATTTACCAAGAGAATAAGTTTTCATAATTCTCTAATTTTAAAAGCTTTGGCAACAGACAGTCAGGTTTGTTCCTCCCCTCACCTCCCCTCACCCCCCCCCCGCACACAATATATAGTAATATTGCCTACCCTGATGAAAGTTCTGTATGCATATCCACACTGAGAAACAGTGTGGTAGCATGGCACTTACTGGGTGATATCAGGAATTTGGCAGCACATTTTTAAAATTAAAATAAAAAGCTTATTTAAATTAAAAAATAACTATTAAAAGCCTTTTTGTTGTGTTGCACATTGTCAATATTCAGTAGTGTAATCAAAATTCATCTTGGCTGTCAAATCAAAGGTCTGATCTTGTAAACTCTCATAATTGAGCTTAGTCCCATTGACTTCAAATCATGTTATAAAATAAATGACACTTGTACTGAAATGCAGAGGATTCTAAAATTTTGTGAGGCAGATTTTATACCTGCATTTCATTTTAAGCTACCAATCAGATTAAGTATATGGTGGTTAATTTAATTGATATCAGGAACTCAGATAATCTTCACCTCATTTAACCAGTTTGTAACCAGTTCACTTTTTTCCTTCTTGGGCCTCTGATATTTTGTTTCTTATCCGTTCCTCTCTTCTAGTCCTTTCTTTATAGTACTTCACACATCGTTGTTCTGTTTGGTTTGTTGCACTCATTCTGTTCCCTTCATGTTGGTGCTTCTACTGCTGCCTGTAGCACTTTCCGCAGCAGCAGAGTGAAGCTGGCTCTTGATAAACTAAAGGAGTCATTCCTGTTTCTCTCTTTCATCATATACTCACAACAGAAATTAGCAGATTTTTGGGTGTTTCTGCATGCAGCTATTTGGGTGAGTCAGAGGAGTAAAACTGATTAGGTTCGTGTTCATTCTGATTTGCTGAGTAAATGTTGTGAGCAGCTGGGGCATTTGGTGTATTCCTTTTAGGAGAGTGGCAGACACCACCAATTTGGTTGACTTAATGTACCGTCTCTGCACACCATACATTATTTAAAAGTTAATTATGTCTACGCTATGAGGAGTGTAACAAAATGACGACTCACCGGTGCGGCACCTCATCCCTTTGTCCAGGGAATTAGCTCAACTCCAGCAGTGCGAGTGCCCTCTGCAGGCTGGTGTCTCACCTGCTGCTGGCCCCGTGTCCTTCTTGGACCCTGGTGCCCCTTTCCCTCAGGGTTCTGCCCCAGCAGTACCCCCACTCTGGGTCTCTCTTCCCAGGAGAACCCCCAACCCTCTAAACCCATCTTGCCTCAGTGGCTACTGCCAGTCATCATCTAGCCCCCGCTCACTGGGGCAGACTGCAGTCTGTAAAGGCCACTCATCATTGGCAAGGGGTTAGGACCTGCTGCCTTTGCCTATCTCTGGGCTGCCCCTCTGCAACCCCAGCATCTGTGTAGGCCTTCACCAAGGCCTGCAGCATGGGGTTTTACCAGGTGGGAGCTCCCCAGCAGCCAGCCAGCCCGCCTGCCCTTCTCCCTCCAGGGCTAGAGTAAGACTCCTCCAGCTTCTGGCCCGCAGCCCTTTTATAAGGGCCAGCTTGGCCCTGATTAAGCCAGTCACACCTGTGGTCAGTTTCCCCCAGCTGTTCTTAATCCCTTTTGCTGCTGCAGCCCTCTCCAGGGCTGCTTTTAACTCCTTCAGGGCTGGAGAGGGGTGACTGGCCCACTACAATGAGGTATGGTATGGAGCTGACAAATGGTACTATTATCATGGAAATGGGGATAAACAATGACATCAACATGTTAAAATGATGACCACTGAAATATTTTGATTCATTTTTGTTAGTTGAATGACTATGTATTATTTCAAGACATAAAACTGGATTTGTTTGTGACCTCAAAGCATTGCAAGAACAATCTAAAAAGTAAAATAAAATCTAATAATAAATTTGTACAGTATCACTGAAATGTAATAGTGCCAGTGACATTTCTAGTCAACATCATTATCATCATCTTGTTCTTCATTATGATGTCTGTCAAGAGTTTCTGGATTATCACAATCTTCATTGCCTTGGCATGTACCCAGTTATGTGCAGGGAGGATTGTTCTGACTACAGACACAGTTGATTATGCAGTAACCCTACTGGTATGGGCACAAATAAGATCTTGTAGAAGCTCAGGTGCCATTGAGCCCTTGAAGAATACAGGAAGTGGTTCATCATCCACATTTTTCCATCCATGTTGCAATGGTGATCTAATATATGGTTTACCTATGAGCAAAGACATCCAAATCTTTGTTTGCCAAGATACTCTTTTGATACGGTCTTCAAAACTTTCCCACATGGTGGAAGTTTGATCAGTGACTTGTCCTTTCTTAGACTAGCCTAGATGGAGGCACAAGCGATCCGGGTCTCTTTAGTCCTTTTTCTTCCTCCCTCTGATCATGCAGCAGTGCTACCTATTTTCTTGCTGCAGAAGTTGTCGCTTTCTCCTGATTTGGCAAGATCTCTGAAATGGTAAGCTCCATTTGTTTTGACAACATTAAACATAGAGTTTTTCCGCAATTTCAAATAGGATGTGACTGTGTCATGCCTATTAATGCGTGTACAGCAGGAAATCTGTTTCAGAAGTCAGGAATGAGGGCGTAACAAATTGCATGTACAGATATGAAGCAACACTTGTCAGTTGTGCTGGTAATGGTGTCAATTTCAAGCCATGCATTAACTATGTGCTCCAGTTTTTGGAAAGTAACCAGCAAGGACAAAAACAGCTGTATCAGGTGAGCTAATCATATGGTTCCTTTGACACCAAGAGACCAAAAATCCATATTAGCTCATGCAGAAGCATCCTCTTGTCACTTCCTCTTGAGTATTTTACAAGTCTTGGGCTTCTTCAGCACATCTACTAGTGACAGACTTTGCTACTTAGCTGTTGGAAAAGCCTCCAGCAAGAAGGAGTATTTGTGTTGGGTGCGCTTCTACAATCTCAAATGCATTTTGACCCATGTATTCACAGAGGACTTTTATAAGTGATTGTTGGATGCCACATTTAGAAATTTTTTCCATGGAGGCACAGGTGTCCATAACAGGTGTTCCTGGTATTTCTTATATCCAACCTTAGATCCTGTCTGGGGCTCTCTTTCTGCAGTTTTCACAGAGTTATTGTTGTCATCTGTCAAAGACTTTGATTACACAAGTAGCTTTGTCAAATCCGTTTAGGACCTGCCTCAAGTGCTCAGCAGCCAATTTTATCGAATGTGTGGAATTTGTCTTCAGCCATCATTTGCGTGACAGCTGTGATATCTCTCATGTTCATTGTGGTTTCTTCGTTGCATGCTCTTAGCTCATGGATTCATTCAGCTTGAGCTTCCAGCTCATGTCCTAAATCAGCTTGGTTTGTTCTTTCCATTGTTCCATCAGCTTGGAAGAGGAAAATAGGCAAAGATCCTATGGGGTGACTAACAACTATCACCTCTGAAACATCATCTCTGTATTTTGCTAAGGACAGAAGACAGTATCTGGGCTGATATTTGCTGTGATTGTCCCTCCCTTGCCAGACTTAAATTTGGTGGTCTTGACCATAGAATCATAGAAGATTAGGGTTGGAAGAGACCTCAGGAGGTCATCTAGTCCAACCCCTGCTCAAAGCAGGACCAACACCAACTAAATCATCCCAGCCAGGGCTTTGTCAAGCCGGGCCTTAAAAACCTCTAAGGATGGAGATTCCACCACCTCCCTAGATAACCCATTCCAGTGCTTCATCCTCCTCCTAGTGAAATAGTGTTTCCTAATATCCAACCTAGACCTCCCCCACTGCAACTTGAGACTGTTGTTCCTTGTTCTGTCATCTGTCACCACTGAGAACAGCCTAGCTACATCCTCTTTTGGAACCCCCCTTCAGGTGGTTGAAGGCTGCTATCAAAACCCCCTCACTCTTCTTTTCCGCAGACTAAATAACCCCAGTTCCCTCAACTTCTCCTCATAAGTCATGTGCCCCAGCCCCCTAATCATTTTCATTGCCCTCTGCTGTACTCTCTCCAATTTGTCCTCATCCTTTCTGTAATGGGGGGCCCAAAACTAGATGCAATACTCCAGATGTGGCCTCACCAGTGCCGAATAGAAGGGAATAATCACTTCTCTCGATCTGCTGACAGTGCTCCTACTAATGCAGCCCAATATGCCATTAGCTTTCTTGGCAACAAGGGCATACTATTGACGCATATCCAGCTTCTTGTCTGCTGTAATCCCCAGGTCTTTTTCTGTAGAACTGCCGCTTGCCAGTGGGTCCCCAGCCTGTAGCAGTGCATGGGATTCTCCCATTCTAAGTGCAGGACTCTGCACTTGTCCTTGTTGAACCTCATCAGATTTCTTTCAGCCCAATCCTCCAATTTGTCTAGGTCACTCTGGACCCTATCCCTACCCTCTACCTGTCCCCACAGCTTAGTGTCATCTGCGAACTTGCTGAGGGGGCAAGCCGTTCCATGTCAGCAAATGCTTTGATGCCAGATATCTGAAGAAGCGTTGTGTCCCATCAGAATCAAGTGCACATCTCACAAATCTCTCCATTTGTTCTTCAGCAACATCTGCTGTTTTCAGTAGAGATTCTTGTACATCTGATGTTACATGCAGTCCAGTGGACATGTTGATAAGCACTTCTGGATGTGATTAAGGGTCAGATGGGTTTGTTATATTGTTAACATAGTTGGTAAGAGCCTTTAACGTGCTCTTCATCCCTCTTCAGAGCAGAGGGAAGGGCTTCTTTCTCTTGTAGATTTTGCTTATTCATAACATGAAACTGTGTAATCTCCAACACCTCATATTGACCTGTACCTAAGTGTCACTGAATCAGAAAGTTACTTTCTAGAATATTTCAAAAGCTAGCGCTGACGTGCATAGACAATTACAAATCAAAACTTTCTGCCAGGCAGACTAGCTGCTATACTGTGTGTACAAACAATTATCAATTGAGAAGCATTGAGCTAGGAATTCACATACATTTGTATCTACCCACGATGCAGTACAAATTATGGGCATGCAATCTTCTGCTACTGCTGCACAGCCTTCAGTGAGAGACTGATCTAGTCAGCAAATTTCAGTTGGAAAATATAGAAAGCTATTATAATCACTTGTGAGATACTTTGACAATTAAGAATATGCAATTTTGAAAACATTTCATGTTAGTATATTACAAAATCTTGATATTCCCCACATGCTTAACAGCTTCATCATCTCTGGGGTGGGGGGAATACTTGTCTATGCAAATCCAACAAAAATCTTTTAATAGATTGTTGTTTGGTAGCTTTGACTAGTAAACACCACATTAAGGTGTTGAAATTAATGTAAATAGTAAAAACAATAGCCATAGCCATGTTGCCGTATTGTCAAGGCCATTCTGCCTTGGCCAATCTGGCGGTGAGGGAAAAATTCCTTCCCAGCCTCCCGAGAAAGGAGCAGATAGCGCAGTGTGCCCACTGTGGAATTTCACCACTTTCAACATGGGGAGGGTTGGTGGTGCTCTGCCTAATCTGGCTGAAAGAGAACTTCTCTTGCCTGACTTGCACCTATGTACTCTTCGGCTCTGCGTCTGCAGCAATGTTCGTGCCCCTGCCCTTAAAGAGGTATACTCCTCTTCAAGACTCTTTCTTATTTTGTGTACCATTGTTTCGCCTTGGATACAGGCTTATAGCACCACTTGACAGTTCCATATCATATCTCATTTAAATGTACATAAAATAAGATTTCAAATTTTATGTAAAGGGAGAGAGGGATAGCTCAGTGGTTTGAGCATTGGTCTGCTAAACCCAAAGTTGTGAGTTCAATCCTTGAGGGAGCCATTTAGGGATCTGGGGCAAAAATTGGGGAATGGTCTGGCTTTGAGCAGGCAGTTGGACTAGATAAGCTCCTGAGGTCCCTTCCAACCCTGATATTCTATGATTCTATGAAATGATATGGGTGCATGAAGGATAGTTACATTCAATTCCAAAAATATACTTTTTTTAGAGTATTGCTTCATGCTTATTTGGGTAACTTGAGAGATGCAGGAGGGATAGTGATGTGAGCATCCTGTTGTGAACTTCAGCTCTCATAACTCTTAGATTAAAATGCAGAATTACCAATTTGTAATTTAATCTAATCTTTCTGAATTTACTTGTCTCTTTTTAGAAGTTATTACATAATCCACTGTTCGATTTCTGGAAATTTGTCTTCCTTTTTTATAAATACCTACAAATTAAAGTTCCTCAAGTAGTGTCCCTATGGGTGATCCACTGTAGGTGTGCTTGTGTCCCTGTGCTGCTGATAGGAGAACTTTGGTAGCAGTGCCTGTTAGGTCCGCACATACACTGTCTCTCCTTGTGCTGCACCACGAGTCTAGTCAGCACATGCAGGCTAACCCCCCTCAGTTCCTTCTCAACTACCCCTTGCTAGAGACGGAGCTATTCACAGTCCATTAGGATCATTACTTTCTATTTTCATTTCTGTAGTTAGTTAGTCTCTTAGCATAGTTGTTTTTTCTTTACCCTGTGTTTTTCTCTTAAAATAAATAACCCCTTATCCTCCTTTCCCTCCCGCTTTTTCTTCCTCACTGGGGACTCTTTCCCCTACAAGGTATGCCCGGTTTACTGGGCTTCAAGAAGTACCTCACTTGCAAGGAGGCAATTTCTGGTTGCAGACAAGCACTCCCAGTACATTCACTGCCTCGGGAAAGGCCACGTCCAGCAGAAGTGTGATATCTGCCAGCAACTCAGGCCAGGCTCACGTAAGGACAAAGAGCTCCGAAAGAAGATTATCTTCACGGAGGTGGCTCTCAGGACACATGCCACGAGTCACCTGGCAGATGTGAGTCTTCCCCACAGCCCTCTACATCTAAAGGCTGTGTGTCAAAGAAGCAAACTGCAGACCCTTCTTACATGTCATTGAAGAAGGTAGGAAGCCCTGATAGTAAGCCCCAAGATAGCTGTTAGCAGTCCTTATCATGCTCAATGTCGTTGGCACAAAGACCTTCCCAGTCTGGTACTCTCAGCTCACTGAAACCGACAGCGGCAGGTACCATCAACATGCCCACAGACCCAATCGGCATTGAGAGACAGGAGTAAGCACTCCACTAAAAAGGAGCTCCTGGTACACGAGTCTGTATTGGTACCATCATTGATACCTCATCCGGCATTAGAGTGACTGATATGGGCAAGATCCCGGCACTGCCATTGGCACTGAGCCAGCGGAATTCCGCCACTCCAGAAACCTCCGCATATTAGACATATCAGAGTCCTCAATTCTCTGTACCAGGACCTCTGGACCAAGTCTCCGCCTAGCACGGGAATCATCCCAGCTGCCATGACACGCTCCCCCACTCTCTAGCGAGAATTCAGACAGCAAGCCAGAGGAGGTGGCATCACAGTACTCCTCCCAGGCTCCATATGGTGCCCAGTATCAACAGGGCCCTAGAATTTACCCACCATCACCATCATTCATGGATGCCACCGCCGGGCTCTATGCCACCACCACCCCAGTGGCCGTATTGGGACCCTTGGGCAGCATATTGTCAGCATGCCCCTCAAGCTTTGAGCCTCACCCAAGAAGTCTTGAGAGAGACCCCCTCAGCACCCAGAGCTTCGGAGCTTCCAGAAAACATCATTGAAGAACATGAGGGCGGGGCTGAGGAAAAAATGACTCGAAGGACCATATCCTCCTTCTCCGTGGATGAAGCCACCATGCCTTCCCCACCATCTCTAGCTGATGACTTTTGTCTCTTCTAGGATTTGGCAAAAAGAGTTGCAGACGCTTTCCAAATACCACTGGAAGACATCGGGGACACCCACCATCGTCTCCTTGACATGCTCCAGTCACCCTCTTCCTCAAAGATTTAACTTCCTATTAATGAGGACATCTTGGACCCATCAACTGTCTGGCAAACCCTAGTGTCGGTAATGCCTACCTGCAAGCAGGCAGACAAAAAATACTATGTCCCAGCTACAGAATCTGAATTCTCTTCTCCCACTCTCCATCCATCTCCATTGCGGTAGATGCTATCAACTCCCATGCCCATGGTACTGATTATTGAGAATATTTGCAAGAAAATGAGCTGGAGATAGTGCTTGTCCCATTTGTTTTTTTAATGCTTGTAATTTAAGTCTGTCGTTGCATATTTCTGTTTTTAAGATCACACTCAGTTCCTTCCAATTTTCAACAGCGTCAGCAATAAAACAGCTATTTCCCTGCATTTTTGTTCAAGGCTACAGAAGTAGGCTTCGGGCACTCAGCATTTGTTCAACATTTCTCTTAAGCCCAATGTTGAAGAACTTTGGCTGTAACAGTGGCATCTATTTTTTTTCACAATTTTGTTCACAAACTGTCATCAGATTAGGCCAGTTCTTGATATAATGCTCAAAACAGTTCACTACTGAGTTCCATCGCACGTCTTGTGGGAGAGTTACCTTGGGTCCTCCCACGTTTTTTCAGAGCAGCTGCTACAAAGTGGTTGTTATGGAAGTAGTTTGCAATTTCAACAACATTAGCCTTTATTTCTGGAACACTGAAGTCTTTGTCTAGAATGTGCATCAAATGAGCACTGCTACCATATGTTATTAGCTTGGGACTCCATTCACTCTCTTCTAAATAATTTCTTCTCATCTTGGATACATTTGCAGCATTTTCTGTGACCAAGCTGCGTACTAGACATTTAAATTTTTTTTCAGTTTGTTATAGCTTTTACTGCTACTTCTTGTAAGTATTCTGCTGTGTGTGCATTTACTGATGTATCAATTGTTTCTCTAAGGAAGACATTCCCTTATTCTGTTGTCACACAAGCTCATACAACAGGATCATTGTGGACATTGCTCCACCCATCAAGACTTAGATTAACAATTGTACCCTCTAGACCTTTTGCACACTGCTCAATTTCTCTTTCATACACTTTATCCAGCAATTTGCCTGCGACATCTCTTCGGTGGACTGTATCCTGGTCTTAATGAACCATATTAATGAAGCGTGGGTTCTCAGTCATCCCAATCACAAGCAGGAGAGCGCAAGCAGCGGTGGGGGGAGGGATTCCTGCCTCATATGAGAAAGCAGGGTGATCAGCGAATTATCTTAAGTGCCTATACACAAATGCAAGAAGCCTGGGAAACAAGCAGGGAGAACTGGAAGTCCTGGCACAGTCAAGGAATTATGATGTGATTGGAATAACAGAGAATTGGTGGGATAACTCACCTGACTGGAGTACTGTCATGGATAGATATAAACTGTTCAGGAAGGACAGGCAGGGCAGAAAAGATGGGGGAGTTGCATTGTATGTAAGAGAGCAGTATGACTGCTCAGAGCTCTGGTATGAAACTGCAGAAAAATCTGAGAGTCTCTGGATTAGGTTTAAAATGTGAGCAACAAGGGTGATGTCATGGTGGGAGTCTGCTATAGACCACCAGACCAGGGGGATGAGGTGGACGATGGTTTCTTCCAGCAACTAACAGAAGTTACTAGATTGCAGGCCCTGGTTCTCATGGGAGACTTCAATCACCCTGATATCTGCTGGGAGAGTAATACAGCGGTGCGCAGACAATCCAAGAAGTTTTTGGAAAGTGTAAGGGACAATTTCCTGGTGCAAGTGCTGGAGGAACCAACCTAGGGGCAGAGCTGCTCTTGACCTGCTGCTCACAAACCGGGAAGAATTATTAGGGGAAGCAAAAGTGGATGGGAACCTGGGAGGCAGTGACCATGAGATGGTAGAGTTCAGGATCCTGACACAAGGAAGAAAGGAGAGCAGCAGAATACGGACCCTGGCCTTCAGAAAAGCAGACTTTGACTCCCTCATGGAACTGATGGGCAGGATCCCCTGGGAGAATAACATGAGGGGGAAAGGAGTCCAGGAGAGCTGGCTGTATTTAAAGAATCCTTATTGAGGTTACGGAAACAAACCATCCCAATGTGTAGAAAGACTAGTAAATATGGCAGGCAACCAGCTTGGCTTAACAGTGAAATCCTTGCTGATCTTAAACACAAAAAAGAAACTTACAAGAAGTGGAAGATTGGACAAATGACCAGGGAGGAGTATAAAAATATTGCTCGGGCATGCAGGAGTGAAATCAGGAAGGCCAAAACACACCTGGAGTTGCAGCTAGCAAGAGACGTTAAGATTAACAAGAAGGGTTTCTTCAGATATGTTAGCAACAAGAAGAAAGTCAAGGAAAGTGTGGGCCCCTTACTGAATGAGCGAGGCAACCTAGTGACAGAGGATGTAGAAAAAGCTAACGTACTCAGTGCTTTTTTTGCCTCTGTCTTCATGAACAAGGTCAGCTCCCAGACTACTGCAGTGGGTAGCACAGCATGGGGAGGAGGTGACCAGCCCTCTGTGGAAAAAGAAGTGGTTCGGGACTATTTGGAAAAACTGGATGAGCACAAGTCCATGGGGCCGGATGTGCTGCATCCAAGAGTGCTAAAAGAGTTGGTAGATGTGATTGCAGAGCCATTGACCATTATCTTTGAAAACTCACGGCGATCGGGGGAGGTACAGGATGACTGGAAAAAAGCTAATGTACTGCCCATCTTTAAAAAAGGGGAGGAGGAGGATCCGGGGAGCTATAGGCCAGTCAGCCTCACCTCAGTCCCTGGAAAAATCATGGAGCAGGTCCTCAAGGAATCAATTCTGAAGCACTTAAAGGAGAGGAAAGTGATCAGGAACAGTCAGCATGGATTCACCAAAGGCAAGTCATGCCTGACTAATATAATTGTCTTCTATGATGAGGTAACTGGCTCTGTGGATGAGGGGAAAGCAGTGGACATGTTATTCCTTGACTTTAGCAAAGCTTTTGATACAGTCTCCCACAGTATTCTTGCCAGCAAGTTAAAGAAGCATGGGCTGGACGAATGGACAATAAGGTGGATAGAAAGCTGGCTAGATCGTCGGGCTCAACGGGTAGTGATCAATGGCTCCATGTCTAGTTGGCAGCCGGTATCAAGTGGAGTGCCCCAAGGGTCGATCCTGGGGCCGGTTTTGTTCAATATCTTCATTAATGATCTGGAGGATGGCGTGGACTGCACCCTCTGCAAGTTTTCAGATGAACTAAACTAGGAGTGGTAGATTCCCTGGAGGGTAGGGATAGGATACAGAGGAACTTAGACAAATTAGAGGATTGGGCCGGAAGAAATCTGATGAGGTTCAACAAGGCCAAGTGCAGAGTCCTGCACTTAGGATGGAAGAATTCCATGCACCGCTACAGACTAGGGACCGAATGGCTAGGCAGCAGTTCCGCAGAAAAGGACCTAGGGGTTACTGTGGACGAGAAGCTGGATATGAGTCAACAGTGTGCCTTTGTTGCCAAGAAGGCTAATGGCATTTTGGGCTGTATAAGTAGGGGCATTGCCAGCAGATCGAGGGACGTGATTGTTCCGCTCTATTTGACATTGGTGAGGCCTCATCTGGAGTACTGTGTCCAGTTTTGGGCCCCATACTACAAGAAGGATGTGGAAAAATTGGAAAGCATCCAGCGGAGGGCAACAAAAATGATTAGGGTACTGGAACACATGACTTATGAGGAGAAGCTGAGGGAACTGGGATTGTTTAGTCTGCAGAAGAGAAGAATGAGGGGGGATTTAATAGCTGCTTTCAACTACCTGAATGAGGGTTCCAAAGAGGATGGATCTAGCCTGTTCTCAGTGTTAGCAGATGGCAGAACAAGGAGTAATGGTCTCAAGTTGCAGTGGGAGAGGAAAAACTTTTTCACTGGGAGGGTAGTGAAGCACTGGAATGCGTTACCTAGGGAGGTGGTAGAATCTCCTTCCTTTGAGGTATTTAAGATCAGGCTTGACAAAGTCCAGGCTGGGATGATTTAGTTGAGGATTGGTCCTGCTTTGAGCAGGGGGTTGGGCTAGATGACCTCCTGAGATCCCTTCCAACCCTGATATTCTGTGATTCGATATGGAAAGGAGAGTTTGTTTCATAAACAAACCAGTCGATTTTTTTATCAGTTACCTCTTTTTGTAGTCTGCTGGTTCTTATCAGAAACTTATCTATGGTTGTTTGTGGATGATGGAGATTTTTTTTCTTTTTGCTACAGGTTATATACTGTGGCAATGTGACATACATGATGTGACTGAAACATTATCATGGGCAGATAACTCTGAAACTATAGAAAATGATGGTGATCTTGAAGGTGGATAGTCTTCAGAATCCTGTATGTTGAGGATGGATTCTCCTAAACAAAATAAGTCAATGCAGTTATTTAATTATTATTGCCATACTGCTCATTTAGTATTTCTCATTGCATTCACTGACAGTACTACTTTAAAGGTGAAATTGTAAAAGGAAGATCTGCCTATTTCAGCTATTTATTTTTTATCACAACTCCATCTAAATTGGCTCTCCCTCAATTAAACTGCCCAATAAATTTAAAGACTGTTTTTAGCGAAGGCATCCAGCCAGGTTTATTATTAACAAGACACAGTTCTAGTATCCCGCACACTCTACAAGACCACTAATACCCGTTACAATGGACCAGCTCAGTGAACGGCAGGACTTTTCGTTTTCCCAAAGGCCAGACAAAGACACTCCTTCTGTGATACATCTTTATACACAGATACAAACCAGTTACATATTGCCTCTCTGATGTATTTGGGTGCCACCCATTGCCTTGTACCTGTTGGTTTGATCAAAACATCTCTATCCATCATGCTGTCATTCTGACCTTACCTTTAAGATGGGTCAGTGTGTTCCTGTTATCTTTGGGAAATATGCTGGTATTGGGGTACCATCCTTCTGGAATGTGTTTGCGTGTGTGTTCTTGTGCCTAGCACTGCTTAGGAATATGTGTTTTTACAATATCAGCGCTGTTCTTAACATATTCTGTGAGCAGGCCCTGTCTTTTGCTCGCAACTTAACTTTGCTTTATAGCAGCAAAGTTTTGACCACTACTTCAGTTTAGGTCTCAGGCCTCATACCTGGCCTTTAATACAGGCTTATGTTTCAGGCCCTCTTCCTACTATAATTAGGAGCATGAGAAAAATCTCAACATGAGAAGAAAAATTAATTTTTTATATTAAGAAAAATTATTTAATTACTGATAGAATGATTGTATACTGCAGAATTATTGTTTGTTACGTTGCTGATCAATTGGAGAATATGCTTGTTTAAAGTTGCGCAATGCTCCCTTATAATGTTGTTTGGCAGTCGCCTGCTTTGTCCACTGCTTGCAGAAAGAGCAGCCCATTGGAGCTAGCTGGTGGAGGCTTGGAACCAGGGTGGACCGGCAGCCTCCCTATCAGCTCCCCTAAATTCCCTGGGAGGCAGCTGCCCAGCAGGCTATCAATTACCAGGCAGTTCACCTGCCCCTCCCCCTCACTGCCATGTGCTGCTCCTTCCCTCTGCCTTGGAGCTGTTCCCGGGAGCTTTCTGTTTGCTGTGCAGAAGGGGGGAAGAAGAGGGGTGCTAATGTCAGGGTGTGGCCCCTCCCCCGCTCCTGTACCCCCTCTCCACAGAGCAGGGCGGGTACAGGACAGAGGGAGCTTTCTGGCAGCAGCTACTGTCTCAACCTGCTGATCTATTTAAAAAGGCAGTGTACTTAGAGTGCGGCCAGCGTACTTAAAGGGACAATGCGCGTCTGACACTGTGTGTGTCTCTGTCTGTCTCTCATACGCGCGCGCGCACACACGGTGTGTGTGTGTCTGTCTGCCATGCTGTGTCTCTTCCCTTCATTCCTGCTGCCTAGTAGAGTGTGAGACTACATTAACAACAATGTGTTAACTCTTGAGGGCTCAGACAAGTACTAGTTCATCATTTCGCACTAAGGCATTCCCTGGGAAATATTCCAACCTCTGACTCCACCACCTCAATCATGATTAGTGTGCACAGCATTAAATTGTTTGTTTTAAAACTTATACTCTCTGTGTGTGTGTGTGTGTGTGTGTGTCAGTATATATATAGAAAAATATAGTCCTTTGTCTGGCGAAAAAGATTTCCCTGGAACCTAACCCTCTCCATTTACATTAATTCTTATGGGGAAATTGGAGTCGCTTAACATCGTTTTGCTTAAAGAAGCATTTTTCAGGAATATAACTACAACATTAAGTGAGGAATTACTGTATTGCACTTGCTAGTATCATTGAAATGCAGAAAATAAAAAAACCCATGTAACTTTAACTATTGAATAACTTTTAACATGCAAATGTGGGAAACGTCTCTTGAATTTGTCTGATTCTGCAGAATTTAAACAGAAACTGCATCACCATAGACCCTAACTGCCAGCTTTACAACTACATTAGTGATTCATGTAACTGTTCACAGGAACGCTTAGCTTAATTGATTACAGGTGACATAGTTCCATTTATGACCTCAGAGCAGCTTTTTTGCCATTACCTGTGTGATTTTTGTGTCCACACCTAGCATTCTGCCTAGTGATGGTTTTTATGAATTCACTCTGGGCAGCTATCTGTAGTGCCTTAGCAGCAGCTGCCTGCTCTAAACATTATGGATATTTTTGAGTCTCTGTTCATTCCTCCCATTTCCACCTAACATTTCCTACATATACCCTATAATTTTCTATTGTAATGATTCCGTTGGCCATTTCCTGTCATGAAATCCTGTCTCTTCAAGTTGCTCCACCCTCCAGGTTCTGGAATTTGGTGCTTGATGGCATACAAGCAGAGCAGGGCAGAAATAGAAATGCTAATGGTGCAGAGTGTGCAGAGGTGGGTTCTGAAAAGGAGGTGGAGGGGTTCCAGCCCAGGGACCCTAATGGTAGCAGCTGTTGGCGGCTTTCCCTTCACCACTGACGCTGCTTTGATTCCCTGGGCCACTTCCCCGTGGTTCCCTTTTCCTAGCTTCACCCTTACCTCAGGATTCAGCAATGCTTCCTCTCCTACAGCATCTTTCACCTGGGCTTCCCTCAAAGGAACTGGAAAGGAGAGCTTTTAAGCAGTCTGAGTGAGACCTTGATTGGTTCCAGCTGTCTCCATTAGCCTAATGGCCTTAACTGACCCTTTGCCAGTTAATTGGGGTCAGGTGCCGGCATTAGCCTAACGACCTTAACTGATTAATTGGCATCAGGTGTCTTGATTGGCCTGGAGTAGCCTTTGTTTGGCTATCCAGGGAACACGGACCTGCTCATTCTGAGGCTGATCTACCTGCCTTCTGCTACTCTCTCATATCCTTCTGGTCTGAGTCTGTCACAATACCCAGAGTCCCCTGTAGGCTTCTACTGGAGCGGCTAGCCTGCACAGATACCTCTGCTGCCATATCTTCATTGGTAGCGTTACCTAGGCTAGCTAGATTGAAGCTAGTGAGGATATGCCTACCCACTCTACAGTCATAGCTGACTTTGAAGTGTAGACACATACCCTGACAGTATAAAACTACATATGAGTGCTACTGTCACTGTGGACAAGTTAATTGCAATACATGGCTGGAGATTGGCCTAAAACATAGACTTACACCCTGGCTTCCATCTGCAGCAGGACTCAAGATCTTTTTTTGCAGCATTTCTTCTGAAAGAAATCCTTGTAAAGAGAAAAAAGAAAAGGAATACTTGTGGCACCTTAGAGACTAACAAATTTCTAAGGTGCCACAAGTACTCCTTTTCTCTTTGCGAATACAGACTAACACGGCTGCTACTCTGAAACTTGTAAAGAGAAAGGAGACTTGGGGTTTGGAATGGCTTCGATCTCGAAAGAGGTTATGCTCATTTTAATGATTTTCAGGATCAAAGTATATGAAGAAATGGTATGCCAAACCTGAAAACATTGAGAAAAATGGCCCTAAATGACAGGGTAGAAGGATGGATTTTCTATGACTGGCTCGGGGTCCACCAGCACATTCTCACAACAGAACCACTAACCCAGGAACCTATCCTTGCAACAAAGCCCGTTGCCAACTCTTCCACATATCTATTCAGGGAATACCATCATAGGGCCTAATCACATCAGCCACACTATCAGAGGCTCGTTCACCTGCGCATCTACCAATGTGATATATGCCATCATGTGCCAGCAATGCCCCTCTGCCATGTACATTGGCCAAACTGGACAGTCTCTACGTAAAAGAATGAATGGACACAAATCAGACGTCAAGAATTATAACATTCAAAAACCAGTTGGAGAACACTTCAATCTCTCTGGTCACTCGATCACAGACCTAGGAGTGGCTATACTTCAACAAAAAAGCTTCAAAAACAGACTCCAATGAGAGACTGCTGAATTGGAATTAATTTGCAAACTGGATACAATTAACTTAGGCTTGAATAGAGACTGGGAATGGATGAGTCATTACACAAAGTAAAACTATTTCCCCATGGTATTTCTCCCTCCCACCCCCCCCCCCCCACTGTTCCTCTGATATTCTTGTTAACTGCTGGAATTAGCCTACCTGCTTGTCACCATGAAAGGTTTTCCTCCTTCCCCCCCTGCTGTTGGTGATGGCTTATCTTAAGTGATCACTCTCCTTACAGTGTGTATGATAAACCCATTGTTTCATGTTCTCTGTGTGTGTGTATATAAATCTCTCCTCTGTTTTTTCCACCAAATGCATCCGATGAAGTGAGCTGTAGCTCACGAAAGCTTATGCTCTAATAAATTTGTTAGTCTCTAAGGTGCCACAAGTACTCCTTTTCTTTTTGCGAATACAGACTAACACGGCTGCTACTCTGAATCCCTGGATGTGTAACACTATCTGTTGATAAGGCATTTAGGAGTTTGATTTTTGCCTCCTTTGACAGCAGTGGAAAAACTTTCCTTATTGTCTTGGTCTTTTCTGGTAGGCAAGTCCAGAAAACTGCTGAAATTTATCCTTGTAGACTTTCTGTGACGAGGACACTGATGCAACCCAGAGATCTGGCTCCTCCTTAAAGCTAAAGCAGTTGGTTCCTTTGAAGGGTAAAGAACTTCTGTGGGAAAGTTCTAACTCCAAAGGCTAGAGACCAAGCAGGTGTTTTAGATATATGTGGAAGGCCCTCACAGAGGATTTGCACTGATTTAACTAAATCTGTTAGAAATAACACATTTAGTTAAACTGATATAAGTTTATGTGTAAACCAGGCCTTAGTTTTATGGAGGATTTCATCTTTATGGTTACTGAGTGCCTTTGGGGTTTTTGACCCTGTGCAGGTCTCCACCTCCTAGGTCTGCACCCTTCCAGGAGTGTTATAAGAGATCTGGGTTTTCCTTTCTTCCCCTTTCCTTCTCTAAGGGGTCTCCTTCTTTACAAGTGATAGGGGCTCATGCAGAATATGTTCAACCTCTCCTGCATCAGTACTTCTATCTCATTTGGCATCAGAAACTCTCAGAAGAGGAGGAACAGTTTTTAGATATGCCCCTTTCTACCTCATTCCCTGAACAGACTAGCTTAACTGCTTCATCCTCTGACCTGAGGGACACCACAAGCTTCCAGGACATGGTGGACAGAATACTGTAGCTTTGAAGATTCCTCTATTAATTTTGTCCATGGTGTATATTTTTAGACATCTTAGAGCACCAAGAAAAGGGAAAGTAGCTCTCTTCATCAACAAGGTTCTACTAAAAGCACCAAAAGAGGTCTGAACATTTACCCTGCATGTAAAACCTCTCTTTCTAGGAAAACAGATTTTTTGTATCAATGCTTCCCAAACTATAGTATAAAGAACGCTTGCTGACGTCTACAAAGCTCTGGCTGGTCTGATCGTGCTGGTTCTTATTTACAGATGTTACACTTCTTAAACAGGGCTATGATTAATAATTTTCCTAATACTTCTTTACCATCTAAGCAATTGCTACAGTTGCCACAGGATGACATGTGGTTGCCACTGAAAGGGAAGATAGTCCATTCAATAATGAAAAAGAGAGGTGGTAGGCCATAATACAATATCTGTACTGAGATTATCTACCCCATGAAGTTTGAAAAAACCTGTTTTATGCCAAGGAAGAATGAATATAGTTCTTTCAGCATCCTTACCCTGGCTCACTTGTGACTTTAGCTTCCTGGGAAAGCTAAAACTGGGAAAGTAGTAGTATCTACCTTGGAGATAAGGAGTCCAAAAGACTTCACCTGTTTGGTATGAAGTATAAATTTCTAAGACGATTCTTTTCAGATCCCCTCCTGATTTTATCTGCCAGTTTCTTGGAGCCGCTGAATACTGAAAGAGGGAGTTTCCTTGACTCACTCTGAAGAACTCTGATCCTTAGTCCTTGAAACCTATTTTAAATATTTACAAGAGGCAGTCTTTTCAGTTTACGATTTTATCACTGGCTTTGGCATGAAGGAAGGCTTTGGCATGAATGCTCATGCCTGGAGGCATCTTTTTTTGAAGATTTCATGAGCTCGATGGCCTGCATGTTTGCAAACCACATAATACGGATGGCTTGGTCACCAAAGTCCTTGTTTCCGATTTTTTTGCCCTATTGTATTAACGCTTCCTGGACTTTATTTTTCCCTAGCAAGTGCACGGTACTCCACTGGATCAGATAAACTCTGCAAGATGGATGCTGATACACTTCATTGTGTGTTGCCCAGTTCAGATAGGTATAGATGTTCTTCGTGTGCTTGCTCATGTTGATTCTATTTTAGGTGTGTGCGCGGCCATGTGCAGTTGTCAGAGATTTCTGTCTTAGCGGTATCCGTAGGGCTGGCTGTAACGCCCTCTGGAGTGGTGCTCCCTTGCGGCAATATATCAGGCACTGCCAGCCCTGCGCCCTCTCAGTTCCTCGTTAACGCCCACGATGGTTAGTTGGAGCGCCTTGTCTTGCTTTGCAAGAGCAGCAGTGGTTTATCCATTGACTTATTTAGTAGTTGTTGTACATAGTTTCATAGATAGTTGATAGTGTAAGTCAGGGGAGTCCCAGTTGAAGCCGTGTACGTCATGCAGTAAGCCCTGCCGATTAGCAGTCTGCACAACAGCTGTCTTAAGTGTCTGGGAGAAAGCCACAGGAACGACAGGTGCTGCATCTGTAAAAACTTTCACCCGTGGACTCAGAAGGAGCAGGATATCTGCTTGCGGGAGTTATTGATGGAGGCCACTCTTTGTCCGGCTTCGGAACCCTCCACCACGGCACCCATGCCCAGCACTTTGGCCTCAGAGTGCAGCACACCACCAACACTTCTGAAGAAGAGGCAAAAGAAAAGAAGCCCCTCAGCACCGAAGGACAGAGGGGCCTCGAGCAAAGGACCTGTGTCAGGCCATGCGCCCACTATGGGGCTTCACGGGAGTACCGCGGAGGTCAGATGCCACAGCCTGGCCAGGGACTCACCCCGGGCAGCGGCAGGGTTCCCAGCCAGTGATGGGAACTTCAGTGTCCGAAGCGGTCCCAGTGGCTAAGGAGCAGAGCCGACCAGCTCCACAGGTGCCACACCAGGTGACCGATAAGGCTCTGCTCATGGCACCAAAAGGTTACTAGGGTGCTGCAGCATAGACTTGTGGAACACTCCAGGTCGCTGGACTGCAGACGCAAGTCCCCATCTCTGCGAGCTCAGGACCCAGCACTGCAACCTAGCTCACCAGACAGAAAGCCTAGATCTCTGTCGAGATCCCCTCCTACTAGGCAAGGACTCTGGACTCGTGGTGCTACTCCCCGATACTGACAACCGTCTGGCCACAGGTCACCTAGATGTCGAACACCCTCTCCCAGAAAGTCTTTGTTGTCGGTCTCTGTCCCAGAGGGCTCATTCAGGATCTCGGCATTGTTCACACTCGCCCCAGTACCGTTCCTTTAGCAGGCAGCGCTACTCCCTGTTCCCCCGTTGATCGCCTACCAGGGTCAGTAGGCAAAGGACAGAGGGGCCAGTGGGACAGAGGGATAGTGGTGAGGGTCGGACTGTGATTTCAGCCCATCACTGAGAAGGGACGACTCCCCACCAGCGCAGGACACTGAGGCAGCATCGGACACGGTGCCGATGCAGCAGGGGCTGTGGCCCCCCATAGTGGCCGTACTGGGTAGTGCTGGTGATGCCTGTCCAGTACTCCCAGCCCTCCCTGGCCAAGGCACTGCCAGTACTACAATTGAAACAAGGCAGAGGCTGAACCCACGCACCGTACCCCAGCACTGAGGGAACCCTCCTCTGACAAGGGAAGGGCTGACACAATCCCTCAGGTGATACAATCATCCTCGTCATCCCGGGATGAGGCAGTGGCTAGACCCTCCCATACCACCAGTTCCCCCGACAATTTTAAGGAGCATCAGGGTGTCCCTAAACAGGTGGCTGAAAACCTTGGCCTGCTGATCAAGGAGGTCACTGAGGAGGCAGATGACCTCTTCAATGTCATCTCAACCACCACGCTGGCAAAGATTGCATTGGCCATCCACCCGGGGTGCTCACAATAGCCAAATCGGGGTGGCAAATCCCCTCCTCTATTCTGCTGGCGTCAAATTCAATGGAAAAGAAATACTATGTCCCTGTAAAGGGCTTAGAGTATCTATATACTCATCACGCCCACACCTTCCATCCCCCAAGACAGGGTGGTTCAGGTCCTGACAGACAACACAGCTACGGTTGTGTCTGTGGTGAATGAAAGGGACAGACAGGGCCACCCCAGCGGAACGCCAAAGAATAAAAAGGCCAGAAGAGTGGACTGGTTTGGCAGGAAAGTTTATTTGACAACCAGCTTACAGTTTAGGGTCTCTAACTACCAGGCCTTGTTTGGGACGTTATAACTTTAACCTGTGGGACTCCCTTTATAAGTTTACTGAGGCCCTCCCACAGGATCGTGCCCAAGGGTTTACCACGTTGGTGAGCGAAGGCACAGCGGTGGCCCGGAGAGTCTTCCAGATGGCCTGAGATGCAACAGACTCAGCTGCCAGGGTGATGGCGGCGGCAGTGGCCATGAGATGCAACTCTTGGTTACAGGCTTCTGGGCTGTCCAAGGAGATGCAGGCCACGATCCAGGACCTCCCAATTGAGAGTTTGTGGCTCTTTTCTGAGCTGACTAACTCTAGGATCCATGGGCTCAAAGACTCCTGAGCCATCCTCTGCTCCCTGGGCTTACACATTCCTCAGCAGTCCAGGAAGCGGTTCCGACCTCCACCTCTTCCTCCTCCAACGCAGTCTAAATCCTGGGGAGCTCCCAGGTCTGGCTCCTACAGGAGAAAGGACAAGGATAAAGGGCCTAAGAGATGCTACCTGTCCTCTTCCCGCCCGGCTACCCAACCTGACCCTCCCAGAAGTCAGGGAGGCCTGAAGCAGCCATTTTGAGGGTATGCTCAAGAATGGCGCCCCAGCCAATGTACTAGATCCAACCCTCCATTTCCTCAACCACCTCTGCCCTTTCTGATTGGCCTTTCCTGTGTCACCTCAGACCGCTGGGTGCTCGATACAGTTTCTTCAGGCTACACCCTGCAGTTTATAGCCAACCATCCTTCCCATCCTCCACACACTACCTCTTCAGGGACCCTTCTCATGAGCAACTTGAGGCTTGGCTCCAGGCCATGGTGGACCTCATCATGAGCCTGCAGGCCCACCCACTCACCACCACCCCCACATGCCTGAGGCTGTTGGGCCACATGGCAGCATGTAGTTATGTGGTCTGGCATGCACAATTCCACCTCAGATCACTTCAGGCATGGCTGGCATCGGTCTGTGTCCCCAGCTGGCACAGCATGGACCAGATGGTCAGGATTCTAGACAGCATACTGTCGTCCCTCATCTGGTGGCAGGATTCCACATCGGTGTTGAAAGGAGTTCCCTTCGCAGCCCTGGCCTCGTCAATGACTGTTGGCTCTGACGCCTCGGACCTGGGCTGGGGAGCCCACCTGGGTGCTCTCACAACTCAAGGTTGTTCGTCCAGTCGTGATCGTTCCTTGCATATCAATGTCAGAGAACTCAGGGCGGTTTGACTAGCCTGCCAAGCCTTTCTACCTCATATACAAGACAGGGTGGTTCAGGTCTTGACAGACAACACAGCTATGGTTTTCTATATCAACAGGCAGGGCAGAGCCAGGTCATCTGTCCTCTGCCAGGAAGCCCTCTGGCTCTGCAACTTCTGTCTGCAGCACAACATGCATCTTATAGCCGCTCACCTTCCAGGGACCAAGAATGCATTGGCAGATCACCTCAGCAGGACGTTCTTGTCTCTCTACAAGTGGTCCCTTCATCTGGAGGTGGTCAGTTCCATCTTCCACAGGTGGGGAACTCCCCAGGTGGATCTGTTCGTGTCCAGGCAGAACAGGAAATGCCATGTCTTCTGCTCGATTGGGGGCATGGACAGAGGATCCCTGCCTTTCTGCTCCTGTGGTTGAGGGCTCTGATGTACGCCTTCCCTCCGGTGCCGTTGCTGCCCAGGGTCCTTACGCAGATCAAACAGGACAGGGCAAGGGTCATCCTCATAGCACCGGTGTGGCCGTGCCAGCACTAGTTCAGCACTCTGCTGGACCTCTCGATGGCAACCCTGTTCCAGCTACCACTCAGGTCAGACCTGTTTTCCCAAAACCACAGCAGTCTTATGCACCCCAACCTGAAGTCATTACATCTGACGGCTTGGCTGCTACGTGGCTAAACACGCAGGAGCAGAAGTGCTCGGCTGAGGTACAGCACATCCACTTGGGAAGTAGGAAGCCCTCCACCAGAGCGACCTACCTGGCCAAATGGAAACTGTTCACCTGCTTGATTGCAGACAAAGATGTTCATCCCAAGCGGGCTTCACTGCAGCTTATTCTGGACTGCCTCCTGCATCTGAAGCTCCAGGGCTTGTCCCTCTCATCAATCAAGGTCCATCTAGCGGCCATCTCAGCCTTCCACCCACCGTTCGAGGGCAGGTCTGTTTTTGCTCAGCATATCGCAGCTAGATTCCTTAAGGGCCTAAAGCCTCTACATGTCTGGGACCCCGTCCTTCCGTGGGACTTGAATCTGGTGCTATTGCAGCTCACGGGGCCTCCCTTCGAGCCTTTGGCTTCCTACTCTCTCCTTCTCGTCTCCTGGATGGTCATGTTCCTGGTTGCGGTGATGTCGGCCTGCTGGGTATCCGAGATTCGGGCTCTCACCTCGGAGCCGTCATACACAGTCTTCTACAAGGACAAGGTCCAGCTAAGGCCGCACTTGGCATTTCTTCCTAAGGTAATCTCTCAGTTCCATTTGAGCCAGCACATTTTCTTAACAGTCTTATTTCTGAAGCCCCATAAGTCGGAGGAGGAGCTCAGGCTACATGTCCTAGATGTCAGGAGGGCTCTAGCCTTCTACATTGAAAGGACCAAACCATTCCATAAGTCGATGCAATTATTCATCGCTGTGGCCAACAGGATGAAAGGTCGCTCTGTATCCACGCAAAGAATTTCTCCTTGGATCACTGCCTGCATTTGCTTCTGCTATGACCAAGCAAAGGTGCCACCCCTGGCGATTGTCACTGCTCACTCTGCCAGGGCATAGGCTTTTTCAGCAGCCTTTCTGGCCCATGTGTCTATCCAGGACGTCTGTAGAGCAGCCACCTGGTCGTCTGTCCGCATCTTTACGTCCCACTATGCACTGAACCAGCAGGCCTCGGACAATGCTGGCTTCAGTAGGGAAGCTGCTAAGCTGTGAACTCCAAGCCCACATCTACGGATAGTGCTTGTGAGTCACCTAAAATGGAATCGACATGAGCAAGCACTCGAAGAAGAAAAAACGGTTACCTACCTTTTCGTAACTGTTATTCTTTGAGATATGTTGCTCGTGTCCATTCCATTTCCCACCCTCTTCCCCCTCTGTTGGAGTTGCTGGCAGGAAGGAATTGAGAGGGCGCAGGGCCGGCGTTGTCTGATACACTGCCGCATCAGAGTGCCACTCCAGAGGGCACCACAGCTGGCCCTACGGATATCGTTAAGGCAGAAATCTCCGACAACTGTGCATGTGGGCGCGCACATACCTAAAATGGAATGGACGTGAGCAACACATCAAAGAACAACAGTTAGAAAAAGGTAGGTAACTGTTTATTCTTCTTTCTTCAGGTAATGCACATGTCTTGATTTCTTCCTTGGACTTTGTATGTTGGGTATGATTTTCTATACGCCAGAAGTGGTAAATGCAGTTTTTCTATAGCTGACAGTGTTCAGGTAGCAGGACAATGATGTTCTGTACCTAACACGTCTCCTCTTTCCCCTCCCACCCCCCCCCCCGGAAAAAAAAGCACTGGAAATTTAAAACCAGTCCACATCTTGATATTTCCAAATATAGGAGAGCTAACTTATCAAGGATAGAATCATCAGAGATTCAGGCATGCAAAGTAGTGGTTCCATGATCATGTGTAGATGTGCACTGTGGGATATCTAACTGCGCAGAGAAAGAGGAATAGCTTTTTGGGGCATAGCGACATGGTTAGGGATACCCATTCAGCAAAATAAGTGTACTTAAAGGCTTGCATGAATGACCATATTCCAGCCTAGGCAGCTAGCAGGGGCTGCATATTGTAAAGATTCACTGGTAATTAGTTAGTGATTAGCTGCTGAGACTAGGTCACATGTTATACCAGGGGCAGGCAAACTTTTTGGCCTGAGGGCCACATTGGGTTTCTGAAATTGTATGGAGGGCCGGTTAGGGGAGGCTATGCCCCCCCCACCCCAAGCAGCCAGGCGTGGCCCAGCCCCTGCCCCCATCCGACCCACCCTGCTTCTCGCCCCCTGATGGCCCCCTGGGACGACTGCCCCTGGACCCCCCACCCCTGACTGCCCCCTGCCGCCCCATCCAATCCCTCCTCTCATTCCTCATCCCTCCCCAGGACTCCTGCCTCATCCAATCCCCCCTCCTTTCTGACTGCCCCCCTGTTCCCTGCCCTCTGACCACCCTGCCTCTTATCCACACCCCTGTCCCCTGACCACCTCCCCTAACTCCCCTGCCCTCTATCCAACCCACCCTCCCCCCTTACCACGCTGCCTGGAGCACCGGTGGCTGGTGGCACTATAGCCGCACTGCCCAGAGCACCAGGACAGGCAACTGCAACGCCTGGCTGGAGCCAGCCGCACCACTGCACAGCACAGAGCACTGGCTCAGGCTGCGGCTCTGCAGCTGCGCTGCTGCCCAGAGCATTGTGCTGGCGGCGCAGTGAGCTGACGCTGCGGGGGAGGGGATGGGGGCTAGCCTCCTGGACCAGGAGCTCAGGGGCCAGGCACGAGGGCCCACGGGCTGTAGTTTGCCCACCTCTGTGTTATACAGGTTATAGGTACTGTTGGACTTCTTGGACATTATATTCAGGCACAGCCAAGGAGGTGGTGGGGTTAAGGTAGCTTCAAGCCACCATTTGTGTTTGGTGCTGGACTGCTGAGGGATGGTGCAGTCCAGCAGCACCAGTAAGAGAATCTCCATACTACTATGTGCAGTAGCCCTACCCCAGCAAATCCCTCCCAGCTGGCCTGTCTCTCCCAGCATGTTCCCTACAATTGGGGCGTGTGAGGATTTCTGCATAAGGCCAGTATGGCATCCTTATGCAGTGCCTGTGCTGTGGGAATTTTCCATCAGATAGCTATGACGCTTCTCTAGGCTCTTTCTTCTGCCACAACAGAGTATGGGCATTGACCTGCTTGGAAGAATCCCTTCCTGTATTCTTATACTTGGTTGTTGCATGCTCCTTTTTCAGGCTAACAACCTTTCAAAGGAATAACAAAAATTGGTTATTTTTTCAGAGACTGTATGATTTTATATTTCTGTAAAACCCTGCATGAAAGCATCCAAGATAACTTAGTACCTAACACCATATCGAATAAAAACTGAACTTATTAAAAGTCTTAGTCATTTCATTCTTCTTTGAAAGGCACTCTAGAAGAAGTAAAAACCCAGTAACTGAGATTTCAGTTGGGTAGTTAAAAGCAGTATATTTGCTGTTCTTAAGAAAGATGTTAGGTGGTGATGTGATGGGGAAGGTATAGTCGTTAAACAGAAGAGGGACACTTAGTCAACATGTTGCTTAACATGGAACAAATAAAACTGTAAAATGTGAGTTATATACTGAAAACATAGTACTTGTAAATCTTGCAGCAACTTTCTAAACCATCAGCAAATACCACAAAACTTTGTGATGAAACAAGCAAGTGGGGAGAGATTTATATGGCCATAAAAAAGGCTAATGCAGTCTTGGGATGCATCAGGCGAGGTATTTCCAGTAGAGATAAGGAGGTGTTAGTACCATTATACAAGGCACTGATGAGACCTCATCTGGAATACTGTGTGCAGTTCTGGTCTCCCATGTTTAAGAAGGATGAATTTAAACTGCAACAGGTACACAGAAGGGCTGCTAGGATGATCTGAGGAATGGAAAACCTGTCTTATAAAAGGAGACTCAAAGAGCTTGGCTTGTTTAGCCTAACCAAAAGAAGGCTATGGGGAGATATGATTGCTCTCTATAAATATATCAGAGGGATAAATACCAGGGAGGAGAGGAATTATTTAAGTTCAGTACCAGTGTGGACACAAGAATAAATGGATATAAACTGGCCATCAGGAAGTTTAGACTTGAAATTAGACGAAGGTTTCTAACCATCAGAGGAGTGACGTTCGGGAAAAGTTTTCCAAGGGGAGCAGTGGGGGAAAAAGACATATCTGGCTTCAAGACTAAGCTTGATAAATTTATGGAGGGGATAGTATGATGGGGTAGCCTAATTTTGCAATTAATGGATCTTTGACTATTAAAGGTAAATATGCCTGTGATGGGATGTTAGATGGGATGGGATCTGAGTTACTACAGAGAATTCTTTCCTGGGGTGTCTGGCTGGTGAGTTTTGCCCACATGCTCAGGGTTTAGCTGATCGCCATATTTGGGGTCAGGAAGGAATTTTCCTCCAGGGCAGATTGGCAGAGGCCCTGGGGGTTTTTCGCCTTCCTCTGTATTGTTGGGCACGGGTCACTTGCTAGAGGATTCTCTGCACCTTGAAATCTTTAAACCACGATTTGAGGACTTCAGTAGCTCAGACATAGGTTAGGGGTTTGTTACAGGAGTGAGTGGGTGGGTGAGATTCTGTGGCCTGCATTGTGCAGGAGGTCAGACTAGACTATCATAATGGTCCCTTCTGACCTTAAAGTCTATTGATTTGATTGATTTTCAGTAAGCAGTCCTTGAAGTTTCTAAAAAAATGTATCTCCTTTCTTGCACCAAGCTTTGCTTCACAATTTCTTACGTGGATAAAGAGAACAATAATCAACCACATTAAAACTGGCTTCAAAGGACAAAGCTGAATTTATAACATACCAGAATTCTTGGTGCTGTGGAAAGAAGCAGTTAGAATATTACTTGTGAATTTCCTTTACATTGAAATAAACATCTGTTTTCAAAGCATAAGCCTCCTAATGGTGTATTATTTAACTCTCAACTTGCATTATAAGAAAACAACTTTATTCAGTGATGGCAGATGCCCAGAATAGGTGGAAAGGCTGGATACCCCAGCCCTGAGAGAAATTACTTCTCTTTCTTTGATTCTGATCTCCCAAATAAAATTTAGCCAGTGAAGTAAACAATTTGGGGGTCTTCCTCTTCGCTAAGTAAATTCTATCCCCTCCATAGCTCTTGGGCGTCTCCTGAAAATGAGTAGACAGCACCTTCAGTTCTGTTCCCTTCCTCCTTACCTCACCTGAAAAAAAAGTCAGCTTCTGCTGCTCTGCTCCCATTGTTTCCAATAGAAGTGAGGCCAAGCTACTCTCAGGAAAGATGGTGGCTCCGTATTATGTTAAACAGAGAGGAGCTTTGTGGAGAATAGAGACAGTGGCCCTCTTTGCTCACGGCATCTTGTTGTTTCAGTCCAGCTGAGAACAATAGGAGATGGCAGCCATTTTGCAAGAGACCAGCTCTTTGTGAGATTTTTCTGAAAGAAAAGATGACTCTTCTTCGAGTGCTTGCACATGTCCACCAATTTAGGTGTGTGTGCGCCATGAACACAGCTGTCAGAAATTTTTCCCCTAGTGGTATCGGTTGGCTCAGCTCTGGCGCCCCCGTGCCACACGCTCATAATGTCGGTAAGAGAGGACCCGCCGAGCCCGTGCTCCTCAGTTCCTTCTTACCGCGAGTGACAACTGTTTGAACTATCCCCTTTGCCTTTGCAAAGTGTCTCTGGTGGTTTTTTCTATAGCTTTCCTGTAAATAGTTTGAGAGTGTAAATTTTAGTAGGTTTTTTTAGTGTACTAGGACAAGGGCTGAAGTGTTTGGCAGAGGGCCACAGAAAAGATCGCTGCCAGATCTACCATGATTTTAAACCACGCACCCAAAAAGATAAAGTAGTTAGTCCTCCTCATGAAGGCAGCACTGGAGACTGGCCTCCGAGCCAAGATCCGACTCTGCACCGAAGCACGCCACCTGCTGCTAAGAGTTCTCAGCACCGTTCCTCCTCACCAGTGCCCAAGAAGAAACATTGAGGGCATCAGGACAAAACCTGCTCCCCGGCACCAAAAGGAGAGAAACGGGCAGATCAGGATAGAGCATGACCTGTGCTGGGCCACCCTCCCTCCCCAGCACCCCAGCGGCGGCAGTGCCAGCACCGCAGACTCTGAAAGGCAATGTGAAATCCCCCATACAACAATGGGCAGACAGTTCACAATGCCATCAACCCTGGAGACCTACACAGCTGCAAAGGACTTAATGACTCTGCTGGTTTCGAGCTCGCCCAGGAGACAGGATGTGGCACCACCCAGTGGCACTGAGGCATCGACCAGTTTTAGACCAGTCTCAAGACCATCTTCCAAGACCTTTCATTGCCTCGCCTAAGATGTTTCCGTAGCATTGGTCACCAGCACTGGGAGGGTTGGCCCCACTGTGATCATCGCGTTCCTCCTCCTTGTCTTCAAGCTCGGATTCCCGATCCGCCTTTTCAAGACACCAACACTGTACATAAGAACATAAGAATGGCCATACTGGGTCAAACCAAATGTCCATCCTGCCCAGTTTCCTGTCTGCCGACGGTGGCCAATGCCAAGTGCCCCAGAGGCAGTGAACCTAACAGGTGGTGATCAAGTGATCTCTCTCCTGCCATCCATCTCCAGCCTCTGACAAACAGAGGCTAGGGACACCATTCCTTACCCGTCCCGGCTAATAGCCATTAATGGACTTAAACTCCATGAATATATCTAGTTCTCTTTTAAATCCTGTTATAGTCCTAGCCTTCACAACCTCCTCAGGCAAGGAGTTCCACAGGTTGACTGTTCTCTGTGTGAAAAATTACTTCCTTTTATTTGTTTTAAACCTGCTGCCTATTAATTTCATTTGGTGGCCCCTAGTTCTTAAATTATGGGAACAAGTAAATAACGTTTCCTTATTCACTTTCTCCACACCACTCATGATTTTATATACCTCTATCATATCCCCCCTTAGTCTCCTCTTTTCCAAACTGAAAAGTCTTAGTCTCTTTAATCTCTTCTCATATGGGACTCGTTTCAAACCCCTAATCGTTTTAGTTGCCCTTCTCTGAACTTTTTCTAATGCCAGTATATCTTTTATGAGATGAGGAGACCACATCTGTACAGAGTATTCAAGATGTAGGCGTACCATAGATTTATGTAAGGATAATAGGATAGTCTCCGTCTTATTCTCTATCCCTTTTTTAATGATTCCTAACATCCTGTTTGTTTTTTTTGACTGCCGCTGCACACTGTGTGGACGTCTTCAGAGAACTATCCAGGATGACTCCAAGATCTCTTTCCTGATTAGTTGTAGCTAAATTAGCCCCCATCATATTATATTTATACTTGGGGTTATTTTTTCCAATGTGCATTACTTTGCATTTAATTTCATTTGCCATTCTGTTGCCCAATCACTTAGTTTTGTGAGATCTTTTTGAAGTTCTTCACAGTCCGCTTTGGTCTTAACTATCTTGAGCAGTTTAGTATCTTCTGCAAACTTTGCCACCTCATTGTTTACCCCTTTCTCCAGATCATTTATGAATAAATTGAACAGGATTGGTCCTAGAACTGACCCTTGGGGAACACTACTAGTTACCCATCTCCATTCTGAAAATTTACCATTTATTCCTACCCTTTGTTCCCTGTCTTTTAACCAGTTCTCAATCCATGAAAGGAACAAGGTCAGCTCCCAGACTATTGCACTGAGCAGCAAGGCATGGGGAGGAGGTGACCAGCCCTCTGTGGAGAAAGAAGTGGTTTAGGACTATTTAGAAAAGCTGGACAAGTACAAGTCCATGGGGCCGGATGCGCTGCATCCGAGAGTGCTAAAGGAGTTGGTGGATCTTATTTCAGAGCTATTGGCCGTTATCTTCAAAAACTCATGGCGATAGGGGGAGGTCCCGGATGACTGGAAAAAGGCTAATGTAGTGCCCATCTTTTAAAAAGGAAAGGAGGAAGATCCAGGGAATTACAGGCCAGTCAGCCTCACCTCAGTCCCTGGGAAAATCATGCAGCAGGTCCTCAAGGAATCAATTCTCAAGCACTTAGAGGAGAGGAAAGTGATCAGAAACAGTCAGCATGGATTCACCAAGGGCAAGTCATGCCTCACTAATCTAATTGCTTTCTGTGACGAGATAACTGGCTCTGTGGATGAGGAGAAAGCAGTGGACGTGTTATTCCTTGACTTTAGCAAAGATTTTGATATGGTTTCGGACAGTATTCTTGCCAGCAAGTTAAAGAAGTATGGGCTGGATGGTTTTGTTCAATATCTTCATTCATCTGGAGGATGGCGTGGACTGCACTTTCAGCAAGTTTGCAGATGACACTAAATTGGGAGGAGTGGTAGATACCCTGGAGGGTAGGGATAGAATACAGAGGGACCTAGACAAATTAGAGGATTGGACCAAAAAAAATCTGATGAGGTTCAACAAGAACAAGTGCGGAGTCCTGCACTTAGAACGGAAGAATCCCATGCACCGCTACGGACTAGGGACCGAGCGGCTAGGCAGCAGTTCTGCAGAAAAGGACCTAGGGGTTACAGTGGACGAGAAGCTGGATATGAGTCAACTGTGCCCTTGTTGCCAAGAAGGCTAACGGGATTTTGGGCTGTATAAGTAGGGGCATTGCCAGCAGATTGAGGGACATGATTGTTCCCCTCTTTTCAACATTGGTAAGGCCTCATCTAGAGTACTGTGTCTAGTTTTGGGCCCCACACTACAAGAAGGATGTGGAAATATTGGAAAACGTCCAGCGGAGAGAAACAAAAATGATTAGGGTACTGGAACACATGACTTATGAGGAGAGGCTGAGGGAACTGGGATTGTTTCTTCTGCAGAAGAGAAGAACGAGGGGGGATTTGATAGCCGCTTTCAACTACCTGAAGGGGGGTTCCAAAGAGGATGGATCTAGACTCTTCTCAGTGTTAGCAGATGACAGAACAAAGAGTAATGGTCTCAAGTTGCAGTGGGGGAGATTTAGGTTGGATATTAGAAAAAACTTTTTCACTAGGAGGGAGGTGAAGCACTGGAATGCGTTACCTAGGGAGGTGGTGGAATCTCCTTCCTTTGAGGTTTTTAAGGTCAGGCTTGACAAAGCCCTGGCTGGGATGATTTAATTGGGGATTGGTCCTGCTTTGAGCAGGGGGTTGGACTAGATGACCTCCTGAGGTCCCTTCCAACCCTGATATTGTATGATTCTCTTATCCCATGACAACTTAATTTACGTAAGAGCCTTTGGTGAGGGACCTTGTCGAAGGCTTTCTGAAAATCTGAGTACACTAAGTCCATTGGATCCCCCTTGTCCACATGTTTGTTGACCCCTTCAAAGAATTCTAGTAGATTGGTGAGGCATGATTTCCCTTTGCAGATACCATGCTGACTTTTGCCAAGCAATTTATGTTCTTCTATGTGTCTGAGATTTTTATTCTTTACTATTGTTTCAACTAATTTGCCTGGTACTGATGTTAGACTTACCTGTCTGTAATTGCTGGGATCACCTCTAGAGTTCTTTTTAAATATTTGCGTTATATTAGCTATCTTCCAGTCACTGGGTACAGAAGCTGATTTAAAGGACAGGTTACAAATCATAGTTAATAGTTCCACAATTTCACAGTTGAGTTCTTTCAGAACTTTTGGGCGAATGCCATCTGGTCCCGGTGACTTGTTACTGTTAAGTATATCAATTAATTCCAAACCGCCTCTAATAACACTTCAATCTGTGACAATTCCTCAGATTTGTCACCTACAAAGGACAGCTCAGGTTTGGGAATCGCCCTAACATCCTCAGTCATGAAGATTGAAGCAAAGAATTCATTTAGTTTCTCCACAATGACTTTGTCATCTTTAAGTGCTCCTTTTGTATCTCAATCGTTGAGGGGCCCCACTAGTTGTTTAGCAGGCTTCCTTCTTCTGATGTACCATCTGGGGACTATGTGCCAATCCCCGCACCCATCTTTAACTTCAGGAGCCCCAGGAGCAATCATGCCCCAGAATACCTGGCCCGTGGGGACCGACACCTTTACAATGGTCCTTTTTGAACCCGTGGGGGTTTCCCCCAAGCCAAGCCACCAGCTCAAGGCGCTCCTTCGTGCATTCGGAGACTACACCAGCACTGGTGGCACACTGAGAGACTCCGGAACCAATTGCCGGAGCTGGTTCCAGCACCAGACCTGGCATTGACCCTCAGCAACACTCCAGTACCAAAGCCAGCACTAAGACCAGTACCAGCCACCAGGACCCAAGCTGCTCAGAAGGAGATTATATTGGATGCTATGGCAGCACATGCCTCGTCCTCAGCAAAGAATGAGCTGATGCTCAAGAGGTCTTCTCCACAAGATGACCTAAGAGCCCACCAGGACTTATTGAAACAGGTGGTCTCTAACCTAGGTTTGCAGTCTGAGGTTTTCAAGGAGTCATCTGATGGAGACCGTTGCTCTCCCTTGCACAATGCCATTATGGGACCTATTAAGGCCCTTTGACAGAAACCAGCCTCCATCCCTCCCATGGCCAAGAGAACAGAAAGAAAATACTTTGTACCTGCCAAAGATGACGAGTTTCTGTTCTTGCATTCTTCACCGGGGTCTCTGTTTGTAGCGGCTGGCAACAAGAAGGACTGTCAAGATCATACGGGGTCTACCCCAAAGCCAAAGGAGCCAAAAAAGCTGGATCTTCTGGGGAGGAAGGCCTGTTCGATGCGGTGGAGGAGAGGAGAGCTCCAGTAGTGCATAGCAAACCAGCAAACGTTGCTGGGTCGCTGTGACTATAACATGCGGGAAGGAATGAGCAAATTTTAGGACAGATTTCCCCAGAAATACCAGCAAGAGTTCTCAGCCCTCATAAAAGAGGGCAATACAGTAGCCAGAGTCTCCTTGCAGGCTGCCCTTGATGCCGCAGACTCAGTGGCCAGATCTATGGCCACAATAGTTACCATGCGCAGGAGCTCATACTTGCAGGCATCAGGGTTCCTGCAGGAAGTCCAACAAACGATTCAAGACCTGCTGTTTGAGGGACCCTTGCTCTTCTTGGAGCAAATAGATGCCAGACTCCACGGTTTTAGAGACACCAGGGCAATGCTAAAGTCCCTGGGTCTACAATCCCAGGCATAGCTAGGAGACAGTACAGGTCGCAACAGTGTGGTCGCTTCTATCCTCACGAGATCCGTTATGACCAGAGGAGATGAAGAAACAGTCTCTTGGCGCAGGCCACCTCCGCCTTCCTCCTCCTCTGCGGGACCTTCTCAATCGGTCCCATGTCACTCGGGTGCCTCGAAACACCTGTTTTGACAGGTTTGTCAAGGACAGTATACCAATCCCACCCACTCAGTCTTCAGTTACCCCTATTTTTTCTGACCGCCTTTCCCATTTCCTTGAGGCCTGGAAATGGGTCACCTCTGACCACTGGGTTTTAAACCCAGTGGAGTTTGTTTATACTCTCCAATTTATTTCCACCCCACCTTCCCAGTCCCTCTTCAGGGACCCTTCTCACAAGCTTCTTCTAGAACAAGAAGTTCAATCCCTCCTCAGGATGGGAGCCATGGAGGAAGTTCCACAACATCTAAGGGGGGTTCTACTCACGTTATATTTTGATACCCAAGGCCAGAGGAGACCTGCATCAACTCAACCGCTATCTCAAAAGATTGAAGTTCCGCCTGATCTCCTTGGGATTGATCATTCTGTCACTGGATCCAACGGATTGGTATGTCAGCCTTGACTTAAAAGACGCATATTTCCATATATCAATCTTCCAAGGCCACAGAAGATTTCTTAGGTTTGTGCCGAACGAAGGACATTACCAGTTCTCGGCCCTGCCGTATGGCCTCTTGGCGGCCCCAAGGATCTTGAACAAATGCATGGCAGTGGTAGCAGCTTTTCTCGAGAGAAAAGAATCCAAGTATTCCTGTACCTCGATGACTGGCTCATCAAGAGCAGGTCTCAAGTACAAGTGAAGTTATAAGAACATAAGAATAGCCATAATGGGTCACACCAAAGGTCCATCTAGCCCAGTATCCTGTCTTCCGACAGTGGCCAATCCAGGTGCCCCAGAGGAAAATGAACAGAACAGGTAATCATAAAGTGATCCATTCCCTGTTGCTCGTTCCCAGCTTCCAGCAAACAGAGGCTAGAGACACCATTCCTGCCCATCCTGGCTAATAGCCATTGATCTATCCTCCATGAATTTATCTAGTTCTTTTTTTAACCCTGTTATAGTCTTGGCCTTCACAATATCCTCTGGCAAAGAGGTTGACTGTGAGTTTTGTGAAGAAATACTTCCTTTTGTTTGTTTTAAACCTGCCGCCTATTAATTTCATTTGATGACCACTAGTTCTTGTATTATGTGGAGTAAATAACCCTTCCTTATTTACTTTTTTTGCACCAGTCATGATTTTATAGACTTCAATCATATCCCCCTTAGTCGTTTCTTCCAAGCTGAAAAGTCTCAGTCATATTAATCTCTCCTCATATGGAAGCTGTTCCATACCCCTAATCATTTTTGTTGCCCTTTTCTGAACCTTTCAAGTCCAATATGTCTTTTTTGAGGTGGAGCAACCACATCTACACGCAGTATTCAAGATCTGGGTGTACCATGGATTTATATAGAGGCAATATGATATTTTCTGTCTTATTATCTATCCATTTCTTAATGATTCCCAACATTCTGTTTGCTTTTTTGATTGTCGCTGCACATTGAGTGGATGTTTTCAGAGAACTATCCACAATGACTCCAAGATCTCTTTCTTGAGTGGCAATGGCTAATTTAGACCTCATTATTTTATATGTATAGTTGGGATTGTTTTTCAATGTGCATTACTTTGCATTTATCAACACTGAATTTCATCTGCCATTTTGTTGCCCAGTCACCTAGTTTTGAGAGATCCTTCTGTAGCTCTTCGCAGTTTGCTATGGACTTAATTGGTCTTCCTGAGTAGCCCCTCCTCCCTGGTTATGGGTTGACGAGTGCTAAAGGGCTTAAGGATCAAAGCCTCATTAAGAAGCTCTCAGCCTTGCCTAGCAGGCCGCTAGTCTCTGCACACAGACGGTCAGCACACGGTCCCCCAAACAAACAGACCCTATTGTATATTTCAGTCAAGCAGCAAGCACACCACAAACACACACAACACAGACAACAAACTACCCCCAGGGTCATGTAGTTGCTCCTCCTTCACCTGGAGAAGGAGTTTTCCTTCGCAAAACTCCCCAGTGAGCCGCTCCTGTTCGCTAGCTCCTCTGGTCGCCTAGGAGTCGGACATCGCCCTCATCCAGACAACTTTCCGGGCATTGGGCCTTCTAATCAATGTACAAAAGTTGACCCTAATACCTATTCAGAGAACAGAATTCATCAGGGCGGTCCTCAACTCCTATCTGGCAAAGGATCTTCTTCCAGAAGATCGCTTTCAGGCAGTCTCGGAGTTAATACACTGCATGCACCTGATCACCCGACAACAATGGTCAGACTCTGCTTGAGCGTTTTTGCCACATGGCTTTGTGCATGTATGTGGTTCATCATGCGAGGCTGAGACTCAAACCTCTCCAAGCCTGACTGGCCACAGTGTATTCCCTCTCCAGGCACCACCAGGATAGGGCTATCACAGTGCTTCCTTGTATCCTTGGCTCCCTGTCATGGGGGTTGGATTGCCGAGTAGTTTGCAAAGGGATTCCCTTCACAAACCCCAGCCATCGGCATACCTGGTCTCTGACACCTCAGCACTGGGGAGCCTCCCTGGGGACGTTCAGGACCCAAGGTTGCTTATCCGCAGAAGAGCTATCGCTCCACATCAGTGTCAGAGAGCTCAGGGCTGTCCAACTAGCATGCCAGGCGTTTTTGCCCCACATTGGGAACATGATAGTTTCAATTCTCGTGGGCCATGTATTACATCAACCATGTATTACATCAACAGGTCCCATTCTTCCCCCACTATGTCAGGAGGCAGTCCGTCTATGGGAATCTTGCATTGCGCACTCAATCGAGATCAAGGCTTCATACCTGCCAGGGGTGCAGAACCAGCTAGCGGACCGCCTCAGCAGGTCCTTCTCCATTCATCTCGAGTGGTCCCTATGCCAGATGTTGCAATGAGCACCTTCCACAAGTGGGGTTTTCCCCACATAGATCTGTTCACCGCATGTTCCAACAGGAAGAGCCAGCAGTCCTGCTCCCTGAGGAGTCAAGCCCAGGCTCCATGATGGATGCCTTTCTGAAGAAGTGGTCGCATTACCTGTTCTACGCCTTTCCACCCATTCTGCTGATGCACAAGGTGCTGACAAAGATTAAGCAGGACCAGGCTCAGGTCATGCTAATAGCTCCAGCTTGGCCCAGGCGACACTTGTACACCTCATTCATTCATCTCTCTCTCAGACCCCAATCGAGCTCCTTCTGTACCCAGACCCGATCTCACAAGACCATGGTCGGCTGCTCCACCCGAACCTCAGCGCTCTACATCTGATGGGCTGGAATCTGCATGGCTGAACCTCAACGAACAAGCTTGTTTGGAGTAGGTCCACAAAATTCTCCTGGGCAGCAGGAAGCCTTCTATGAGGACAGGTTATTGTGCAAAGTGGAAGTGGTTCTCCCTTTGGTCATGCAAACGTGGAGTCCTGCCGATGCAGTCTTCGCTCCATCTTGTCTTCGATTACCTCCTATCTTTGAAACAGCAGGGCCTGGCCCTTTCCTCTATAAAGGTCCACCTGGCGGCCATTTCAGCATTCCAGCCGAAGGTCGACCGTAGGTCAGTATTGTCTCATGAAATGGTACTCCACTTCCTTAAAGGTCTGAAGATGACATTCTCTCAGGTGAGGGAACCTCTTCTCTCATGTGACTTGAACCTTGTCCTCTCGAAACTCATGGGGCCACCCTTCAAGCCACTGGCGACATGTTCTCTGGTACATCTTTCGTGGAAGACCACCTTTTTGGTGGAACTCATGGCAGATCTCCCCTATATAGTCTTCTTTAAGGACAAGGTACAGCTTTTGCCACACCTGAAATTCCTCCCGAAGGTCGTGTCCCAATTTCACTACAACTAACCAATTTTTCTGATAGTCTTTTTCCCTGAACCTCATGCAAGTAGGGAAGAACAACGCCTAAATTCCTTGGACATCAGACGTGCCCTTGCATTTTGTATTGCAAGGTCCAAACCGTTCTATAGATCACCACAGCTTTTCATAGCAATAGCTGACAGAATGAAATGGCTTCCCATCTCTGCCCAAAGAATCTCATCTTGGATGCGAACATGCTACGACCTCCCGGGCGTTCCCCCTCTGTTGAACTTGACTGTCTACTCCATCAGGTCAGTGGCGTAGCTAGGTGGAGCAAACGGGGACAGCAGACATTAAAAAAGGTGCCACCCGCTTGTACTCACCGGGTGGCGCTCCGGGTCCTCAGCAGCACTGAAGGCCTCCACCGCCGAAATGCCGCCAAGGACCCAGAGCGAGTGAAGGCCACCGCCAAGCCAGAGCGCGTGAAAGCCTATGCCGCCGAAGTGCTGCCGAGGAGCTGGAGTGCATGAAGGCCCCCACCACCAAAGACCCGGAGAACCGCTGGGTGAGTAAAAATTAGAAAAGGCGCCTATAAATTAAAAAGGCACCACTTGTGCTCTGAGGGGGAGCGGCCACTCTCCCCTGCTCCCCCCCCAGCTACGCTACTGCATGAGGTCTCCGGCCTCTTTGGCAGCCTCCCTAGCGCAGGTCCCGATGCAGGAGATACGTAGAGCAGCGACCTGGTTCTCAATGCACTATGCTATCACACAGGAGGCCAGATACAACACCTACCTTGGCCAGCAACACCCACCACAGTTGGCTTGTCCTTGAACTCTGAACCCACCAACAAGTCTACTGCTTGCCAGTCACACAAATCAGAATGGACATGTGCAAGCACTTGAAGAAGAAAAAAACAGTTACCTACCTTTCTGTAACTATTGCTCTTTGGCGGGGCCCATTATACTAGCGCTATGAGCATGTGCATGAGGGAGCATCAGAGCCGAGCAGACGGATACCACTATGGGAAAAATTACCAACGGCTGTGGTCAGGGCATGCACATACCTAAATTGGAATGGACATGTGCAACACATCTTGAAGAACAACAGTTACAGAAAATTAGGTAACCGTTTTTCTTAAACCTCTGCTGAAAGAGAACAGTTATGAAGAATAATGAAGAAATATATGTTTGTTTTTCCCCCCCCAAAAAAACCCCTACTCATTGCACCTGATGTAATCATGATGCACCTCTCTATTAGTTGAAGTATAGATACACAATATCTAAATGAGATTATCTGGAACAAAAAGAAGTCTGACACGGGATGCTACTTTTCTTAAAGAACTAAAAGAATTTTAATTCATCTCATAAACCAATGGATTTATTTATTAATTCTTAGACAATTCTGTACTGAGAGGGAGGTGGATTAGCTAGATGATCTAGATATGTATCTTCTGTTTCTAATTTCTTTGATAAGCTTAAGCAGCAGCGAAGGTGCCAGGTCTTCGCTAAACCCAGTCTAGATAAATCCTTTATGTCATCACAGAGGCATCCACTGCTAGATTAGTAGGTTGACAGTTGCAGAACTACCTGATATGAATCAGTGAGAATATTAAAACTGCCAGCAATTGAGGGTGCACACACTTTTTCATCAGCTATGCTAAATCTACCTCAATTAAAATTTAGTACCCAAGAAGCCAATAAACAATCTGGAAAACAAAACGATTTTCAGAGAGTTCATGTTTGAGAGATGTGGATAAAGTAAATGCAAAAACTGTTTACTATAATTCTCTCCTGAATAGGAATGACAGAAAAAGGAAACAGAGTGGTAGCCATGTTAGTCTGTATCAGCAAAAAGAACGAGGAATACTTGTGACACCTTAGAGACTAACAAATTTCTTTGAGCATAAGCTTTCATGGGCTAAAACCCACTTCATCGGATGCATGCAGTGGAAAATACATTAGGAAGATATATAGATAGAGATAGATATATATATACACACACACACACACACAGAGAACATGAAAAAATGGGTGTTGCCATACACTATAATGAGTGATCAATTAAGGTGAGCTATTATCAGCAGGAGGAAAAAACATTTTGTAGTGTAATCAGGATGGCCCATTTCCAACAGTTGACAAGAAGGTGAGAGTAACAGTGGGATGGGGGGGAAATAAGCATGGGGAAATAGTTTTACTTTGTGTAATGACCCATCCACTCCCAGTCTTTATTCAAGCCTAATTTAATGGTGTCCAGTTTGTAAATTAATTCCAATTCAGCAATATCTCATTGGAGTCTGTTTTTGACTTTTTTTGTTGTAATATTGAGACTTTTAGGTTTGTAATCGAGTGACCAGGGAGATTGAAGTGTTCTCCGACTGGTTTTTGAATGTTATAATTCTAGATGTCTGATTTGTGTCCATTTATTCTTTTATGTAGAGACTGTCCCGTTGGGCCAGTCTACATGGCAGAGGGGCATTGCTTGCACATGATGGCATATATCACATTGGTAGATGTGCAGGTGAATGAGCCTCTGATAGTGTGGCTGATGTGATTAGTCCCTATGATGGTGTCCCCTGACTAGATATGTGGACAGAGTTGGCAACGGGCTTTGTTGCAAGGATAGGTTCCTGGGTTAGTGGTTCTGTTGTGTGGTTGCTGGTGAGTATTTGCTTCAGATTGGGGGGCTGTCTGTAAGCAAGGACTGGCCTGTCTCCCAAGATCTGTGAGAGTGATGGGTCGTCCTTCAGGATAGGTTGTAGATCCTTGATGATGCGTTGGAGAGGTTTTAGTTGGGGGCTGAAGGTGAAGGCTAGTGGCGTTCTGTTATTTTCTTTGTTGGGCCTGTCCTGTAGTAGGTGACTTCTGGGTACTCTTCTGGCTCTGTCAATCTGTTTCTTCACTTCAGTAGGTGGGTAATGTAGTTGTAAGAACGCTTTATAGATATCTTGTAGGTGTTTGTCTCTGTCTGAGGGGTTGGAGCACATGTGGTTGTATCGTAGAGCTTGCCTATAGACAACGGATCGTGTGGTGTGGTCTGGATGAAAGCTGGAGGCATGTAGGTAAGTATAGCTGTCAGTAGTTTCCGGTATAGGGTGCTGTTTATGTGACTATCGCTTATTAACACTGTAGTGTCCAGGAAGTGGATCTCTTGTGTGGACTGGTCCAGACTGAGGTTGATGGTGGGATGGAAATTGTTGAAATCATGGTGGAATTCCTTAAGGGATTCTATTCCAGGGGTCCAGATGATGAAGATGTCATCAATGTAGTGCAACTAGAGTAGGGGCGTTAGAACAACGCTTCCTCAGCTCTCGTCCCAAGTCAGCCATAAAAACGTTGGCATACTGTGGGACCATGCAGGTACCCATAGCAGTGCTGCTGACTTGAAGGTATACATTGTCTCCAAATGTGAAATAGTTATGGGTGAAGACAAAGTCACAAAGTTCAGCCACCGGGTTTGCCGTGACATTATCGGAGATGCTATTCCTGACAGCTTGTAGTCCATCTTTGTGTGGAATGTTGGTGTAGAGAGCTTCTACATCCATAGTGGCCAGGATGGTGTTTTCTGGAAGATCACCAATGGAAAAGGAAAGTGGCTTTTTATAACCACTTATTTCAAATAAGAAACTTTAGAAACAGGAGGCATTATTTGACCCAGTACATTTCTTGAGTTGGATTAAAATCAGGCTACATATTTTGCTTTAACTACTGTTCTTTCCTCTTCCTTTGAGCTACAAAAATAAATGTTTTGGTGTGATAATGATTTTATAAATCATTGGTTAGACCTCATCTTTGGTTGAGGTGCAATCTAGTTACATTATAGAAGGAAAATTATTAAAAAGTGAATAGTGATTGTTAATGCTTCCGTTTTTGGGTGCCCAACTTTAGACCCCTTGTGATCATATGCAGCCCTGTATTCACACACACACACTGCTGCAATGATTTTTGTACAGAATATGCCTTGTTGAGGTATCATTTGAAAACTAATAACATATTCGTCAATAATATCATTGTAAAACATATGTATCGGTGATATATGTGAAATTATAGATACTTATGGATAATTATGCTTTAAAATCTGAGACTAAAAGGTATTTAAACCAGGCATGTCGGGGAGAGTTGATAAACAGATTTTCTCCAGTCAAAGGAAAAAGGCTGACACGTCAAACTGGGTGTGCGCTATTCATTTGTATTGGAGGTTGCAGTAGGAAGAGATAATTTTGCATAATAGCAACCATCAGCAGGGAAGAACCAGCATGGAGCCTTATCTTCCAGACCTCATGGCTTCTTTACTCCGAATGAACTAATGAACTTTAGCTGGGGGTACCCTTCAGAAGAATATGTTTCAAAGGTTCACTAGACTATAAAGAGAGGGGGATCGAACCCCTTAACTGTCCTTCACTTTAAGGAGATGAAACAAAGTGATTTGATCTCTGTCCTGACCAGGCCAGCCAGTGAAAAGCTAGAAAGAAGACTTGAGATGAGAGAAACCACCTTTAACAAAGACTGTACCTTGCTAGCCTAAGTTTGACTTTTAAATGCGTGTTTTCACTTTCAGTTGCTTGTAACCATCTCTGCCTTTATCTCTTTTACTTGATATCACTTAATCCATGCTCTTTTGTTAATAAACTTGTTTTTCTTTCATTATATATCGTCAGTGCTGGGTAAGTTCAGTGAAGTGTGTGCTTCTAGTAAGCTAACAAGGTTGAAATGTTACACTGTCTCTGCTGTGGCAGTGAACCTAACATTTTTTCTGCAAGGTTCTAGTGAGAGGGACTGACCCTGCAGGAGGATGATTTGGGGGTGAATTCAGAGATGGAAGGGTACTCAGTTCAACCTGCAAGGAGTATTCAAGATGGTCAAAGATAGAGTGAGGCTTGTGGGTTGCTGGCAGGCTATTGGGGTCAGGGCTCTGAACCAAGCTGCACAGCCACAAGACATCCAGGATTGCAAGTCTGAACTCCTTACTGCCCTGGGTGAACCTCAAAATGTCATGGTGATATAGGTGAACGAGGAACACAGTTTGATGATTTACTGAGATTCACACTTCCAGCGCTGATAAACTGGTTTTAAGTGTAACGGTTGGAGACAGGTTAAAAAGAGGTTACAGTTTCATTATTTTCTGTTTTGTCTCGCGTGAGGGAAATAGAACAAAATTAAAGCATAAACATGAGCATCAGGAAAGACACTACGAAGTTAAAGTTGTCTAGGCTGGAGAGTGATAGAATAAAAGAGGAGTTTGAACACAAAAATGGGAGGCTGACCTGAGAGCCAAGGAGAGGAAGGCAGAAAAGTAGCACCAAGAAGAAGCATACCAGCGGTCCATGGAAAATGAGAGAGAGAGAAAGAAGGAGCTGCACACCAACAAACTGGAGCTGAAAGAGAGAGAAGCCCAAAAAGAGAAGGAAAGGCTAAAGCATAAAGGACAGGCAGGGGCAGATTCCACAGCCCACAGATGCATTCCCTCTCCAAGGAACACACAGCTGGGACAAGCTGTGTCCTGCATACATAGAAGCAGACTGCTCTGAAGAATACTTTACCACTTTTCAAAGGTTATGTGAGGTCATAAAGTTCTAGAGGACAAGTCCAACTTTGATTACTAAGCTCTCAGTTAAAGCATTAACTATATTTAATGAAATGCCAATTGCTCAGGCTTTGATATATCATAGAAGATTAGAGTTGGAAGAGACCTCAGGAGGCCATCTAGTACAACCCCATGCTCAAAGCAGTACCACCCCAACTAAATCATCCCAGCCAGGGCTTTGTCAAGCCGGGCCTTAAAAACCTCTAAGAGTGGAGATTCCACCACCTCCCTAGGTAACCCATTCCAGTGCTTCATCCCCCTCGTAGTGAAAGAGTGTTTCCTAATATCCAGCCTAGACCTCCCCCACTGCAACTTGAGACCATTGCTCCTTGTTCTGCCATCTGTCACCACTGAGAACAGCCTAACTCCATCCTCTTCAGGTAGTTGAAGGCTGCTTTCAAATCCCCCCTCACTCTTCTTTTCCACAGACTAAATAACCCCAGTTCCCTCAGCCTCTCCTGATAAGTCATGTGCTACAACCTCCTAAACATTTTCATTGCCGTCCACTGGACTCTCTCCAATTTGTCCGCATCCTTTCTGTAGTGTGAGGCCAAAAACTGGACTCGGTACTCCAGATGTGGCCTCACCAGTGTCGAATAGAGGGGAATAATCACTTCCCTTCATCTGCTGGCAATGCTCCTATTACTGCAGCCCAAAATGCCGTTAGCCTTCTTGGCAACAAGGGCACACTGTTGACTCATATCCAACTTCTCGTCCACTGTAATCCCCAGGTCCTTTTCTGCAGAACTGCGCTTGCCCAGTTGGTCCCCAGCCTGTAGCAGTGCAGGACTCTGCACTTGTCCTTGTTGAACCTCATCAGATTTCTTTTGGCCCAATCCTCCAATTTGTCTAGGTCACTCTGGACCCTGTCCCTACCCTTCAGTGTATCTACCTCTCCCCCCAGCTTAGTGTTATCCGAGAACTTGCTGAGGGTGCAATCCACCCCAGCATCCAGATCATTAATGAAGATGTTGAACAAAACCAGCCCCAGGACTGACCCCTGGGTCGCTCCGCTTGATACCGGCTGCCAACTAGACATAGAGCCGTTGATCACTGCCCATTGAGCCCTATGATCTAACCAGCTTTCTATCCACCATATAATCCATTCATCCAATCCATACTTCAACTTGCTGGCAAGAATACTGTGGGAGATGATATCAAAAGCTTTGCTAAAGTCAAGGTTTATCACATCCACCCCTTTCCCCGTATCCGCAGAGCCAGTTGTCTCATCACAGAAAACAATCAGGTTGGTCAGGCATGACTTGCCCTTGGTGAATTCATGTTGACTGTTCCTGATCACCTTCCTCTCCTCCAAGTGCTTCAAAATGGATTCCTTGAGGACCTGCTCCATGACTTTTCCAGGAGGTGAGCTGAGGTAGTTGGCCAGATTCTCCTCCTTCCCTTTTTTAAAGATAGGTACTATAATTGCCTTCTTCCAGTTCTACAGGACCTCCCCCAGTCTCCAGAAGTTTTCAAAGATAATGGCCAATGGCTCTGCAATCACATCAGCCAACTCCCTCAGCACCCTTGGATGCATTACATCTGGCTCCATGGACTTTTGCATGTCCAGCTTTTCTAAATAGTCCTTAACCTGTTTTTTCACTACTGAGGGCTGCTCTCCATACTGTGCTGCCCAGTGTAGCCGTTTGGGAGCTGACCTTGTCTGTGAAGACCAAGGTAAAAAAAGCATTGAGTACTTCAGCTTTTTCCACATCATCTGTTACTAGGTTGCCTCCCCCATTCAGTAAAGGTTGCACACTTTCCCTGACCATCTTCTTGTTGCGAACATATCTGTAGAAACCCTTTTTGTTAACCCTTCACATCCCTTGCTAGCTGCAACTCCAACTGTGCTTTGGCCTTCCTGATTACATCCCTGCATGCTCTTGCAATATTTTTATACTCTCTAGTCATCTGTCCAAGTTTCCACTTCTTGTAAGCTTCCTTTTTGTGTTTAAACTCACCAAAGATTTCACTGTTAAGTCAAGCTGGTCACCTTCTATATTTGCTATTCTTTCTGTATATCAGGATGATTTGTTTCTGCGCCCTCAATAAGGCTTCTTTAAAATACAGCCAGCTCTCCTGTACTCCTTTCCCTCTCATATTAGCCTTCCAGAGGATCCTGCCCATCAGTTCCGTGAGGGAGTCAAAGTCTGCTTTTCTGAAGTCTAGGGTATTCTGGAGTATTCTGCTGCTCTCCTTTCTTCCTTTTGTCAAAATCCTGAACTCGACCAGCTCATGGTCACTGCTGCCCAGGTTGCCACCCACTTCTACTTCCCCTACCAATTCTTCCCTGTTTGTGAGCAGCAAGTCAAGAGGAGCACAGCCCCTAGTTGGTTCCTCCAGCACTTGCACTAAGAAGTTGTCTCCAACACTCTCCAAAAACTTCCTGGATTGTCTGTGCACTGCTGTATTGCTCTCCCAGCAAATGTCAGGGTGATAGAAGTCCCCCATGAGAACCAGGGCCTGTGATCTGGAAACTTCCGGTAGTTGTCTGAAGAAAGCCTCGTCTATCTCATCCGCCTGGTCTGGTGGTCTATAGCAGAAGCCCACCATGACACCACCCTTGTTGCTCTCGCCTCTAAACTTAACCCTAAAACTCTCAGCAGGCTTTTCTCCAGTTTCATACTGGAGCTCTGAGCAATTGTACTGCTCTCTTACATACAGTGCAACTCCTCCACCTTTTCTCCCACGCCTGTCCTTCTTGAACAGTTTATACCCATCCATGACAGTGTTCCATGTGAGTTACCCCACCAAGTCTTTGTTATTCCAGTCACGTCGTAGTTCCTTGACTGTGCCAGGACTTCCAGTTCTTCCTGCTTGTTTCCCAGGCTTCTTGCATTCATGTACAGGCACCTAAGATAACTAGCCAATTGCCCTGATTTCTCAGTATGAATCAGGAGACCTCCCCTGTTGCACCCTCTGCCTTGTGTTTCCTCCCGGTATCCCCCTTACCTCAGGGCTTAGGACTCCGTCTCCTGGCAAACCTAATTTAAACCCTCCTCATTAAGTTAGCAAGCCTACCTGTGAAGATGCTCTTCCCTCTCTTCGTTAGGTGGATCCCATCTCTTCCTAGCAATCCTTCTTCCTGGAACATCATCCCATGGTCAAAGAATCCAAAGCCCTCTCTCCAACACCACCTGCATAACCACGCATTTACTTCCACAATTTGATGGTTCCTACTTGGGGCTCTTCCTTCAACAGGGAGGATGTATGGGAACACGACTCCCGCCTCAAACTCCTTTATTCTTCTTCCCAGAGCCACATAGTCTGCAGTAACCTCATTCTTGACAGTATCATTGGTGTCCACGTGGAGAAGTAGGAAGGGGTAGCGGTCCAAGGGCTTGATGAGTCTTGGCAGTCATCTCATCCTGAATTCTAGCTCTAGGCAAGCAGCACGCTTCTCAAGTTTCCCAGTCTGGATGGCAGATGGATGATTCCATCTCCCCCTGCCCCTCGTTTCTTCCTCTTGGAAGTGGTGGTCCTGGAACCCTCACCCCTAGGACAAAGCATCCCCTGCCTTCTGATCGATGGGGTCTCCTTCTGATCCCTTTCCTCAGCTGACTCTTCCAAACTATTTTCCATCATAGTACTTGTGTAGAGAGCCTGAAAATGGTTTCTTACCTCTATTTGCATTGGGAGTACGTGGGTTCTCCGGTCACATGCTGCGAGTTTTCTTCCCCTTTGTGTACTGCCCTCTCTGATTCTTCAGCATGCTGTGCCTGCAATACCAAACGCTGACTTCTGTCCAGAAAGTCTTCATTTTCTCTGAAGCAGTGCAGGGTTGATACTTGGTTCTCTAGTCCTTTAATCTTCTCTTTCAATATGGAGACCAGCTTGCACTTCATAAAGACGAAGTTGCTTCTGTCCTCTGGGAGAAAGACAAACATATACATGAATTTTATATACGATGAATTTTAAAAGGCTGTATTATAAAGGTTCCAGATTATTCCTGTACCTGAGGTGTATAGAACAAAATTTAGAAACCTCAAAATGAATGACAAGATAAGTCATAGAGGATGGGTATAAAGCGTTTGATTTGGTTAAAAATATGCATCTTCAGGAAGGGGGTGGGCAGAGAAATGGGAACAATTGTTTGATCTTTTTGCACAGGACCTGTTTCTGATCAGACACTCTATTTGGGATAAATCTCTGGACCCTGTCCAAAAATATATATAAGCCAGAATGTCCAGTGAGTGCAGGCTGCATAGGGAAGGTACAGAAGCCCAGGCTTTTGGGGGGTGCTGCATTTTGTCTCTGGGAAGAGAGAGGGTGGCAGGGAGCCCAGGAACTCTCCATTAGGATCTCGCGTGCAGGCGACTGTAGAGGAGAATGGTCCAAGAAGATATTTTATATGTAATTCCCCTGAATACCTGAGGAATAATTACCCTAAACTGAAAAAAGCCAAGCCCATGCACTATCCAACCAGGTTAATGCAGCTGTCCTTAACACAGGAGCCCAAGAGGTACCTGCAGGTCACCTGATTATTTTGTGAGGTCTGACCCGTTGGAGGTGGAGATGGAATTTGTTAAAGCTACTCAGGTAAATGACAAAGAATGCATTTGGAGAAGAGAGACTGGTGCACGGATTTCTTTGGTCAGGGAAAGCATGGTTAGACAATCAGACATGCTCCCTGGGGAGAATTCAGAATTTCTAGAACTGAGACCATACAAATTCTCTGTATCTTTGGCTAAAGCACATGTGGTGGGAAGATCTGGTGGAAACTTTTGAAAGTTGGTCTACTTGACAGTATTCCAACAGCAATTCTTGTAGGAAATGATATTTTATGTCTAACATAGTTAATATAGTAACGTGCAGCAAAAAAGAATGTTGTTCTGTAATCTCCAAAGAGAATTGTGCAGACAAAGAAGTAGCAATGGAGGGGGAGAGGGTGACAGCCCCAGCTCAACAGGAGAAAGCAATGTGCTTTCAGGTATGGTGGGAAGTCCAGATCACTCCTGCATAGCAGAGGAGAGTAGCGAGCATACAGAACTGAAAACGGAGAAGTGGTCCCCTGTAACTGGAGAAGCCGTTCCAGTTGTCTGCAGCCAGGGTTTTGCAGTGAGCACAAAGTAGGGTGACCAGATGTCCCGTTTTTAAAGGGACAGTCCTGGTTTTTGGGACACTTACTTATATAGGCACCTGTTACCCCCTCCCCACCCCGTCCCGTTTTTTCACAGTTGCTATCTGGTCACCCTAGCACAAAGCAAACCCAATGCTAGACAGCATCTGTGGCTACATCCTTAAGGGGACACCAGTGAAGGGAAAAAATGGGGAAAGATTTTTTGGAGGAAGGGAGATTGTACAGGAAGCTCTCGGGGGAAAGATAGGAGCCCTGGGCAACCTTACAAGCTGTCATAAAAATAAAGGGAAGGGTAACCACCTTTCTGTATACAGTGCTATAAAATCCCTCCTGGCCAGAGGCAAAACCCTTTCACCTATAAAGAGTTAAGAAACTAAGATAACCTCGCTGGCAACTGACCCAAAATGACCAATGAGGGGACAAGATACTTCCAAATCTGGAGGCGGGGGAACAAAGGGTTCGTCTGTTTGTGTGATGCTTTTGCCGGGAACAGATCAGGAATGCAGCCTTACAACTCCTGTTTAGTTAGTAAGTCATCTAGCTAGAACATGCGTTAGATTTCCTTTTGTTTAATGGCTGGTAAAATAAGCTGTGCTGGATGGAATATATATTCCTGTTTTTGTGTCTTTTTGTAACTTAAGGTTTTGCCTAGAGGGATTCTCTCTGTTTTGAATCTGATTACCCTGTAAGGTGTTTACTTTCCTGATTTTACAGAGGTGATTCTTTTACCTTTTCTTTAATTAAAAGTCTTCTTCTAAGAACCTGATTGATTTTTCATTGTTCTTAAGATCCAAGGGTTTGGGTCTGTGTTCACCTGTACAAATTGGTGAGGATTCTTATCAAGCCTTCCCCAGGAAAGGGGGTATAGGGCTTGGGGGGATATTTTGGGGGAAGACGTCTCCAAGTGGGCCCTTTCCCTGTTCTTTGTTTAAAACGCTTGGTGGTGGCAGCATACAGTTCAAGGACAAGGCAAAGTTTGTACCTTGGGGAAGTTTTTAACCTAAACTGGTAAGAATAAGTTAGGAGGTCTTTCATGCAGGTCCCCACATCTGTACCCTAGAGTTCAGAGTGGGGAAGGAACCTTGACATGGTGGAAGAGCGGTGGGATCATTTTGAACCAGAGATTATTTTGAACCAGAAGCACAGCAGAATTTTAAAAGGTTTTGTAAAAGGTGATTGTAGCTGTATATTGTGTGTGTCTGCCTGGGGGGACAGAGCAGCAGACGTAACAACAGGATTTTTCTATAGGCTGAGAACAGCTATCAGAGAAAAAGGTATCACGTTTCAGCACAGCAAAAGTTTACAAGCCAGGTTTTTTTTGTTTTGTTTTCTTTCTAACTCTAGGGTGTAAAGTTAGTTAAAAACAGAGAGGTTAGGATGACAGACTGCACTTTTCAACAGAAGCTGGAATTAGCCAGATTTGAGGTTGAGGAAAAACAAAAGGAACATGAAAGATGGGTAGAACTCAGACAGATGGAAACGGAGGCAAAAGAAAAAGAAATGGCAGCCAAAGAAAAAGAAAGGGAGGCTGCCCACAGGAGAGAAATATGGAGGCAAAGGAAAAAGAGAGGAAGCATGCTCTGGAGATGGAGAAGGCAAAGGCTCAGCAGAATATACTGAATAACCCTAACAATCCTTCCCCAACAATCCACAAATGGGAGCGACTATGTCCACAGTATGATGAATCCAGTGATATGCTGAATATTTTCTCACCTTTGAGAGACTGTGCACACTCCATCAAATTCCTGAATTTCACAAGATGACTACATTGGTCACAAAATTGACTGGAAGAGCTCTGGACATATTCAATAAGATGCCTGTTGATGAGGCTTCTGACTATAATAAATTCAAGGATTTGGTTTTAAAACAATTTCAAGTTGTATCTGAAACTTAGAGTAAAATTTAGAGCCCTTAAGACAGGACCTTGATAATGTGGCTTATTTAAACCAGATGACAGATCTGTTTGATAAATGGCTCAACGGACGGGCTGTAACTAACTTGGGAGGAATGAGGGATTTGATGATACAGGAGCAATTCCTGAATATGTCCAAGGAGGATATAAAACAGTGTTTATGGGATAAGAAAATGGACTCAGCAGAAAGTCTTGCTTCTTATGCTGATTGATACGAGGAGTCCCAGACCACCAGAGTGGCGGGGCAAGCCGGAACAAAACGGGTGGAGGGAGGAGAGAGGAACAACCCCAGTCGCAGTTGGAGCAGATACCAGAAGAGACACCCTCAGACCACACCCTACTACTGGGGGCAGCCTAAGGCCCCAACTGTACCCCAAGGAACACTCCAGACACCTTATTGTCCCGCCACACCGTTCTCCAGCAACCCACCTCGCCCCAATGACCCGTCGGCTGGGCGATGTTTTAAATGTAACGAGCCGGGGCATGTAAAGGCCAACTGCCCAAGAACCCCAATAGATTACAGTTCATTGCACTGGAATCACACCAGAGGTCCAGATTACCCTCAGAGCAGAGGAAAACTGTGCGTGTGGGTGGGAAGAAGGTCACCGCGTGGAGGGACACCAGAGCACAAGTGTCGGCTGTCCATGCTTCCTTAGTGGACCCCAATTTAATCGACCCATAGATCCAAGTGACAATTCAACACTTAAACTCAAACTCTTTTGACTTGCCTACAGCCAACTTGCCTGTCCAGTACAAGGGCTGGTCAGGAATTTGGACTTTTGCAGTCGATGATGATTATCCCATCCCCATGTTGTTGGGGGAAGACTTGGCCAATCATGTGAAGCTAACCAAGAGGGTGGGAATGGTCACCTACAGCCAGGCTAAGCAAGGTGTCACACCTAACTCTATTCCGGAAACTTCTACCAGGACCCGGTCAGAGGTGATGGAACCGGACCCCATGCCAACGTCTGCAACAGCAGGAGTGGATCCAGTCACAGAGACCCAGACAGAGCCAGTCTCAGAACTGGAACCAACAACCAGCACCAGAACCATTGCCAACACTGAATCCAGTACTTGCGGCCCCAACACCAGAGGGCCCCACTGAACCTGCATTGGCAGCAGCAGATAATCCTACACAAGAGGCTCAGCCAGAGCCTGAACCCCACTATAGTGCACCAGCGGAGAGCGGTTCACAGTCAACGGAAACAGCCCCATCACCTGCATCGCTTCCAGAGGGACCAAGCCCAGGTCCACAATCCAATGAGGAACTGATGTCTCCAGCATCAAGGGAACAGTTACAAACCAAACAGGAAGCAGATGAAAGCCTTCAGAGAGCTTGGACGGCGGCACAGAGCAACCCACCACCTCTCAGCTCTTCTAATCGATCCAGATTTGTTGTAGAAAGAGGACTTTTATACAAGGAAACTCTTTCTGGTGGACACCAGGAAGACTGGCATCCTCAGAGACAGTTGTAGTTCCATCTAAGTACCGGGTAAAGCTATTAAGCTTAGCCCATGATCATCTTAGTGGCCATGCTGGGGTGAACAGAACCAAAGACCATTTGGGAAAGTTGTTCCACTGGGAGGAAATGGGCAAGGATGTTTCTACCTATGTCCAGTCTTGTGAGGTATGCCAAAGAGTGGGAAAACCCCAAGACCAGGTCAGAGCCCCTCTCCAGCCACTCCCCATCATTGAGGTTCCATTTCAGCGAGTAGCTGTGGATATTCTGGGCCCTTTTCCAAAAAAGACACCCAGAGGAAAGTAGTACATACTGACTTGCATGGATTTTGCCACCCGATGGCCAGAAGCAGTAGCTCTAAGCAATGCTAGGGCTAAAAGTGTGTGTCAAGCACTAACCGACATTTTTGCCCCTCCAACATCCTTATGGATGCAGGAACTAATTTCCTGGCAGGAATTATGGAAAGCCTTTGGGAAGCTCATGGGGTGAACCACTTGGTTGCCACCCCTTACCATCATTAAACAAATGGCCTGATGGAAAAGTTTAATGGAACTTTGGGGACCATGATACATAAATTCGTAAATGAGCACTCAAATGATTGGGACCTAGTGTTGCAGCAGTTGCTCTTTGCCTACAGAGCTGTACCCCATCCCAGTTTAGGGTTTTTACCATTTGAACTTGTATATGGCCGCAAGGTTAAGGGGCCATTACAGTTGGTAAAGCAGCAATGGGAGGGGTTTATATCTTCCCTAGGAACTAACATCCTGGACTTTGTAACCAACCTATAAAACACGCTCCAAACCTCTAGCCCTTGCTAAAGGAAACCTAAAAGATGCTCAAAAATAGCAAAAAGCCTGGTATGATAAACATGCCAGAGAGCGTTCCTTCAAAGTAGAGGACCAGGTCATGGTCTTAAAGGCGCTCCAGACCCATAAAATGGAAGCGTTGTGGGAAGGGCCATTCACGGTCCAAGAGCACCTGGGAGCTGTAGATGGTCTCCTAGCAGGATTGGGAGAACTTGCAGTCGCCTACCTTGACGATGTGGCAATATTTTCGGATTCCTGGGCAGAACACCTGGAACAAATACAAAAAGTCTTCGAGCGCATAAGGGAGGCAGGACTAACTGTTAAGGCTAAGAAGTGTCAAATAGGCCTAAACAGAGTGACTTACCTTGGACACCAGGTGGGTCAAGGAACTACAGGCCAAAGTGGATGCTATCCAAAAGTGGCCTGTCCCAAAATCAAAGAAACAGGTCCAATCCTTCTCAGGATGGCCGGATATTACAGGCGATTTGTACTGCAGTACAGCCAGATTGCCACCCCACTGACAGACCTAACAAAAAAGAAACAGCCAAATGAAGTTCAGTGGACTGAAGAGTGTCAGAAGGCCTTTCATAGAATCATAGAATATCAGGGTTGGAAGGAACCTCAGGAGGTCATCTAGTCCAACCTCCTGCTCAAAGCAGGACCAATCCCCAACTAAATCATCCTAGCCAGGGCTTTGTCAAGCCTGACCTTAAAAATCTCAAAGGAAGGAGATTCCACCACCTCCCTAGGTAACGCATTCCAGTTTTTCACCACCCTCCTAGTGAAAAAGTTTTTTCTAATATCCAATCTAAACCTCCCCCACTGCAACTTGAGACCATTACTCCTTGTTCTGTCATCTGCTACCACTGAGAACAGTCTAGATCCATCCTCTTTAGAACCCCCTTTCAGGTAGTTGAAAGCAGCTATCAGATCCGCCCTCATTTGTCTCTTCCACAGACTAAACAATCCCAATTCCCTCAGCCTCTCCTTATAACCAGCTTAAAGCGACACTCCTGTCTGACCCTGTGCTAAGGGCCCCAGACTTTGACAAACCATTCCTAGTAACCACAGATGCGTCCGAGCATGGTGTGCGAGCAGTCTTAATGCAGGAAGGACCGAATCAAGAGTTCCATCCCGTCGTGTTTCTCAGCAAGAAGCTGTCTGAGAGGGAAAGCCACTGGTCAATCAGTGAAAAGGAATGTTACGCCATTGTCTAGGCTCTGAAAAAACTACGCCCATACGTTTGGGGACGGCGTTTCCACCTGCAAACCAGCCATGCTGCGCTACAGTGGCTTCATACCGCCAAGGGAAATAACAAAAAACTTGTTCGGTGGAGTTTAGCCCTCCAAGATTTTGATTTCGACATCCAACACATCTCAGGAGCTTCTAACAAAGTGGCTGATGCACTCTCCCGTGAAAGTTTCCCAGAATCAACTGGTTAAAATCGTCCTTGAGATGTGGAAAATATTATTAGTCTTTATACAGTTAGTAGTATATTTAGATGTGCATGTGTCTTATTAACTCTGTTTTCTCCTAGAGCTCCAGGAAGAGATCACAGCCAGTGTTTCACCCTATCTGTGATTTGGGGGGCATGTCATAAAAATAAAAGGAAGGGTAACCACCTTTCTGTATACAGTGCTATAAAATCCCTCCTGGCCAGAGGCAAAACCCTTTCACCTGTAAAGGGTTAAGAAGCTAAGATAACCTCGCTGGCACCTGACCCAAAATGACCAATGAGGGGACAAGATACTTTCAAATCTGGAGGCGGGGGAACAAAGGGTTCGTCTGTTTGTGTGATGCTTTTGCCGGGAACAGATCAGGAATGCAGCCTTGCAACTCCTGTTTAGTTAGTAAGTCATCTAGCTAGAACATGTCTTTTTGTAACTTAAAGTTTTGCCTAGAGGGATTCTCTATGTTTTGAATCTGATTACCCTGTAAGGTATTTACTTTCCTGATTTTACAGAGGTGATTCTTTTACTTTTTCTTTAATTAAAATTCTTCTTCTAAGAACCTGGTTGATTTTTCATTGTTCTTAAGATCTAAGGGTTTGGGTCTGTGTTCACCTGTACAAATTGGTGAGGAATCTTATCAAGCCTTCCCCAGGAAAGGGGGTGTAGGGCTTGGGGGGGATATTTTGGGGAAGACGTCTCCAAGTGGGCTCTTTCCCGTTCTTTGTTTAACACGCTTGGTAGTGGCAGCATACGATTCAAGGACAAGGCAAAGTTTGTACCTTGGGGAAGTTTTTAACCTAAGCTGGTAAGAATAAGCTTAGGGGTCTTTCATGCAGGTCCCCACATCTGTACCCTAGAGTTCAGAGTGGGGAAGGAACCTTGACACAAGCAACTACAGTAACTTCTGCTTAACATTGTTTCGTTGTTACGTTGCTGATGAATTAGGGAACATGCTTGTTTAAAGTTGTGTAGTGCTCCCTTATAACGTCGTTTGGCAGCCATCTGCTTTGTCCACTGCTTGCAGGAAGAGCATCCCATTGCAGCTCGCTGGTGGGGGCTTGGAACCAGGGTGGACAGTCAGTCCCCCTATCAGCTCCCCACTCCCCTAAGTTCCCTGTGCAGCAGCCGCCCAGCAGGCTATCAATTGCCAGGAGTTCAGCTCTTCCTCCCCCCACTGCCATGTGCTGCTCCTGCCCTCTGCCTTGGAGCTGCTCTCCAAAGCCTCCTGCTTGCTGTGGGGGGGAGAGGGGGAGGAGAAGAGAGCTAATGTCAGGGTGTCCCCCCTCCCCCCTGCTCCTGCACCCCACTTACCCTATCTCCATAGAGCAGGGGACACACACAACAGGGGTCAGGACGGAGGGAGCTTCCTGGCAGCTTCGGTCTCACTTAACAAGGTAGTGTACTTAACAATGGTGTCAGCCTACTTAAAGGGGAAATGCGTATCTCTCTCACTCACACATGGGGTGTGTGTCTCTGTCTCTATCTGCCATGCTGTCTCCCTTCCCTCCATTCCTGCTGCCTTGTAGAGTGTGAGACTACATTAACAAGGAGTTAACCCTTGAAGGCTCAGCCAATTGCTAGTTCATTTAGCAGTATTCCCTGGGAAATATCCCACCCTCTGACTCTACCACCTCAACCAAGCTTCACAGTCATCATCACTGTGTACAGTATTAAATTGTTTGTTTAAAACTTATACTCTGTGTGTGTGTGTGTGTGTGTGTGTGTGTGTGTGTGTGTGTGTGTGTGTGTGTGTGTGTGTGTAGTCTTTTGTCTGGCAAAAAAATTTCCCTGGAACCTAAACCCTAATTAATTACATTAATTCTTATGGGGAAATTGGATTCGCTTAACATCATTTCGCTTAAAGTCACATTTTTCAGGAACATAACTACAACGTTAAGTGAGGAGTTACTGTAGTTGTCCCTGCCCAGCACTATGGGGTGTTAATGTTGCTAGCACATAATTGTCCTTTTGCTCGTCTCTTGTAGGCATATAGAACCAATGAGAGGTTAAAGAAACATTTTTACTGGCCAGGGATACAGAATGATGTGGGCAACTATTGCAGACCTTTTGATTTATGTCAGAAGGGGAGACCTGTAGGTCTACAAAAAGTTTCCTGTTCCCCTTGCCTGTGATACAAGAGGCATTGTATAGGGTAGCAATGGACATTGTGGGCCCTGTGCTGTGTCTTACTCAAACAGGAAAAAAACATACCTTGGTAGGAGTGGATTTTGCCACTAGATACCCCAAAGCAGTTACACTAACGTAGAGGCTGATTCTGTGGCAAAAGCCCTCTTCACTATTTGCAGCATAGTGAAGAGATTTTATCAGATAATCAGTCAAATTTCATGTCCCAGCTATTCAGTAAATTATGGAAATTATTTGGCGTGAAACAACTAAAGGCTGCCTCAGCTCAGCCAGAGACACATGGCTTGGTGGAGATGTTCAAGGAACATTGAAAGCAATGTTGAGAACATATGTGAACCTAATACTTTTTCTGTGAGGGTCCAGTGATAGGGACTGGACCTTGCAGGAGGACGATTTTGGTATGAATGTAGGTCTGGAAAAGTATTAAGGTCAGATGGCAAGGAGTATCCAAGTTGGGCAAAGCCAGGTTGAGGCTTGCGGGCTGCTGGCAGGCTTTTGGGTCAGAACTCTGAACGAAAGCTGCATAGCCATAAGACACCCAGGGCTGCCAGGCAAACATTGATTGAACCCCTTACTGCAGCGGTTCTCAACCAGGGGTCTGCAGGACCCTGCAGCTGAAACGCTGAGCCCGAGTCCCAGCGCCCCTCACCACAGGGCTGAAACCCCGAGAATTAGTTGCAGTGCCAGAGTGGGGCAGGCCCGGGGGCAGATCCACCCCCCTTTCCCCCCTGAGGCCACATCCCCTGGCCAGGTCGGAGGTGGGAAGCCGGAGTCAGTGTGGGCAGCTGCTCCTCTGGCTGGTGTCAGGGAGCAGGCAGCTACAGCATTCCCACATCTTCAACTGGTGCCTGGGATTGCGGCTGCTTCTCAACGCATGCAGGGGTAAGAGCTGCCCTCGCAGGGGGACCCCGCTCTGTGGCTGGCAGTGCCCTTGGGATCACAGGAGAGCTTTCCTGGCACACAGCCCCTAGCTGTCCCCTCCCTGCATCCCTAGCTACCTCCTCCCTGCACCCCGAGTTACACCCTTATAGCCCCTAGCTACCCCCCTCCCTGTACCCTGAGCAGTTTTCAAACTTTTTGAGCTGAACCCCCACCACGTACAATCCAGACAGGCTGAGGTGAGTCAGGGGGTGGAGGTGGTGCTGCCTTCCTAGGCCCTGCTGTGTCCCTGCCCCCCAAAAATAGAAGTCAAACTGCGCCTATGCCTGAGGGCCCCCCTCCCAGCCCAGAGTCCCCCCGCCCTCTGCTGGGCCCTGGAGTTTTTATAGCATGTTGAGGGGGGCCTCAGAAAGAAAAAGGTTGAGAACCCCTGCCTTATGGGCCTCGTTGAGCCCCAAAATATCATACCCTTTAAAGGGACTGTGTGTCAGTCAGTACTTGCTGTTGAAAGCCAGCCCTTTTTAGGATGTCTGAAGTTGGACATCCCAAGTCATTAATCACTCTTGGAAATGTTGTCCATTTTCTTGGGAAGGGTGTCATTTAGGTCTTCAAACTTTACCTTGATTTTTTGTGAAATTGTGAAAGAAGATTAAAGAAGTGTGAGTTTTTTTCAATTTATATTGAAAACACTGATCAAGGCAGTTTACAAACTGGGGGGATTCTGAAAGCCAATCTAAAAAGGAAATGAAGTAAATGAGTAATTCAGATACTCTTTTCTCCATTAAAATGCAGTAAGAAAATACTAGTAATTGGAGGATGACAGTAGGGCAAATAGTACAAATATTCTTTCCCTTTGCTTATGCCATTTTAGTGGGTTGGTTGGATTGTTTTTATAATTACAGCTATGCATGAAGCTAGATTCTGAGGATTTTTCTCTACTAACTTGAGTAACCTATTCTTAAACTATTTCTCATTAGTATTCAACTTTAAAATCTGAAGGCATCTCATGGAGAATCATTTGAAAAACACTTAGGATGTGTTAATTTTTTTATTATTATTACTAGGGATGTTTGCATGAAAAAAAAATCCTTTTCTTAAAAAGATGTTTGTTGCATTTTTCTCACATGTAGTAATAATGTGTCAGTTTAATATCACAATTAGTTGCTCTGGAAATTACTGATACCACAAACAAAAATACGACTTTAGGGAATAAGCAGTAGGAGCAGATCCTGTTTCTTCACAGATCATTAGTAATAAGTAAGGACTAAAAAAAGGCCTGAAAAGAAGACATATAAACAAACTTTTATTTTGGAAACGGAATGCTGCTTGACACTGTACCTCTTCTCTCGTCCCCCTCCCCTAGTTTTCTATGTGGAATAATTGCTCTTTTAGATTGTGAAATTTTTTTTTTTTGATTAAGCACCCTGTTCCCTTTGATTAATCCCTTTGGTGCTTTGCTGGATTAGGTCTTTCAGGTACAATTTTGAAAAGACGTTTTAAGCAGCAACTTTACTTTGATGAGCAGTCACAGTGGAGTCCAGTAAAATTAATCACTTTTCAGAATCAGCACCTAAACTAGTTCTTATTTTGGTTTTGATTGCAATGTGTTTGGGAAAAAAGTAAATTCTTAAGTTATTTTTTATGTTGTTCAATTTGATAAATTAACAAAATACAGATTCAATAGAGCAGTTTCTTAAAATAGCAATTTTGGTATGTGTTTTTTAAACTTGACTCTCAACAATATTAGTGTAAGACAATTCCAAATATGAAGCACTAGAATACTGAAAATAGACACACAAATTTCTGTTAATGTTAATAGAAAGCAACACAAAGAAATCTTTTGTCACTTAATAAGGTTTTCTGTATTTCTTTCATTTTAGTTACTTGGAAGATGCTTATACTACAGTGATGATGACTATGTAATTACCTAAATCTATAGCAATAATGGTATTTTTTGTAGACGTGGCTATCTTTTTTTTTTCCTTTTTAGATTCCCATTTTATAACTACAATCTTTTCTCATATTTTAAAAAGATTTTCTTACAGAAAACTTTGTGTTATTTTGTATAGGGTTATTTTGAAAGCTGCAACATACATAGAAACAGGATAGCAGGCTTTGAGGTCAAAGCTTATGCCAACCCTACTGTAGTTCGGTGTGAAATCCATCACGGTCAGACTGGAGGAATCTATGTTCATGAAAAAGGAAGAGGACAATTTATAGAGAATAAAATCTATGCAAACAATTTTGCAGGTGTTTGGATTACCTCAAACAGTGACCCAACAATAAGGTTGGTTGTTTTTTTTGCTGGTTGGGTGTTTAGTTGGTGCTTGTTTGTAAGAATGTTTTAGGGAATAACATATTAACATTCCTACATATATCAAAATGAAATGGATGTGTCAGGGTGCAATGGAATTATATTTTTAATTTGTGTGCATACAGTACATTTTTAGAAGTATATAGTTTCTTAAAATTCTGCAATCCTGACACTATTCTAGATTTCAAAACCTGGTAAATTTTACATATATTTGTACATTTTATATATGTTTAGATTATATGGTACAGTGTAACTTGCTTCCATAGTTTTGTAACATGTGGTTTTGTTCCTTAGGGGCAATGCAATTTTTAATGGGAATCAAGGTGGAGTTTACATCTTTGGTGATGGGAGAGGCCTTATTGAAGGAAATGACATTTATGGTAAATGTATATATTTACCTTATTGCAGCTTGGACTTTTTATATTTTGTGTGCCAAATTTTCTTAAAGTATCACCCCTTTCAACAGGTAATGCATTAGCAGGAATTCAGATTCGAACAAATAGTTGTCCCATTGTTCGACACAACAAGATTCATGATGGCCAACATGGTGGAATTTATGTGGTGAGTACTAACTACATATAAAGAAAAGGAGTACTTGTGGCACCTTAGAGACGAACAAATTTATTTGAGCATAAGTTTTCGTGAGCTACAGCTCCCGATGAAGTGAGCTGTAGCTCACGAAAGCTTATGCTCAAATAAATTTGTTCGTCTCTGAGGTGCCACAAGTACTCCTTTTCTTTTTGCAAATACAGACTAACACGGCTGCTACTCTGTAACTACATATAGCGAGTCTAGGCGTGTAAATTCTGCTAGGTAATATTTTCTGTGGGTGTTATGGAAGCGTAATGCCTTGTACACAGACTTAAACTTTTAAAGTAAACATATAAAGTTTCGTTTTCTGTTTTGTTATACTTTGATTGAAGTAGTTTCTTATGTTCTACAGATAGATTGACCTAATTACAATTAATCTTGTTTTAATTTTGGCAAATATAACTAGAATATTTCTTTTAAATTCAAAACATTGCCCTACAGTGTAATTTTAAAAGGGCTAGCTAGCAAAATATCATCAGATTTAAAAAAAAAAAAAGTTTTACCTTACATCCATTTTTGGTAATAATTTTACATCATGTACACTTAAATCTAGAAACCTGGAGCATTTCACATTTACCGCTAGACTGACTAAATTCATATCTTCCCACCCACAAGCTGGTATGTGTCACTAAAAGTACACAGAGAAGTTAGAAGTCAAGACTAGAGTCGTAAGTCTCTCGCATGTGAAACCAAGGGTTATATAAAATGAACTGAAGCTCTCAGACTAGAATTGTATAAATATTTGCCTTACTATCTGACCCTGCAAGTCTAATGTAGCTTTAATTTTAAACACAAATGCACCAGTAAAGATTGTTATATGCCTTAAGTAAGAAACATGCCAATTTATATAACTTATTTTATTTTTAATAGACAATGCTGGATGTAAGATTAGAACCTGGTTTCCTAGCACACAGATGAGTGCAGAGCTTCACTAGCAAAACCCAGCAGAGATTTCTAAACTTCAGTACAAACCCTTGAAATCTCAAGTAGTAAATCAGATGTAAAAAGAGAAATTCTTAACCTGTTTCTACACTTAAAATGTTCAGAAATATAAAGTCTCATGAATAATACAAAATGATTTTAAAAATGGTAGTAACTTGAGAACTCTGGGAGACGTCTAACATAGGAAAGGACATCACACCTGGACAAAGAGATTTTTTCCCTACAAAAAGAAAAAGGCCATAAAGCCAATATTTGCAAGAGGCTACTTTATTTAATCTTTATCTTATCTTACTTGTATTTAGCATGAAAAAGGACAAGGTGTGATTGAAGAAAATGAAGTTTACAGTAATACTTTGGCTGGAGTCTGGGTGACAACCGGAAGTACTCCAGTATTGAGGAGAAATAGAATACATAGTGGGAAACAGGTGGGTTTTGTTTTGCATGATAGAAATACTGTTTTCACACTTCTTCCTTACTTCTAATTTAATTATTTTATTTTTAACGTCAGGTTGGTGTTTATTTTTATGACAACGGACATGGAGTGTTGGAGGACAATGACATCTATAATCACATGTACTCAGGGGTTCAAATAAGGTAATACATGTTTTCATTCTACATCTAAAAAGCGATTTTATTGTATTATCCTTATTTCTCTCTTTACTCCTCCTTATCATTCGGTTCCTAAAATTTACCCCAGGAGGAGGGGAGAGGAGCGTTCTTTTAAATCTAGTGTCCTCAATTTCAACTCAAGGGGAGGAATTCTTGTCAGGAGAACCTGGATCCTGACTTTTATTCCCAGTTTCTCTCTCTCTTGATAATGGTGTGAAGTCTTAAGTGTATTAGCTTATTTGGAAACAATCTAGGATTTCTAAAGGCTTGCAAGCAATGTCTTTTATATTTTTACATGGGGTCTGATGTGTAAGCCTACAGAATGCTGATGTGATTGATGTACTATTTTTTTTTCCCCATCTTCAGATGTATTTTAAATGTTTCGTTTTAGGAAACCATTTTTAATAACTTATTTGCTTGTGATTATCTATAGAACTGGAAGCAACCCCAAAATTAGGCGCAACAAAATCTGGGGAGGTCAGAATGGTGGTATTCTTGTTTATAATTCTGGTAGGTCCATACTTTCATTTTTTCAGACCTTAAGATGCTTTGCAACATGGTTATTAGAAAGACAGTTATGTTGAATATTTTTTTTTATAGGGCTTGGATTTATAGAAGACAATGAAATTTTTGATAATGCAATGGCTGGAGTATGGATTAAGACAGACAGTAATCCTACGCTAAGAAGAAATAAAATCCATGATGGAAGAGATGGGGGCATCTGTATATTTAATGGGGGCAGAGGTAGCATTCTTTCCTCGTTAGAATACGCTAAATATATTGGATTATAACGTAATTTCAGATTAAGATATTGTTCTTTTAAATTGCTCTTTAGAAATTTGATTATTTTTCTTTATGAAGTAGTAAAATACTTACTTAAAACATACTAATGCTTTTTAATGTCATCAGTTAAATCTGTAATACTAAACTGTAATAGGCAAAGGAAAAGGAGTACTTGTGGCACCTTAGAGACTAACAAATTTATTAGAGCATAAGCTTTCGTGAGCTAAGCTCACTTCATCGGATGCATCCGATGAAGTGAGCTTAGCTCACGAAAGCTTATGCTCTAATAAATTTGTTAGTCTCTAAGGTGCCACAAGTACTCCTTTTCTTTTTGCGAATACAGACTAACACGGCTGCTACTCTGAAACCTGTGATTAGGCAAAGGAGAAATTCACCTCATCCAGGAAGCCTATTCCAGACTACTTCTATAAGGCTAGACTTCTTCCTTATTACCTGCAATCTACATTTTTAACTTTTTTGCCATTTAATTCAAGGACAAAAGATCTGATGTAACCGTCAAATTGAAGATTTCAGATCTTGGATTTGTGAGGGGGTTGGTTTTGTTTATAATTGTATGGTTTTTGTCAATACCAAAGATCTGGAAAGAGCCAAACTTCCCCTACTACCTATTAAAAGGAAAATATCTTATTAAGAAATTAGGTAGTTAGTCCTTCATTGTGGATTATTAACTTTAATTTTAGGTTATGAAGTTTTGAGTTGAGCTGCACTGCAGCAGAAAAGTACCCGTCAAAAAATTATGCTCTCCTTTGAGACTACCAAATGCTGCTGTAGAAGAGCAGAGCACAAAGTCTGACAGATTTGGTTTAGAGTATATAGAGTAGCCTCTAGGGCAGTGGCTCTCAACCTTTCCAGACTACTGTACCCCTTTCAGGAGTCTTTGTCTTGTGTACCCCCAAGTTTCACCTAATTTAAAAAATTACTTGCTTACAAAATCAGACATAAAAAATACAAGTGTCATAGCACACTATTACTGAAAAATTGCTTGCTTTCTCATTTTTACCATATAATTATAAAATAAATCAATTGGAATATAAATGTTGTACTTGCACTTCAGTGTATTAGTATATAGAGCCGTATAAACAAGTCATTTTATGAAATTTTAGTTTGTACTGACTTGGCTACTGCTTTTTATGTAGCTTGTTGTAGAGGTACACAAAAATCTAGATGTGTTGATGTACTCCCGGAAGACCTCTGTCCCATGGGTACGTGTACACCTGGTTGAGAACCACTAGTCTAGGTGTATTACTTATGAGCTTACTGTAACGGGTCATAGATCCCCATGTTTTCCCCATCTGTACTGAAAATCCTAGTTTATATTAAATATCTTCAGATGCATATAAATTGAGAATAACTTTCAAAAGATGACGTATTATCACCAACATCCTGTTAATCCTTTCGTCCTGGGAATACCCATCACTGGCATTGAAATCATTGGGTACTATGAGTAAAATATCATACAAATTGGTTATAAAGAGAAACACAAAGATGCTTAGCCTTAAATCTGGTGTTTGTTGTTGGTTCTGTTGTAGGTCTTCTTGAAGAGAATGATATTTTTAGGAATGCTCAAGCTGGTGTTCTCATCAGCACCAACAGTCATCCTGTGTTAAGGAAAAATCGAATATTTGATGGATTTGCTGCAGGTTTGTATTCTTTAAATCATATTTTTGAAGGATTAGAGCTTACAGATTTTATTTCAGTATTATGACAGGCAAGGGTCCCTTTTCTACAGCTAGGATTATTATTCATTTGAACAGTCTGAGATATTCTACAGTTATGTTCTAAAAATCATTTGGGATTTTAGAATTGCCGAAATGCCAGTTTTGCAGCATTCTCTGAAATTGTCAGGAAATAATGCAGTTTCTATCTCATCACATAGCAGATTTCCTAGTAACTGTTCACAATTTTCTTTTGAAAGTCAATCAGGATGTATATGTTACTGACTTGGTGAGAGTTTAATTGAATTTTCTATCACTAATCCTGTTTTAGAGGAATGGAAATTTTAGCAACATACTTCTGAGATTCTGGAATCACTTTGCGTGGAAGGCTTCAGAAGTATTGAAATCTGTGGTTTTTATGGAATTAGTTGAATAGGAATGCTAAGTCTTAGTGTAATGGTGACTTTCGTACACCACTGTTTTAGACATTGTGCTATAATAGTTCTTTAATCCTAATCAATTGAAATTGCATCCTTGAGTTTTCTCCGTTTGTCTTTCAGAAAAAGCAAGCTTCTGTGAAGACCTTTAAAAGGTCTTGCTTCTGTGTAGTGCTAGGAAGCTGCCAAAATGAGTTCTGGCCAAGTGACCTGAATGAGTTTGATTTCTGAAAATCTTGGGCTTAATCAACAGACTTTTTGGGTGCCCACCTTGACACCTTTAAAAGAGCACATCTTTTCAGATATCGTACAGTTCCTGAAAATCACGTCAAAATGGGCACCTAAAAAAATGACATCACTTTTGAAAATCTTGGTCAATTGTACTGCCCTGTTCTCTGAGAAACTAGTGGTTTGATTATTAGTTGCTAATTGGAAAACATGAAATTGGCTTCACCTCTATGAAGAGATGCAGTGGGAATGTTTAGACTTTAGCTCGGTCAGTCACAGCACAATTTCTAGATATTAGTCATTTTGCCAATGACTGTCTGACAGATCGTAGGAAATACTAAGTGCTTTAACTGAAATCTGGCTGCTGAAAGAGGTATAAAATGCACACTAAAGCTTTGATTCTTTGCCTCACCTCCCCCAAATACAGGTATTGAAATAACAAATCATGCAACTGCAACATTAGAAGGCAATCAGATTTTCAACAACCGTTTTGGAGGCTTATTTCTAGCATCTGGTGTCAATGTAACAATGAAAGGTGTGTGGATTTTACATTGCATATTTGTTTACATATGGCATTTCTTAAAGATGAATGGCATGCTGGAGACTTCAATATTGTAGAATTTGTCATATCCCAGTGTCTCATTTTTGGCAGTATTACACTTTAAATTGCCCTGAACCTAAGAATTTCATCTAAAAGAAATAAGTTGAGCTTTGTTCAGAGTTAAGCCAATAGCTGGATCACCTTTAAAGCACTGCAGAGTCCAAGGGAATAAAATGAAAACTATTGTTTATATCTAAATTTTCCCTGGCAGAATGTAGCCTTTTCCACTGACCACTTCATCAGTTAATCCTTCTTCAGACTGTTTTGATATTGGTTAATTCTTTCTGATTGGGAATTTGAAAGACCATATTAAATTCTTGTAATCAGAACTCCTTGCTACGCGAGTGAAAACAAGTATCCGCTATGGTTCAGAAACTTTCTTTACAAGTCTGTTAAAGTAAGTAGCTATGAACCGCACACTAGTGAGGCAGCATTTTGCAAGTGGATTATAAAGCTAGTTGAGAGACGCAGACTTGGGTACTAAGGTTCCTGGGGTCTGTGCTTGGTTCTGAGAGGAAAGTATGGCCTACTGCTAAGAACAGTAGGTATAGAATAGATAGAACACAGGTCTCATCCACTCAGTCTATTCTCAGCTCTGCTGGAAGTAACCTTTTACAACTTGTTACCTTATTTGAAAAATTAGGGGAAATAATACTGTCCTGCTTCCTAGAATATAGGTGTGAAACCTTGGTCAATAAAGGCTGTACTACTGAAAGTAAGACCAGAGCTGCTTGGTGTTTTTCTCTTTCAATGAGTTCTGTTGTGCATTCTCTGAGAAATGCAGAAGCAGCCCTATCCGCTGGCCTACTAATCTGTCAGCAATCCTGACCTGGAATCTAGAAGGGATGGCTTAGTTGTTTACATATCAGGAATACCTAAACTCTGGAACTATAGCCTAAAATTCTGACATGGAGAACTCAACCTGTTACTGTAGTTCCATTACTCTCGGAATTCTGCACCACTGCACGTGCACATAATTAATGAGCTGCACATCCTTTTAATTTTTTGCGCAGAAAAAAGCTTCTACCAGAAAGTTACTGCAGTTCCACCTTTTTCCCATCAAAGGGCGCTATGGCGCTAGACCAGAGCAGTAGCACCTGGCCAGCTAGGACAGAAAAAGAGCCTGCCTTCTTCACAACGCCTGTCAGGCCAAGTCGGGAGATGGGGAGACATCAGCATGGGGCTGCTTGGGGGTCAGATAGGGGCTCACAAGGGGGAGGACTGGGGTATGGGCTGAATGGGAGTGGAGGTGCAGGGCCACATGGGGGGTGACTGAGTGGGTAGCAGACACGCACATAGGGACGGGGGTGGGACACATGTAGACAGGAGGGCCAAAAGAAAACATGGGGGGGCACGGACACCTGGAGACAGGGGCACATGTGCCTGTCTGAATGGGAGAGGCTAGGGGTCAACCAGGGTCTGCATGGGGGAAGCTCCCTAACACTCCCTCCCTGCCCCCAAAAAACCCCAGGCTCCTTCCCAGCAATTACTTCCCTCTCCCTCATCTCCTCCATTACCAGTGATTCCCCCAAACCTTTGCAATGCTTCTAAGGGGTGTGGGAAATACTGTTCTGTACTGTAGTTTAAATGAATTATTACTCAGAGTTCTGTATTAATATGCCTGGTAAGGAATCTGTCAAAAAAACATTTCTTGAATCTTTTGTCTGTACTGTTACAGACATACTTGCTGACAGCATTTTTAAAATAAACAGTAATTGAAACTGTTGTGATTATATTGTGTTATTTTGACAAAATATGCAGAATTTGAAAATACTGTGTGTAGAATTTAACTTTTTGGTGCAGAATGCCCCTAGGAATATTCCATGCAGTTTACTGTGTGGGGGTTTTGGGATCAGACCTAAAAGGAATGTTCTAATTATCTGATAGTTTATCCTTTTATTACAGATAACAAAATAATGAACAATCAAGATGCCATAGAAAAGGCTGTCAGTAGAGGCCAGTGTCTATATAAAATATCCAGTTACACCAGCTACCCAATGCATGACTTCTACAGGTAACAAATTTATAAACAGTTATAGGTCATGAAAGGTAAGAAAAAATAGTAATCTCCCTCACCTAGCATCCCTCTAGCATATAAGTGATTAAATAGAAAAAGCTGTCTAGTGTAAATGATGAACCAGCTTAGATCTATTTTCTAGAGTCTGCAAGTTAAGTACTCAGATGTAATATAAAAATGATTGGTTTTTGATCAACATTACTTCTACAAGGAAACTGGCATTTTTCTGTGCTTAACACATTGCCAATTACAGATGTGCCTGTAACCACCTGTCCATTTTCAAATCATGCCTAATGTGCTACATTTTACTTTAGATGTCACACTTGTAACACCACAGATCGTAATGCCATATGTGTGAACTGCATTAAGAAGTGCCATCAAGGACATGATGTAGAATTTATTAGACATGATAGGTATGTTAACAAGAAAAAATACTTTGGTTGAGCAGCTTTATAATTCAAACTTAAAGCAAGTTTAATTCTCCTACTGAAGATAATTTTTTTCTTCTAGGTTTTTCTGTGACTGTGGTGCTGGAACACTCTCTAATCCCTGTACACTAGCTGGAGAGCCTACACATGATACAGATACACTATATGACTCTGCTCCACCTATAGAATCTAATACATTGCAGCACAACTGAATTCCTTTCAGAAAAGAAGAAGTCCTGCCATTCTAATATCATAACTGTTAAACTTTTTTTTGGAGGAAATTATACTTGCCCATTTCTGCAGAAAGAGACTGTATTAAAAATGGATGTGTAAGGTGTTGACACTATGGAGCTCAACCTACCAAAAAGAAAGTGGCAATATGTTGACTCAGGATAACAGAACTGGGCGTTTTAGCATTACTGTGTAAACAAAGACTCTTGAAGGGACAGAAGTGAAGAAAATAAGCTGCAATTTTGTACAGATACCAACTTCTGAAAAGCTGGTGTTTTTACAAGTAGCATTGAAACGCAGTCCAATTTGCAGTAGTACTATTCTGTAGACAAGCAGCATTCTTTGTTGCTGCTGTTATGGACATGGGTACCAATTGCTTTTGTAACATGGTAAAATGTGAGCTAGCACTTCTGCATTTCTTTTGATTTTTTTTTAACATTTATTCAGATTGAAAAATATGATTTTAAATGCTTTACTCATGTAGTTTGTTTTTAATTTCAAGCAAAAAAAATCTTATTGTACTTGAATGTGTCCTGTTTTGTTAGCACACCTAGACTTGCTGTAACTGTACTCATGTCCCAGTATGTACGTTCTTTCTATGAAAGAGAAAACACTAATCTTAAATTATATCCAGCAATTTTTCTGGTATCCTTTGAAAAAGTTAATCTCCTTCCCCTGCCCCAGCAATAGTCTGTACTCAAATCACCCTAACAAAAAGTGTGTTTTAATGAGACTTCCTAGCATATACAATGCACTATAAAACAAAGTACCCATGTAACTAAGTTTTGTGAATGAAAATTTTACTATGTTTTAAAGTACACATTAGAAAGTCTCCTCAAAACAGTCTTGTATTTTACTCTGTTCATAGTTTTTTTTTGAACAGTCTGGACATTACCTGTATCAACAGCTGGAAATCACAGCAATTTCCTGCTATAATGAAGCTGAGACAAGTATATATACAGCTCTATACAGTTTCATAGCTTTTTTCCATTTATGTGTATTGGTGACAGTGGGTAATCAACAGCCTGAAAGTGTATGCATGTACCATAACATCTAGACTTAATATATTGTGGAGTATTCAATAACCATTATGTAGAGGGTAGGTAAGAATTAAAAGGGTTTAATTTCCTAGGAAAGAAAATGGAAAAATGGTCATTTTTAAAAAATAAAGTTTATTAGATCATAATGTTGTCTGCATACCATCTTTGTGAGAAAATCACCACTCTAACACTTGTTACTGTATCTTACAGATTATTGATCACAGTCATCAGTTTAGGAACAGCTTTATCTCCTGCTGCATTCTCTGCCACCAGGCAAAGGTGCCTAAGGGGGGGGGGGGGAGGGGAGAGAGAAAAAAATTAGTCCACATTGCTAAGTAACATTTATGTTTAGTAAAAGAGGTCTAGTAAGTTCTTCACTAAGTAATATGTTTTCTGAGTAAATCAGTCTCCACTTTTTGAAGGATTGATCATGATTTTTTCTGGCAGGCAATTAATCAAAATAAGGGGCTAACCCTCCTTTGCCTTCAGTTTTACCACTTAACTTCATTAGTCTATTTTTGAAGGAGTTTTTTTAATGAAGTATTTTTAGACTTTTCATATTAATTTTTAAAGGATAGTCTTACAATTTTAAATGTATTATTGTTTCTCTGAAGTCATGTAGCACCTAACAGTTGCCAAGGCTCACTTCTAAAAATTACAACATAGGTGAACCCTTAGCACCACTGTATTGAGAAAATGTCTAGCTCCCCCTAGGAGCCAAGAGGAAACCTCTTCCCCCCCACCCCCATTCTGTTGTGCTCTAGCATAGCCACTTAGCCCCTCTCTATTTGGCACAGAACCTGAGTTTTTGTGTTTTTTTTTTTTTTTTAAATAAATTCAGGAAAGAACTTACCTAAACAGTCTCAGTGACAATGTAACTTTCTCAAAGTCTCGTGCTTTTCTGTGACCTTTCTGAATAACTTCCTCTGGAATATTAGCAAGCCTTGCTGCATTGAAGCCATAGCTTTTAGGACAAGCTCCTTTAATGAATTTATAGAGGAATGTAATAGTTTCCTGGCTTGGATCTTCAGTCTCATTTTCAACCATACATGCCTAAAAAAGTCACCATAAAAGCAGTTTATCCAGTACTTTTACATTAGTGTACATAGTGTTCCTTCTTTCAGGACACCCTTTTTGATTACAGGTAGAAAACTGAGGCTCTATGCACATTGTGGAACATGGCCTACCAATAAAAACCCCACTTCCCAAAGTGATGCAAATACCCTTCCTTGAAGTTCAACAGTTTGTACATACCATATGGCCCAGTCGCACAGCAGCACTGTGTGAATAGTCCTCTACTAATGAATAATAATGTGTGGAAAAAAGTGTGCGACACTTTATATTTTCTGCAAGTTCTTTAACAACTGCACTTGCTATAGCTGTGCCATCAAAAGTAGCTGTGCCTCTACCTGCAAGAGAAGAAGAAAAACCTTCACACATCCAATGTGGAACAAAGTTGCATTTCTAGACACTAAGCAAAATATGAGTTCAACCCAGTATTTAAAGAGAACTTAAGCCAGATTCAAGTTATTTTACATGTTATTGAAATAGAGCCCACTAAATTATTAACAGCTTGTCTACCCAGGGAAGTTAGTGCAAAACAACTATGGTGAAATTTATAGCACAATAGCTATTCCACATTAAGACACTGTGTATGGTACGAGTTACTTCAGTTTAATTTACATTGCTGAAGGGTGTGAATAATCTGCACCCGAGTGACATAAATTATACCAACCTAAGCATGTGTGTAAGCAGCGCTATTTTGGCAGGAGAGCTTCTCCCACTGACATAGCTACTGCCTCTCACAGAGGCAGGAGTTAAGCTTACGCGTGAGCACTCTGCCACCAACTTAGAACATCGCCACCACATGGACTGCTGTAGAGTAGATGTAGCCTAACTCTCCCTGTGGATGTTTATTCTGCACTAAGAATTTACAAAGGTTGACAAGCCAATTCAAACTAAAGTAGGGTGTGAATTTAAAGCACAATAGTTATTTGATTAGAGGGAAAGTGTCTGCAATTATATTGATTACACAAGATGTCAAATGTTTAATTGTTTGCATAGATCTTTCACACAGCAATAGGGAAGAGATGCATCTAAAACATAACAGGGATTATAAAATCACAAACTGGCCTGGGCGATCTAAGGTAGCAGCTGCTTTGGATATTCATTCCTCAGCAATCCCCTCTCCCACACCCTAGTTCCATGCCTGACAGCAGTCAAGTGGCAGCAGCAGTGGCAAACAGGGCAGGACGTGGTTGATGGGGAGGGGGGGAAAAAAAAAAAAAAAAAAACACACCAACACTTTAACAGTGGCTCCGAGGGCAAGACTCTGACCATTCCTGCAGTAGCTCCCACTGGCCACTGGAAAGTAGTCTCTTTTCATGGGACATCCATGGTTAATATGAAAAGGCTAACTGGAATGGTGCTAATGTTTAATCCACTTTAAACATTCAAACTGCTACTGTCTATGTACACTAAATAGCTTTATGGCCTGGCCTTTAATCTTAGGTTTGATTTCTTCACCTATAATAGAGTCATAGAAATGTACAGTTGGAAAGGAGCTCGAGAGGTCATCTGGAGTTAGACCATTCCTGACCAGTGTTTGTTCTTAAAAACCTCTAAATGACAGGGATTCTACAGCCTCTCTTGGAAGCTTATTCTAGAATTTATCTATCCTTATACTTGCGTTAGATTTTTCTGAATATCTTTCTAAATCTCCTTTGCTGCAGATTAAGCCCACTACTACTAGTCCTATCTTCAGTAGACATGTAGAACAATTGATCACTGTCCTCTTAACGTAGCTAAAGACTTATCAGGTCCCTCAGTCATCTCTTCTCAAGATTAAGCAAGCAGAGTTTTCCTAACCTTTTCTCATAGGCCCAGTTTTCTAAACTTTTCATCATTTGTTTCTCTCTTCTGGATTCCAGCTGAAGCCTCACCAGTATGGAGTAGAGTGGGAGAATTACCTCACATGTCTTCAATATAAACAATTCAATTAATGAACTCCAGAATATTAGCCTTTTTTCCCCATTGTATCCCACTGTTGATTCATTCAGTTTGATCCACTATAACCCCCAAATCCTTTTCAGCTGTACTACCACATAGCAAGTTATTTCCCATTTTGTAATTGGACTTTGAGTTTTCCTTCCTAAGCATAGTGCTTTGCATGCATCTTTAATGAATTTTACCTTGTAGATTTCATACCAATTCTCTAAATTGTCACGGTCAATTAACTATCATCCAAAGTGCTAGCAACCCCTCCCAACTTGGTGTCATTTGTAAATTGCAGAAGCATACTCTTCTCTCAAAAGTCATTTATGAAAATACTGAATTAATACTCAACCCAGGACTGACCTCTGTGGGTCTTCACTAGATACATCCTCCCAACCAAAAGTGTACCCTCTATAATAATTCTTCAATCTAGTCATTTCCCTAGTGTTCTTACTACAATCAATCAAAATGTATCATGTCTACAGCTTCCCCACCTGTAATGCTGTCAAAGGAAATTAGATTGGTTTGGCATACTTCGTTCTTGACAAACCCATCCTGGCTATTCCTGATAACCTATTCTCTAGGTGCTTACAAAATTATTTTATACTTAGTTCCAGTAGCTTTCCAGGTATCAAAGTTAGTCTGACTGGTTTATAATTACCCAGGTCCTCTGTTCCCTTTTTTAAAGATAAAAGATTTTTGCTCTTTTCCAGTCTCTGGGACTTCACTTGTCTTCCATGAGTTCTTAAAGAAAAAGTGCTAATGGTTCCAAGATTGCTTCAGCTAGTTCCTCAAAGTATCACCCACGATTAATTTCACCAGTAGCACCTACGATGAATTTTCTCTCCCGACTTGAATACATCTAATTTATCTAAATACTCTTTATATATTTTGGCTTGTGTTTCTTCCCCACTGTTAATACTAATTGTGTTGAGTATGTGGTCACCATTAACCTTTTTAGTGAAGACAAACAAAATAGACTTAAACACCTCAGTCTTTTTTATGTCAACATTATTAGCTCTTCCCCTCTAAGGAGAGGACTTAAGTTTTCCTTCATCTTTCTCTTACTCCTGATGTATTTATTACCATCTTTTATGGTTACACATACATATGCATTTTGTACCATTGCTTTTCTGATTTTGTCACTACATATTTATTCTATATTTTCTTCCTTAGCAATGTATCCATGTTTCCATTTTTTGTAGGATTCCTCTTTGATTTTCAGATCACTGATAATTATATTGGCTTCTTACTATTCTTCCTTTTTCCTTCATATCAGGATATTGGCAGTTGTGTATTTAATAGTCTCCTTGAGGAGCTACCAGCTCTCCTGAACTCCTTTATCTCTTAGATTTTCTTTCCCAGCACCTGAAGTTCTCTGAATTTGTTAGTCTGCTGCTCACTCCTTTCTTTCCTTAGGATCTTAAACTCTTATTTCATGATCACTTTCATCCAAATTGCCTTCCATCCTCAGATTTGCAACCAATTCTTTCCTTGCTGGTCTGAATCAAGTCTAGAATGGCTATCCCCCCAGTTATTTCCTCCACTTTCTGGAACAAAATGTCCCCAATACATTCCAAGAACTTATTGGAAATTGTGTGCTGCTGTATTAATTTTCAAAAAGAAAAAGGAGTACTTGTGGCACCTTAGAGACTAACATTTATTTGAGCATAAGCTTTCGTGAGCTACAGCTCACTTCATCGGATGCTATAGCTCACGAAAGCTTATGCTCTAATAAATGTGTTAGTCTAAGGTGCCACAAGTACTCCTTTTCTTTTTGCGAATACAGACTAACAGGGCTGCTACGCTGAAACCTGTATTAATTTTGCCACAGATGTCTGTAGTGAAAGGTTTCAGAGTAGCAGCCGTGTTAGTCTGTATTCGCAAAAAGAAAAGGAGTACTTGTGGCACCTTAGAGACTAACAAATTTATTAGAGCATAAGCCTTCGTGAGCTACAGCTCACTTCATCGGATGCATTTAAAGCTTATGCTCAGAGACTAACAAATTTATTAGTTATTAGTATTAGAGCATAAGCTTTAAATGCATCCGATGAAGTGAGCTGTAGCTCACGAAAGCTTATGCTCTAATAAATTTGTTAGTCTCTAAGGTGCCACAAGTACTCCTTTTCTTTTTGTATAGTTAAAGTCCCCCATTAATACCAAGTCTTGTGTTTTGGATAATTGTTCTAGAAATGCCTCTTCCTCCTAGTCTTGATTTGGTTATCTATAGTAGACCCCTACGATATCATTCATATTTTTTTAACCCCGAGTCAGACTTTAAACTGGTCTGCTCTCACCTCCTTCTGGACCTCAAAACAAGTGATACGTATTCTTGATAAATACTGCACCACCACCTCTTTTTTCCCCCATCTGGAACAAGCTATACCCCTCTATATCATTATTCCAGTCATGAGATTTAACCACAAAGTCTGATGTCAACTAAGTCATAATTTAGCTTATGTACTAATACTTCCCGTTTTTCCTGTTTATTCCCCATACTTATTAAAAGAGCCTGAATACCTAGTTCATCCACAAGCACAAGGGAATGCTCTGTTGCATGCCGGAGTATGCTGGAAGTCTCACTCAGCTCAACAAAAAAGGTACTCTCTCCTAAAAAGGACAAAAACAAAGCTTCATTCAAAGTGTATAAAAGTTTTGCAAAGGCAGGCACGTACAGCATACGGTTCAAAAATACAACAATTATTAGACTAAACTGAAACTTCCAGCCAGCTGTGACCAGAGCTAGGAAAAAGCTGAGCTTTTTAAAAAAACATTCAGACCATCAGGTAGGGGAACAAGTGTAACTGAGTGAAAACTGGTAATACTAAAAAAAAAAAAAACAAAAAAAAACCAACCTTGTTTGTACACTAGTCCTAATGTAAAAAAGCAAGCAGGAAAAAACATGAAGTCCTTTCTCTGGTAGAAGAATAACTGGTGAACTAGTGAAATGGTGACAACAAAAACCAATGAAAGTAGAATAACTGATGGGGAAGGGAATATTAGACTGTTGAATATTGTTACAAACACCTATTTAACTCCATTTACTAACATTTTGGGAAAAGAAAGCCTTTGTTACAGATTTCAATTTAAGATGATAAAATTCAAACATCCCAAAGATTCTCTAATAAAGTAAGAGAAAACTAGGCTTGAAATTTCTGCTATTTCTACAAACACAATACAAGCAGAAGTAACATATTTCAGATCTTTACATATCACAGAATGCAAGGCCCTTTACTCAATGGGACTCACCTGAGGAGAATTCTGAACTGACAAAACACAAAGACAGCAGACTATGCAGCAGTTATTTTTAAATGGTCAAATTAAACCAGATATGAACTTAACTTTCCCCAGCTGGGGGGAAATCCCATAGATGTATTTAATTTAACCAGTAACTCTTCGACAAGGAGGAAGTTTTTTTTGGAGACAAAGCAGAATTATCCTGAGGAATAATGAACACCTGCTGCTTCTTTCAAGTAATTCTTCAGGCCTGCTATCAATTCTCCTTCCACTGACTGCCATGAAGCTGTTCTCTCTCCTCCCACTGAAATGTTTAAATGATGCTGATGTTGACAGTCACATTTCCAAAACCAGTTACCATGCAGTATTCAATATTGCTTCTCAGATGACTACTGTATGCATTAATTCCATGTGTGTGGCCGATTAAGGAGGGACCAGTGTTAAATGCCATGATTTCTCTAGACCACATCTTTATATAGATGAAAGGACATTTTTGCAGGAACTTTTCATTAACAGAAATAAAAATGGAACATTGTGAGCTAAAAATGCAGCCAGCGCGCGCGTGTGTGTACGTACACACACAATATAGCAAGCCCCCGACCCCCAGCAGGATGGAGCGGAGCCCCCTGCCTCAGCCAAGCTTCATGATCATCTTTGGTGAATCCAGTATTACATTTTTTTAATGCATTTAAAACTTACACTGTATATGTATATAATGTCATCTGATGAAAAAAATTCCTCTGCACCCTAAGCCCCCCTATTTACATTAATTCTTATGGGGAAACTGAATTTACTTAACATAGTTTCACTTAAAGTTGCATTTTTCAAGAACATAATTAGGTCATTAAGCATACTGTATATGCTTATGAATCCGTAAGTCCTCATGTCTCCACCTCACTGACACTTATACCTCTGCCCTACAGTCAGCTACCATGCCACCTCTTAAATTGCTGCTGGGCAATCAATTTCTGCCACACTGGCTTCCTTCTCTTTCCCTAAATAGATGCCCAAGATAAAATATTCCAAGAAATCTATGAGCTCTACTTTTCTCCAGTCTCTGAATGAGCTGGACTCAGGGTTCTTGATGCATTTTGACATCCAGAACCTGGACAGCAGCCTTGACACAAGCCACACTGTTTTGGATATTTGTGAGGCTGATGATGTTCCTATAACAGAGCCTTACAACACAAAAGTCTAAGTAGTAGCTGACTTTCTCTGTTCCAAAGTACTTGGAAAAGGGTATTCTAAGGAGATCTGCCATCAGCTGTTTAACTTCCTGAAAGCTACCTCAAAATTTGTCTCCCAAAGTGGACTCCAATTTCAAGGGTAAAGCGAGAGTTAGCTTGATCTCCCATCAGACATAATGGACAAGCATGTGGAATACTCAGACACAAGTAAGGTCCTGTTTCTGCCCTGAAAGTCACACCTCAGGGTTTACTCTTCACCAGAAGACAGGTAAGTGAAGAACTGCAACTGGCTAGCCCCTTTAATACAGAATGGCATACACAGCTTCACGCCTCAGACTTGATCCACTAGCAAGGGATTAGAATTGTACCCAAATGTCTAAAGAACCACCAAGTGAATGATTTGTATCTACTCAAGTACTTTTACCACCTACTCAGTTCTATATTTGTACAATTTTAGGAACTCACCTGACATGATTCTGTCCGAGGCACCTAGTCTTGTAAATACTCTGTCAATAGGAGTAAGCCTGCAAGCTTCAGCAGGTACATAGCATCCCAACTGAGCCATTATTGCCAAAAGGCCAGCCTGCAAAACAAAACAAAAAAACAAAAAAAAAAAAACACTGTCCAACTTTTCTCCTCCCAGATGCTTCATTTGGTGATTTAGTTCCACAGAAAGAACAAAGGAATCAAATTACATCTTTCTCTCCTCCTGGGCCCATAGTGCTACATTACATTACATACCAGCTAGGACAAGTAGTGTCAGATCTCAAGCTAAGTAGGACCGAACCTAGCTAATAATTTGACAGGTATCTTTGAAGAAACAAACGACTGCAGGAATTGGTGTTGGTAATTCAGTACTCCCTCCCCACATAACTTCAAAGTTAGTATTGAATCAATATCCCATTATGCCAACAGAGGTAGTGTGTTATGAGAAGCATCCTCTATCCAATGAAATGAAGTCCTGAGCCCACCTGCATTTATTAAAGAACCTCTGCCACTTTCCCTGAGAACAAGAGTATTAGTCTTGTTTCTTTGGCTAAATTCTTATGGTGGGTTACATCCTTCTTATGTAAATACTTGCTGCATTTTCAACCAGAGTATTTTTCACTTTACAGCCCAAACCACTGACGTGTTGCTGTGTGCTGTCAAGCTGTGACAGCATTCCAACCTTGAGATTTCAATAGTGCATTTAATAATTCTTTGATGTTCTTTAGTGCCCTGGAACAAAAGATGTTTTAAGTAACCATATTTCATAGTCACCTGTCTCATTAGTGTAGATTTGCCACCCATGTTTGGGCCAGTTACTAAAACACAGTAGGCTTCACTATTGCTGTCTTCATCTTCATTCTTGGAACCTATCACAATATCATTAGGAATAAAATCATCCCCAAAAAACGTTTTTGTAATGCATGGATGCCGTGAACCTTTAAGCTCCAAGAAGGGTGGAGTATTCTGTTCTGGCAGTAGAATTACAGGTCGGCAGAATGGTCCATCACTCTCTTGACTATAGTTAGCGAGGCACATCAAAACATCTACAAAAGTTAGAAAAATTCTAATTAATTGTAATTATCCCTCATTCCTGTATTTCTCATTGTACACATACCAGTTGGGTGGAGTTTCTTTTAAAAAAAAAGAAAAAAAAAAAAACCCACAACAACAGTTACTTACCTTCTTGAAACTGTTATTCTTTGAGATGTGTTGCTCATATCAATTCCAATTAGGTGTGTGCATGCACAGTCATCGGAAAGCTTTTCCCCTAGCAGCGCCCGTCGGGTCAGCTGTGGTGCCCCCTGGAGTAGCGCCTCCATGGCGGTGAATATATGACCCTACCGACCTGGAACCTCCTCAGTTCCTTCTTGCCGGCTATTCTGACAGAGGGGAAGGTGGGTGGGTTTGGAATGAATATGAGCAACACAACTCGAAGAACAACAATTACAAGAAGGTAACTGTTTTTTCTTTGACTGCTTGCTCATATCGATTCCAATTAGGTGACTCCCAAGCCTTACCTAGGCGGTGGAGGTATGGAATCACTGACTGGAGCACCACTCTGCCAAATGCTGCATCGTCTCTGGCATGCCAGGTAATGGCATAACGATAGGCAAAAGTGTGAACCGAGGACCACGTCACCACCCTGCAGATTTCTTGTATTGGGACCTGGGCCAGGTATGCCACCCAGGAGGCCTGTGCCCTTGTGCAATGCGCCATTAGTGCCGGAGCTGGAACTTTGGCTAGCTCGTAGCATGTCCAGATGAAGGACGTGATCCACAAGACTGGGAGTCCTTTTATCCGGTCTGCTACTGCCACAAACAGCTGGTTTGACTTACAAAACAGCTTAGTGCATTTAACATAAAAGGACACAACGCTCAGCGAATGTCCAGTAAGTGAAGCCTCCGTTCTCGGCTACTCGCGTGAGGTTTAGGAGAAAAAAACAGGTAGAAAGATATCCTGGTTAGAGTGGAATTGGGATACAATCTTTGGAAGGAAGGCTGGATGAGGCCCAAGTTGTACCTTGTCCCTAAAGAAAACCATGTATGGAGGGTCAGAGGTGAGGGCTTTTAGCTCCAATACCCTCCTCGCTGAGGTAATGGCAAAGAGGAAGGCCACCTTCCATGTCAAGTAGAGGAGCGAGGAAGTTGTCAGCAGTTCAAACTGGGGGCCCTGTTAGTCTGAAAAGGACCCGGTTAAGGGCTCACGCCAGGATTGGTTGTTTAACCTATGGGTACAGCCTTTCCAGACCCTTAAGGGAATGGCCAATCATGGGGGTGGCAAAGACAGTGCACAGCTGCTCCCGGGTGAAAGGCCAAGATAGCTGCAAAGTGCACCTTGATGGATGATACCGCCAAACCCTGCTGTAGGTATTCCAGAATAAGCAAAGGTGCCTGTATCGGGGGTGTGCGGAACTGAGTGCACCAGATTGTGAACCGTTTCCACTTAGCCACGTAGGCAGCCCTGGTGTAGGGTTTCCTGCCACCAAACAGGACCTTCCTGGAGCACTTGAGTTCCAGGGGGTTTAGCCATGAAGCTTCCAAGCCATGGAAATTGGGGTGATGAAGGCAACCGTGGTCCTGCATAATCAGGTCCAGGACCAGGGGCAATGTGATCAGGGTGTCCACCAACAACTCCAGTAGCGTGGTACCAGTTTTGGCACGGCCACACCGGTACCACCAGCGTGACTGCCACCTTGTCTCTGCAGCTCTTAAGCAGGACCTTGTGGACAAGAGGAAATACGTACAGCAGATGTTCCGTCCAAGGGAGGAAAAATGCATCCGCAAGAGAGCCTGGACTGTGATTCTGGAAGGAGCAGAATCGCAGGCATTTCCTCTTGCCTCATGTGGCAAAGTCGATGATGTGGGAAACTCCCCAACTCTGGAAAACACTGTATCACGTCCAGACAGTTGGACCGCTCGTGGTTGTGGAAGGATCCGCCAGCTCATTCTGGGAACCAGGGAGGCAGGACGTTTCTGGCTGCATGGAGTGGCTATGCAGACCTCCCATAGCTTGAGGGCTTCCCGACACAGGGGAGAGGAACGGGCTCCACCCTGCTTATTTATTTAAAACATTGCAGTTGTGTTGTCAGTCATGACTCTCAGGCACTTCCCTTGCAGATGAGCTTGGAAGGTTTGGCATGTTCATCACACCACCCTCAACTCTTTGATGTTGATATGGAGTGAGAGCTAGTCTTGAGACCAGAGTTTGAAGGCCCCCAGATGTGCGCCCCACCCCATCCATTACCAGAGACAAAGAGGGCTGAGATCTGTGGAAGGGAATTCCCTTGCACACCTCCTGCGGGTTCAGCCATCAGCCGAGGGACTCGAGGACCTGCACCTGAAGGGTGACCACTGAGTCCAGGCTGTCATGCCCCAGATGGTAGGAAGATGCTAGCCAAGCTTGGAAAGGTCTGAGCCACAGCCTGGCCTGGTTTAACTGTTTCGAGTCCTTGGACTTCGGGGTAGGGCCCTGCCGCCTCGTCCAGGTAGGAGGATGACTACGCTAGTGGAGGTATGGGGTCCTCTTGTTCCTCCAGGTTCCTGGGAACATCCTGCATGGCCTCATGTTCCATGGTGACCGCCCCAGGGTCAGCGTCAGTGGTGGGAGCAGAATTCGGGGGTGGTTGTGAGGTCTGTCACCACCGTCACCTCAGAACTCCTATGGGTGGGATGACCTGCTGATGCTTCAGGTACCCGTGGCTCCGACACCACCAAGTGGGAGCCCTTGGAATGCGTGTCCTGGGTCTAGTGATAGGCCCAGGGGGTCCATAATGGCCCTTGCACAGGCCTTGCCATGGCCCCACACCCACATGCTGCTGTCAATGATCCAATCTATGATGGCTGTGCCTAGAGTAGTGGGACTCCACCTCCAAGTCAGATGACGAGGAGCTGGAATGCAAAGGCTAGGCCATTGCCAATTAGAGCGGCTCTGGGGAGTGGTGCCATGATGTCAAATGGTGCCATGATGAGGTGTGGTGCTGGGGAGCGGTGCCGCAGACAAGTAATCAGAGACCATCAAGGCAATCTCCACATCAGCATTGTGGGCTTGCCTCTAAACAGTGCCACGCACTGCAGTACCGGAGGCTTATCCTGACCGGCCGGGGACCATGGTGATTAAGTCCCTCGTGGCCTCAAAGGTGGTGGATGGCAACTCTGTCTTCCACCCAAAACTCCTGGCCAGTGCTTGTGAACTCTTCTGGACTCAACGGCCCCCCCCTTGTGGGGCCAAAGTCGACAGTGCCATCTCCTGGGTCACCAGCACCGGGTGCTCCTCTCTGGGATGCACACCAGTGGCGCTTTCCAAGGTTGCCATCCTCAGCACAAGTGAATGCCCCCGCCTGACTTTCAGTGCAGTTTCTGTGGCACCGGGGAGCAGGAGCGGTGCTGCATCACCTCTGCCAGCTGTATTTTTGGGGAGCGCCAGTGGTGAGGGTCTCTATGACTAGAGTCCTTGGCACCACTTCACGTACGGAGGCCAGAGAAGCTCTGCACCAGATCCTGCCCACCCGAGACTGGCTGGGGACAAAGAGCCACCTCCATCAGGAGCTGTTTTAGGCGAAAGTTCCACGCCTTTTTCGTCCTGGGATAAAACCCCTTGCAGATATTGCAGCAGTCCATTAGGTGCACCTTCCCTAGACACTTGAGACAAGAGTCGTTAGCATGGGCTTATGGCAGGATCTGCAGGGTTTGAATCCTTGGGACTGAGGCATGCCCCAAGCCCCCAAGGGAAACAGGAAAGGAGCACCCCCACTCCCACCCTACTAACAAACTATAAACTATTACAACTCTGAAACTATGCTAGGAGAGCTGCAAGAGCAAGCCCCCACAGTTCCAATGACTGTCACTGGCGGTAATAAGGAACTGAGGAAGTGCCAGGTCGGCAAGATCATATATTCACCGCTATGGTAGCAACACTGCTGGGGGCGCTACAGCTGACCTGATGGGTGCTGCTAGGGGAAAAACTTTCCAATGACTGGGCATGTGGCGCACACACACCTAATTGGAATGGATATGAGCAATCACTCGAAGAAGAACAGATGATCCTTCTTTCTCCTGAGGAGATTATCATTGCAACCCTTTAATACATTAGTAGCACTCAGACTTACTGAAGTGGAGACTATATGTAAAGATTTTATATTTCCCATTCTGATTTTATTGGTGTTTGGTCAGAAGTAATTTCCTCTCCTGGACATAACTTTAAATATAAGCCTTCAACATCTGCCTTGTGCTTTGGTTATAAGGCAAAAACTCAAGTACACAGCCAATATATATTTGTATTTAGTGCATCCTCCAATAGCTTTCCCCTGGATTCTGAAAGAAAACTAGGAAGAAAAATGGCTTCCACAACAATGAATTACTTCATGGCAAAAAGAGACTCACCACAAGATTCAGTTATATTGCTTGAAATGTATTAGAATAAAGTTTTAAAATATTAAAAGTCTGTGTCCATCTCTGATAGGACAATAATCAAATCAATGTTATTTCAGTCTAATGCATCTCACAGCTGGAGTTGCCATGGCTCTAACTTTAATACATGGTCACAACAACTGTGTACTTAAAGGTAAACCTGTCCTTAGCTTTCCATTGTCCCACATGAGAGAATCCTACTTTTTGGCAAGGACCAGCTGTGCAGGGACCACATCCCAAAAAGAATTATTGGTCCCCAGTATCTGTATGCATCAAGCCACCTATTTTAGGTGTCCTAAAAATGGATTTTGGTGACTAAGCACCCACATTTTAAACATTTAGACCCAACTGCCTTGCAGCTTTATTTGTCTCAGCATCTTCTGGGAAGAGACCGACTGTTTCATGTTCAGGGTGTGGCTGGCTGGCCCCTTCTTCCAAACCACCCAGTCCCAGAAGATATTACAGGCCTGCCTGCCCTCCCATTCCCACAGCAATGGGACCATAAACACTATGCTTTATTTCTCTCCAGAGCAGAGATATCCCAGAGTTCTCCATGCTAACAGAGCACTCTCAACATACACAGCAGTACTTCTAGTTCTGCAGATGTGGAGGTGAACACAGAATATAATTCTGGGAGAAGAGTTAACAGCAGATTTGAGAAAGCTAGTTTACTGGCCCATCTTCCAACCCCCAACACTCCTCTTCAAGAGAGAAGGTAGGTGGTTGTTTAAGTGATTCAGGAGTAAAAGATAGTTGGCTTCCTACAATAAAACAGCTAAGGGGGAAGGAAAAGGATTGTTCGGCCTTTCCTGGCTCGAGTTTTACTTCCACAATAAAATCTGAAGCCATTAAAAGGTCTATGTACTTTCATTAGGACTTTTTTTGCACAGTAGTGCTTGTATGTTTTATCACTCCTTGAGAACAAGCAGCTGATCGCCATTTAAGATTCCTAAATGTGCTGACTGACCATTTATATTGAACTTGTGGGAGGACATAACTGGCAATGCAAACCTCCAAGTGCAATATGCAAAGAAGGAACTTGTAAAACAGCAGGCCCGGTGATTCATTGCTGCTGCTGTTTAATCAAATTTGAGAAAAAGTCAGGTAGCTACTTCTCATTTTCATGCCAAGGTCAAATGCACTGGTCTAACACTGCACTCAGGATTTTAAGAGCAGGTTAGCAGCTGCCTCTCAGCAGTTTTAGCTTGTCCACACCAGATGATTTCTGGGTTTTCAGTACTATCAGATAATAGGATGTTTTTATTAGCTTCATAAGGAATTAAAAAAAAAAATCTTACCTAATACAGCAATGCATTCCACTGCTGTTTGCCAGTCTTTGCTATTTTTATCAAAATTGTGGAACAGTCTCCTCATACAGTCTTTCAGCGCTGCATCTCTCCGTTCTTCAGCATTGACCATCTCCGCCAGCATCTTCTCTATCTCCTTGGTCCAGTAACGTTTGTAACCCTTTCTGGTGGACTTCAATTCATATTCCTCAGGCAAATTGTGAGATATTGCATTTTCTGGGATTTCCATTTGGTAGCGGTTTTTGCCTGCTCCCCAATACAGCATGGCTTTGAATCCAAGCCGTTTGCGTTGTTTATCCAAATACTCCCGAAGATTCTCTTCAATGTCTGTTATATCCTTTAGTGCTTTATCATAATCAGGGTCAAACCCAGCCTTCGGAGTAATCACTCCAGTCTTTCGAGCCTCGTTATGGTCAAAAGCAGTATCCCATCTTTTAAGTTCTGTACTCAGGTCTGGAAAACAGCCCTCTGGATTTTTCGACTTCAGAGTGACTAACTGCTTAAGTGTTTTAGATTTGAAATCAGCAGCAATTTCTTCCATAATCCCTATGATCTGAAGCATTACTTTAAATCCTTCCAACGTAGACAAGAAGTCAGTGATTTTTTTTTTACTGTATCTGGTTTCTTCATAAAAGATAGCCCTGTTGTCTGGATGAGTCTCACTTTTGAGTGGTGATCCAATACTGTGAATTTTGCTCAGGAGCCTTTCAAGGTCTGGAAGTTTCTTCAGAAGTTCACTAACTTCAAACATTTTATCAGGAACTGCTAGAAGATCTTCAACTGCATCCAAACGATCATTGATGGAGTGGGGATTACAGAGGGGTGTACATATCCACTGTTTCAGGAGTCGCTTTCCAAAAGGTGTACAACAAATGTCAATCCTTTCCAGTAATGTGCCTTCTGTGGTGCCAGTAGTTCCATTCTGCATGATTTCCAAGTTTGTTAGTGTCACCCCATCCAGCACCATCCGCTGATTAGTTTTAGCAAAGAAACTGCTTGATCCTTTAGCTTTTACAACATCAATGTCCACAGGAACATACTCCTCAAAGTTTGCCAGAGATAAGAGCTCCTGGTCAATAAGGCACTTCTTGAGGTAGAAGACACATCCACCAAGAGCTGACAAAGCTAACTCACAGTTTTCACCAGGAGTAAGACCCAGAGAGTCAATTTCTGATGTCATGGATTTGATCACAGGAGGCAGAATAAACCTCTCATCAACATTTTGCTTATCCTCAAAGTAGCCTTCTTCAATTAGAGTTTTCAGTGTTTTAGATGCATTCCAGAACTGGGAGCCAGAGATCAAGCCTTCTTGCATGGAAGAAGAGAGTGAGCCTTTTAATATCTTGTGTGTGTCTGCAGACAGATTTCCCTTCTCAAACAGGATCTGCACCGGAGTGTAGTGTGCCACCAAAGTTCTAAATCTGGAGCAGTGGCGGTCATCTGGAAACTGGCCCACATAAAATTTTCCCACCGATGTGTCAACAAAACAGACACCATATGCACGGTGGCGGCCAGAAGTGTCTTCAACTTTTTCTTTTACACTGAGAAGGTATTTATTAAGATTTTCAGAAGGGTCTCCATCCAGAACACTGTAGGTCTGTGTCCCTTTGGTAATTATCCTGCATATTTCTCTGCGTACAACCCTATCAAACTTTGTTGGGTGGGCCAAGGATCTGCAGCGTGCTTCCATCATCTCAGGAGTCTCTGTCTGTTCAACCCGGACTACTTTGTACCCCTTCTGTACTAGAACATCAGAGAATCTGCCAAATGCTATTTCTGGAAAACCTGAATGGGCCCAAATACCTTTCATAAATATCAGTCCCAGCTCATTTACACCAGTGACTGCATCCATATGATACAACTCATAGAACTTCCCAACTTTGTAGAAGATTACAGCATCAAAGTTCTGAGACTTTAGCTGCCACCACTTCCGCATTCCTGGGGTACACTTGTTAAGGTAGTCCTCTGGCACATGGAGGGTACATGGGTCATAATGAGGATCACTTTGTCGTCTTCTACATCCATCTCTCTTTTTTCCTTCCTGAAGCCATTCAAGTTTATCATGTTCCCATATAGTAGAACTGCTAACATTTGGCTGAGACTCAAAGTTTTCAGGTGCTGCAAAAGAGGTCAGCCTTGACTTGGTTTCTAATGAAACGGTTATTGCTCTTTTGGGTGTTTCAGGAAGGTCATTTTCCAAGCTATTCCTTTTAGCAGGTTTGCGGTCAGTTTCTCTCTTTCGTTTAGAAGGGACTTTCACAGGACTATCTGCATCCATCTTTGTGTCTGTCTCAGAGCTGGCAGATTCACCTTCGCCCATTCCGCTGCTTGCTTCATCGCTGCTTGCTTCATCTTTAGCATCTGGCTTAAACTCTTCATCTGAACCTTCATTGTTACTGTCAGAGTCCACCACTCTTCGTTTTTTGGTTTTCCCACCACTTCTCCACCTGCTTGCCAGCAGCTTTTTTTTTTTCTCCTCCTCCTCACTATCATAATCTTCACTATTGCCCGAAGCACTTTCACTAACCTGTTGGAAAGCAAAAGGCAAATTGCTTAATCACCTATAAGGATAAAACTGAAGAGGGCAATTATCAAGTGATCTATTCTGTTGTCCAGTCCCAGCATTTGGCTTAGGGACACCCACTGCATAAGGCTGCATCCCTGACCATCTTTGCTAATAGTCATTGATGGACCTATCCACCATGAATTTGCTTATGCTTTTGACCTTCACATCATCCCCTGCAAGGAGTTCAACAGATTGATTGTGTATTGTATGAAGTACTTCCTTTTGTTTTAAACCTGCTGCCTGTTAATTTCATTAGGTGACTCTTGTTTCTTGTGTTATGTGAAAGGGTAAACACCACCTCTCTAGTCACTTTCTTCATCCACACCATTCATGATTTTATAGACCTATCTCATTTCCAAGCTGAACAGTCCCAGTCTTTTTAATTTTTCCTCATATGGAAGCTGTACCATACCATTAATCATTTTTGTTGCCCTTCTCTATTTTTTCCAATTCTAACATATCTTTTTTGAGATGGGGCAACCAACACCACACGCACTACTCAAGGTGTGGGTGTACCATGGATTTATATAGCGGCATTATATTTACTGTCTGTTTTATTATCTAGCCTTTTCCTAATGGTTCTGTTAGCTTTTTTGATTGATACTGCACACTGAGTAGATGTTTTCAGAGAACTATCTATGATGACTCCAAGATCTTTATTGAGTGGTAACAGCTAATTTAGACCCCCAGCATTTTGTTTGTATAGTTGGGATTATGTTTTCCAATGTGCGTTGCTTTGCATTTATCAACACTGAATTTTGTCTGCCATTTTGTTCACTCTGTTTTTTGGGAGCCCTTTGTAACTCTGAGCAATCAGCTTTGGACTTAACTATCTTAAGTAATTTTGTATAGTATGCAAATTTTGCCACCTCCCTGTTTACTCCCTTTTCCAGATCATTTATGAATATGGTGAACAGCACTGGTACCAGTACAGATCTTTGGGGGACCTCTGCTATTTACCTCTCTCCATTCTGAAAACTGACCATTGATTCCTACCTTTGTTTCCGGTCTTCTAACAGGTTACTGAACCACAAGAGGACCTTCCCTCTTATCCCATGCTGCTTACTTTGCTTAAGAGCCTTTGGTATGGGACCTTCTCAAAGGCTTTGTGAAAATCCAAACACCCTATATCAACTGGATCACGTTTATCCATATGCTTGCTGACACCCTCAAAGAATACTAATAGACAGGTGAGGCATGATTTCCCTTTACAAAAGCAGTGTTCACTCTTCCCTCACATATCAGGTTTATCTGTATTTCTGATAATTCTGTTCTTTACTATACTTTCAACCAATTTGCTTGGTATTGAACTTAGGCTTATCAGCTTGTAATTGCCAGAATCACCTCTGGAGCCATTTTTTAAAATGGGTGTTATACTAGCTTTCATCCAGTCATCTGGTACAGAGTCTGATTTAAGTGCTAGGTTACATACCACAGTTAGTAGTTCTACAATTTTATATCCGAGTTCCTTCAGAACTCTTGGGTGAATACCATCTGATCCTGGTGACTTATTACTGTTTACTTTATCAGATGTGTTCCAAACTACCTCTAATGACAATCTGGGACAGTTCCTCAGATTTGTCACCTAAAAGAAGCCTTGGGTGTGGGGGATCTCCCCTTCATCCTCTGTAGTGAACACCGATGCAAAGAATTAATTTAACTTCTCTGCAATGACCTTGTCTTCTATGAATGCTCCTTTCATACCTTGATCATCCAGTGGCTACACTGACTGTTTGGCAAGCTTCCTGCTTCTGATGTACTTGAAAACTAACACCAAATTTTATTTATTTATTTTTTAAAAAAAGTCTTTTGCTAGTTGCTCTTCAAATTCTTTTTTGGCCTGTCTACTTAAACTTTTACACTTGATTTGCCAGAGTGTGTGTGTCTTTCTATTCTCCTCAATAGAAGCTGATGTCCAGTTTTTAAAGGATGCCTTTTTGCCTCTAGCCCCCTTTTTACTCTGTCTTTTAGCCATGGCAGCATTTTTTGGTCCTCATTTGACAAAAACTAATTTTCCATTTTGACCATCTTTTTGGTATTAACAGGAGAAGATGGAATTCAATAATTTCTTTAAATGAATCTTATAGTGTTAAGAGATGCCAAACTAAACTGATGCAATCTGATTTTCTGTGGAGTATACTGGACTCTTGCACTTTTGCATCAGCAACAAATTAATGAAGTTCCATGCTCAAAAGGCCTTCAATCCCAGATTATATAATCAAAATTATACAATGATCTCTGAAGGGCCTTAGGCAAAGCCCTGCATAAATCCAGGTAGAACTAACAAACGCTGATGAATTTGATCTCTCCAAGACCTTGCCTTCCTCCTGTCTATATATTTAAGGATCAAACAATTAGAAATCTAGTTCTTGTTTATCCTATTTTTCAAAAACAACTATGGAGAAAGAAGAATGATCCAGTTCAGTGGTTAGGGTGCCAGCCCAGGCCTCTGATTCAATTCCGGGCTCCGCTACAGACTTGTGATCTTGGGCAAGTCACAATCTGTCTCCCCATCTGTAAAATTGGGGTTACAGCACTTCCCTACCTCACAGAAAAGTGTTGTAAAGATAAATACATAAAGGACTGTGAGACGATCAGATCCTATGATGGGGGCTATACAAATACATAAGACAAACAGAACTGGTAGACTTATGACACTGAAAAGACAGAGGGAAAAGGGCATAGCTGAGTCATCAGACTGGACCTACTTTCAATGGCTACAAATACATTATTTGGTCTGAAGCCATTCAGCTATACCTGACTCACTGTAACTGGGCTAAGCAGGAAGAGAAACATAACCCTGCTTAGCACATTCAGCTACTGCTTAGCAGTTACACAGAAATAGTGCTGGAGGAGTAAAGATCTGAACCAGTTCCCTTCCCCCACAGCCCCAGATGGCCAAGGGGCTGAGCAGGGACAAAATTGAGACCCCCTTCTTGGCTTTCATTTTAGCAGTCCAGCTGCAAGCCTTCCACACATGGAGGCTGCTTGAAGCTGTGTGATCCACCTGAAGTTTAAGACTATAAAACTCAGTCAGCAAACCAAATAGCACCCTGGAGCTTAGTGAATCAGCAAATTTAGACAAGGTCACACATCAATTAATGACAGCTATGACAAGTTTAAGATGGTAACTCCCATCTCCTAGAAGCCTGAGCAAAAACAACATTAAGTGTTAAAAATCTCTTAACCTAGTCAATTTCAAAACATTGAAATAGACGTAGTTTCAGGAACATCACCTGCTCAGTAGTTCCCTTGCCAATTTTAATTTACACTACATTTTAAAAGTTCCACCTTCTCTGCATGTATATACATTTTCTGACTATATGTTCCATACAATGCATCCGATGAAGTTGGCTGTAGCCCACAAAAGCTTATGCTCTAATAAATTTGTTAGTCTCTAAGGTGCCACAAGTACTCCTGTTTGTTTTTTTACTACATTTTAAGACTTTCTTCCCTGTTGCTGACTGAATCACACATAGCAAGAGAAACATGAAACAGATCACAAAGTGCTGTCAAAACACAAACTGAAGACAGACTTCTTTTTAAAATCCCAGAAACAGAGCTGAAAGTGACCTCAAGGTTATGTCCACACTGCAGCTAGGAGGTGAGATTTCCAGCAAAAGTAATGGGTCATGCTAGCTCAGGTTGAGCTAGTGTGCTAAATATAGTGTGGCTGTTGCAGCACTGATAGCAGATTGAGCTAGCTACCAGATTCCAAACCCACCTGACCCCTGCCCCCAGGCAACTAGCAGCACTGATGGTGGCATGAGCAACATCCAGCACTGCTATTGTTAGCATACTAGCTCAAGTTGAGCTATCAAAGGTCTGTCTTACTCAAGCTGGAAATTACACTTCTCCGCTGCAGTGTAGATAATCCTGCCTCAGCATGGCAGGGTGGGTATAAGTATACTTGGACCCTCCTTGACACAAGTTTATCTAACCTGTTCTTAAAAGCCTCCAGTGCCAGGGATCCCATAACCTCCCTAGGTAATGCATTTGCTTTGTTCTTTCCAGTTAACTGTAATGTAAGTGAAACTATCTTGACGCTGTCCCTTTAACAATCTAGTGATGCATGGGGACCCCGGCAGACAGCAGCGTGCCATTAAAAATCCTGCCCGGCCCACTCTTTTCCACCCCCTGCCCACTGCTCTCTTCTTGTAGGAGAGGCAAGCTTCCCTCTCCCCCCACCTCTTCCCCCAACGTGCTGGGTTCCTGCCCCTCCTCTCCCTTCCTGCGGCCGATCAGCTGACGACCCTTGCTACAGGGAAAAGCAGAGCCGCAGCGCGCTCTCTGCTCCGGGGACCTTGGGGAAGAGGGTGGAATCAGGGCATATCCCCCCACACCCCATGCCCTGACTCTTGCACCCTCCACATCCCCACCCCGAGCATCAAACGGAAGCTCCTGCACACACCACACCCACATTCCCACCTGCACCCCTCGCACCAAATGGGAGCTTCCCAGATAAGCACTCCACACCCAAACCTCCTGCCCCAACCCTGAGCCCCCTCCCTCATTCTAGCTCCTAGCCAGACCCTGCACCCCAACCCCCAGCCCTGTTCTCAGCGCACTCTCACCCTCATCTCAGTGCAGAGAGAGGAAGAGAATGGCTAGAACCAAGGAAAAAGGTAGGTACCTACTCTATGTGGACCGGGCCGGGACCCCAGACCAGCAGCGGGCTGAGCGGGGCCAGCAGCCAGGACCCTGGCTGGCAGGAGCCAGTGGATGGAACCCCACACCGGCAGCAGGCTGAGCCGCTCAGCACGTTGCTGGTCTGGGGTTCTGGCTGCTGGCCCCTTGCCAGCCGAGGTCCCGACCATAGGCCCCGCTCAGCCTGCTGCCAGACTAGGTGAATGGAACTCCAGGCCAGCAGCGGACTGAGTGGGCCGGCGGTGTAAGATCAGCATTTTAATTTAATTTTAAATGAAGCTTCTTAAACATTTTGAAAACCTTGTTTACATACGACAGTAGTTTAGTTATATAATATATAGACTTATAGCGAGACCTTCTAAAAAATGTTAAAATGTATTATTAGCATGCAAAACCTTAAATTAATGTGAATAAATGAAGACTCGGCACACCACTCTAAAAGGTTGCTGACCCCGGTATAGGCTATGATTAGAAGTCTTAGCCAAAATTTGCAAAAAATGCATGCTTGTAGTTTGCTTCTGAAATTCATGTTTAAACATCTATTTAAGTGCCTGATTTTAAACATCCCCCCCTTTTTAAAAAAAAAAAAAAAAAAAAGCTTGGCCCTAGTTTGTGGTCAGATGTACTTTTGTCTGCCCACTCCCTCACAAACATTGAACATTAAACCCATTTTCTTTCTTGCCAAGTTTTCAGTTATTGAAAATTCAGAGCTTAATCAAAACCACTAGAATATGTTATAAGTAACTATCCCTTACAAGATGCACCTTGTAGTGGAATTTTGATTTACCTCTGACTGCTCATTTGTCTTTACTATTAATGCCACCTAATATGCTACAAGTGGACTCCACTAATAAATTACATTTCAACAGCTAAAATAGCCAGGAATAGTAGGCTAGATCAGTGGTTCTCAAACTTTTTTCCTGCGGACCACTTGAAGATTGCTGAGGGTCTCGGCGGACCACTTAATGATCTTTCCAGATGTTGTTTGTACTGTTAGCTAGCTATTGTAAAGCGCTTTCGATAAAAGCACGATATAAAAAAACCTAATAATAATTAACTTTTGTTCTACACATAAAAGCACACAACTCATGTTAATATCAGCAGTCTTACCTTTCTAATGTGATGGATGTGCCCTCTCTCCACCACAGAGCTGAGGCTGGGAAGAAGGGCCATCTCTCCCCAGCAGCCACCTCCCTGGAGCTGGGGAAAGTCGCCTCTTTCTCTGGCCGCCGCAGCCCTGCACATCCCAAATTCCCCCCCATCCTCTCTTCTCACCTCACTTCCCCCTCCCACTACCCCCTATTCCCCCCCAAGGCTGACACCTCACCTTACACGTGCGTCTTCTCCAGGGTGCAGGCACCTAATTAGTGGAGCCATGCCTGCACAGCTCCATTAATTAGGTGGGTGGCCCTTCATTCTCTTGTGTGCGGCCATCCAGGCATGCAGCTTAGAGGGAACTATCCACAGACCACCTGAATGGAGCTTTCAGACCACAGTTTGAGAACCTCTGGGCTAGATCCCTTTTCAGATTTTTCAAATACAGGCACTGCATGGTCCATGATTGTAGATCTCTTCAACATAAAGATCTTAGATTCCACTAATTTCTCCAACAAACATTTCCACACTTCAAAATATAACAAATTTATCATGGCCAGATAGCACTTGTATAGCATTCCATCATTTGCAAAAAGCTTTAGAGGTGAGTAAATATTATCCCCCTTTTACAGATAGGGAAATGGAAGCACAGACTGGCTAAGTGAGACTACAAGTTACACAGGAAGTCACCTGAAGAACAGGAAACATACCCAAGTCTTAAGATTTCCAGTCTAGTGCCCTATCCACCACACCTGCTCTCAAGAGAGCCAGTCTTAGCAGTGTGGTGTAGTGGATAGAGCACTGGAGTAGGGCTCAGGAGTCCTGGATTCTAGTCCTTGCTCAGCCACTGGCCTACTGCGTGAGTTTGAGGAAGAGAGAGGTGAAATAACTCGCCCAGTTTCCCCATCTGTAAAATAGGCATAATGATATTGACCTCCTTTGTAAAGCACTGAGATCAACTGATGAAAAATTCCATATAAAACTATGTATTATTAAATATGGGAAGGCCTGCAAGACAACCTTTTTACTGTCTCCTCACCACAACCATCCACCATAACCACAGCATTATTATTCACAGGGCTGGGAAAGTTAAGAGTTTCTGGGTTTTTTTTTTTTTTTTTTTTTTTTTTTTTTTTTAAAAAAGAACACATCCCTAACTTCTTTTATATAAATGTCTGTGTCTCTACTTGTCTCCTAGAGAAGGGGGCTAAGTCCCCCAAATTCCTGCTGAAGGTTATTTTTGTGAAGAACACACCTAGAAGGTTTTGTGTTTGGTGTTTTTCTTGAAGAAAAATGAAAGCTGGGACTGAATGTAAAAGAAAATCCTCAAAGTCTGTAAGGAAACCAAAGCGGACATGGGGTGAGATGTAAAGTATTTTTATGGATTACAAACTGGCCAGGAGACAGGAATATGAACGAACACCCAATTTTCTACGACACGAGTTTGTCAGTGAGGGTGCCCCACATTTCTACAATTAAGACCCATGTTTCATATGGATAGTTTGTTCCATATCTGCTCACTCACTATGCTGTTTCTTGTACATTACTCTGAAGTATAAGATGAGACACTGGTCTGATCCAGTATGGAAATTCATTTCTTTCCTATGCTTCTACATTCTTCAACAGTAACAATATGCAGGAATGCTATTCTTTGGCTATTAACCGGTTTCATTAGAACCCAAACTGTTTCTGGATTACTCCTGATTCAGACAACAAAAGGGGTTATTGAGAAAGGAAAGGATAAGATGACAACATAGCAAACGTGGGCTCTTTTGCCCAGTTCTAACACCACCTCTGCAATGAGATCACAGAAAACAGGAAAGAATTACCTCCATCTCTTCCTCATCTTCAGTATCTGAAGGTTCATTGCACACTGCCAGCTCAAGCCGCTTAGTTTTATCTATACGCATAGCCTCATCTGCCATTTCCATTGCTCTTTTAATTTCAGGCTTTGAACTGTAAAACATACCTCCCCTCTGCGTTTCCCTAACCGCTGAGCCTACAAAACATGCAAATAATATGTCAGAACCTGAAGCGAAGTCCAGCCTGAGACCAGTCATCACTGTAGATGTGCACTCTCCACATTTAAATAGATTATGTTCAGACCACTAGTATCATCCAGCATTTTTGAATCACAAATCCAATATGACAAGTCCAATGTGAAATTATTCCATCTTACTGATTTTAAACATGTAAACTTATTTGTTCAGCATGAAGAAGTGGGGGCAAGACATGCCTATGAGAATTAGTTTGTATATCTATCCAGTAAAATGTGTACTTAGTGCAAGAACACTCAATGAGCCTCACATTTCTACAACTGATTAGTCTTGGTCTGAACATTTATCCAATTATAAGAACTATTTTCTAGATTTAGAATTTAATTGCAAATGCTGTATCTGATAGTACTCATCACAGTTAGAAAAACAACAACATTTTACACTGGCAGCATGAGAGCTCAAATTGAGACCATGATCTGGGAATGGGACCCTCTCAAATAGAACCTTATGCCCTTTCTGTGGATCACTTTAAGGAACTGGGGTTGAAGTTAGTAATTCAGCTTCTACCCACTGGCTTTTCAGTTAGAACAGAGGTCCCCAAACAGTAGGGCACACACCCCTAAAGAGGCATAGAGGAACATCTGGGGAAGCATGGCCCGGGCCAGCCCCCATACGGGGGTAGAGAGGGAGCACCACCCAGCTGCATGCCCCATCCCCAGCACGGCTCTGCTCCTGGCCCTACCCTGCCCCCATCCTCAGCTACAGCTCTAGTTCCCAGCCCAGGGCCAAGGCTGGTGGCAGGGCAGGGAGCAGAGCCGCACCTGCTCACGGTCCCAGCTGCCAGCCCCCACCACAGCCTGGCTGCAGCTCTGCCCCTGCCCCCAGCCTCCCAGCCCCATACCCACCTCAACCTCTCTTCTTCTCCCCTCTGCAAGCCACAGCCCCACTCCCAGCTCTGGGAGAGCACTGATGGGGTAAATGCTTTTGTTTACATTTACAGGAGATAATGCTGCCTGCTTCTTGTTCACAAAGTCACCTGAAAGTGAGAACTGGTGTTCTCATGACACTGTTGTAGCCGGCGTTGCAAGATATTTACATGCCAGATGTGCTAAAGATTCATATGTTTAAGATTCACATATTTCATACTAGAGATTCATATTCCATGCAGATGACGGGTTCTACTCGATAACAATCCAAACCAGTGCGGACTGACGCATGTTCATTTTCATCATCAGAGTCAGAAGACACCAGCAGAAGGCTGATTTTCTTTTTTGGTGGTTTGGGTTCTGTAGTTTCCGCATCAGAGTATTTCTCTTTTCTGACTTCCGAAAGCATGCTCCACACCTCATCCCTCTCAGATTTTGGAAGGCACTTCAGATTCTTAAACCTTGGGTCGAGAGCTGTAGCTACCTTTAGAAAACTTACATTGGTACCTTCTATGCTTTTTGTCAAATCTGCAGTGAAAGTGTTCTTAAAATGAAGAAGCTGTGCTGGGCATCATCTGAGACTGCTATAACATGAAATATATGGCTGAATGTGGGTAAAACAGAGCAGGGGACATACAATTCTCCCACAAGGAGTTCAGTCACAATTTAATTAACACTTTTTTTAAGTGAGTGTCATCAGCATGGAAGCACGTCCTCTGGAACGGTGGCCAAAGCACGAAGGTGCATACGAACGTTTAGCATAACTGGCATGTAGATACCTTGTAGGGTGACCAGATCTCCCGATTTTATAGGGACAGTCCCAGTATTCAGGGCTTTTTCTTATATAGGTGCCTATGAACACCCACCCCCATCCCAATTTTTCACACTTTCTATCTGGTCACTCTAATACCTTGCAATGCCAGCTACAAAAGTGCCATGCAAATGCCTGTTCTCACTTTCTGGTGACACTGTAAATAAGAAGAGGGCAGCATTATCTCCTGCAAACGTAAACAAGCTTTTTGCGTTAGTGATTGGCTGAACAAGAAGTAGGACTGAGTGGACTTGTAGGCTCTGAAGTTTTACATTGTTTTGTTTTTGAGTGCAGTTATGTAACAACAACAAAAATTTGCATTTGTAAGTTGCATGTTCACAACAAAGAGATGGCACAACAGTACAGGCAATCCTCAGACTTACAACACAATTGGTTCCTGAAAATTGCATCTAAGTTGAAACGTAATAGGAACCGCAATCCACTCCATTGCAGGACAGAGTGTCGTAAAGTCAAAACCAATGGTCGTAAGTCAAATCAGGGTGTCAATTCAGAAACGTCGTAAGTGCTGTACATCCTAAGTCAAACGTTGTAAAGTCGAGGACTGCCTGTACTTATGAGGTGAACTGAAAAATACTCTTTTGATTATCTTTTTAAAGTGCAAATATTTGTAATTGAAATCAAAGTGTATGATTTTATTACAAACACAGAATACAGTACATATAAAAATGTTGACAAACATCCAAAATATTGAATACATTTACATTGGTATTCTATTGTTTAACAGTGCAATTAAAACTGTGATTAATCACGATTAAAAAAATTAATCATGGTTAATTTGAGTTAATCATGAGTTAACTGCGATTAATTGATAGCCCTAGTTATCTTCATTCTTTGAAACAATATAATTTAATCTGTTCTGTAACTTCTAATATTACCATAAAACTTTAATACAATGTATGAATTCAGAAGTAATTAAAGCTGTACTTAGATAAACCAGCCAAAATCTTAAGGATCACCAGAACTGATATGGTTAACTTAAATTATGTAATCAATGTGTCTAATCCTACGTCTAGTCTTTTGTTCTCAGACAAATGTCAATCCTTGAGACCTCCCAACGTCCCCCAGCAAAATCAGAAAAGACCAGGCTTGACATTTCTGATATTTCTAGGGCAGGGACAGGCAAACTTTTTGGCCTGAGGGCCACATCGGGTTTCCAAAATTGTATGGAGGGCCGGTTCAGCAGGCTGTGTCTCCCCAGACAGCCAGGCGTGGCCCAGCCCCCACCTCCTATCCGATCCCCCAACTTCTCACCCCCTGACTGCTCCCCCGGGACTCCTGCCCTATCCACCACTCCCTGTCCCCTAACTACCCCCAAGACCCCCCCACCCAACCCTCCCCTCATTCCTGACTGCCCCTCTGGGACCCCTCCCCACACCCCCAAACTCCCCTGACCTCTATCCAACCCTCCCTGCCCCCTTATCACGCTGCCTGGAGCGCCGGTGGCTGGCGGTGCTACAGCCACGCAGCCCAGAGCACTGGGTCAGGCCGCTGCTCTGCAACTGCACTGCTCGGCTGCCCAGAGCATTGCACCAGCAACACTGCGCACTGAGGCTGCAGGGAAGGGGAAACAGCAGGGGAGGGGCCGGTGACTAGCCTCCCGGGCCAGGAGGGTCCCACGGGCTGTAGTTTGCCCACCTCTGTTCTCGGGTAATAAAAACAAACAGAAAATCTTTACAAAATATGTACTTTCTATATCCAGAAGAAGCAAAAAAAGGACAAACCCATTTTTTTGTTTAAAACCCTTTAGAGCAGTGACTTTCCGTTCAATAGGAAACGGAATTTTCCCCACACAGGAAGTCAGCAGAAGTGTTTATTCCTTTAGACCAAATTGCCTCTCTCCATTTCCCTTTTCAAACATTTAAGTTACACCTCTTACCTTTATATGGCTTTAAGTATTTAATACTAACCCAGCCCCTTGTTGGGCTGTCATCAAAAAATTGTACATGTACACGAGAGGATTTTCCTTTCGCTCTGACTACTGTTTCTTCAGTTGGGTGGTTGTATACAAGACACGGCCACCAAGGGTATCCTTCCATCTTGGCCCAAACCAAATCACCAGGTGAATAATCACAGGAGACGCTGCAAACACAGACACAGAACTTAACAGGTGCAAAGTCAGTCTCTTCATAAAAGTTATAGCACTATCTCTAAGTCAAACTATTTATCAGAAGCTCCTAGAGAAACTGGGTTGGTCTCAGCAGGTCTTGGTTGCTCTTGGGTTAACAGTTATATTCTACATGCAAACACTTTTACTGAATAGAACCTGGTTCTTACACTCCCAAAGACCTCTAACAAACCTAGTAGATTATCCATGGGGGTGTAAAAATACTGGACATAATTTAGCTAAAAAGGGAAAAATCTTCAGGAACAGATTTTCAAGAGCAATTAGCAGCTGCAATTAAGAACAGATTTTAACAGAACTCACTTCTCACTAAGCGAAGTGACTAGAACTTTCTAAAAACCTCAGCAGCTAACAGAAATAGGATTGTTGGATGCTGAGAACTTTAAAAAAAAATTGGAAAACAATGGCCTGCTTTTCAAATCAGCAAGAGTTGGAATCCAATGCTGATTAGCACAGATTTTATAGCACATATTAAGATGTCAAACAAGCAATAATATTCAGGAAAGATTAACTAAATGCCAATTGATTCACAATCATTTCTTTAAGCTAGAAGAAAAATTGTTTCTTCAGAAATGGCTATTCACGATTTCTTTGAACATGATTTTCACTAAGCGTTGTAAGAAATTATTTCAAAGCTGTTTTAAATCCTTTCCCCCGCCCCAAAAGACAGTTTTATTTCATCTACACTAGCAGTTTATTTCCAGTACTGGCTCATTACTAGCAACAAGGGTTGTGAGTTCAATCCTTGAGGGGGGCATTTAGGGATCTGGGGCAAAAATTGGGGATTGGTCCTGCTTTGAGCAGAGGGTTGGACTAGACGACCTCCTGAGGTTCGCTTCCAACCCTGATATTCTATGAACAAGCCAGTTTCAGTGAAAATGGACTTCCTGTATTTAAAAAAAAATAAAGAGACATACTTTATCTGAAAGTGGTAAGATTACATAAAAGGTTTGTGTACCCCACTGTACATTATTAAGAATCTGGAAAATTTTCTTTAACAGCAACATTATAATAATTACACATAAAAAATGTTTAAAACACTAAGATTGCAACATTAAGCACTCAAAAATTAGGAAATGCCAGAATTAGGGTTGCAATTTCAAATCAGCCTCTTGTATGCACGCATAATAATACAGTAATTAAAATGATCACACTTTATTTCCACAGCACCTTTGTCTCATTCAGCATACAGGATGGATCGTGCTCACTGAATAAGCAGCGATTCAATATTTTGTTTTCTCCTTATTCAGTGTGTGGCTATAGGACAGGTCTACACTACTAACTTACATCGGTGAAATTACATTGCTTGGGGCTGTGAAAAATCCACCTAACCCCCACGGCAGACAGTGCTATGTCAAGAGGAGAGCTTCTTCTGCCAACATGACTATTGCCTCTCAAGGACAGGGATTAACTAGAGCTGGTAGATTTCAGAGTAGCAGCCATGTTAGTCTGTATTTGCAAAAAGAAAAGGAGTACTTGTGGCACCTTAGAGACTAACACATTTATTAGAGCATAAGCTTTCGTGAGCTACAGCTCACTTCATCGGATGCATTTTACAGCTGATAGAAGCTCTCCTGTAGGTGTAGTAGGGTCTTCATTAAAGTGCTGCAGCGCTGTAGTGTATATAAGAGATTCTCAACCTTTTTCTTTCTGAGCCCCCCCAACATGCTATAAAAACTCCCTGGCCCACCTGTGCCACAATAACTGGTTTTCTGCATATAAAAGCCAGGGCCATCTTTAGAGGGTAGCAAACAGAGCAATTGCCTGGGGCCCATGCCACAGGGGCCTCCACAAAGCTACATTGCTCAGGCTTCAGCTTCAGCTTCAGCCCCAGCCCCAGCCGGCAGGGCTCAGGGACCTGGGCTTCAGCGCACTGCAGTGGGGCTTTGGCTTTCTACCCTGGGCCCCAGTGAGTCTAATACTGGCCCTGCTTGGAGGGCCTCCCTGAAACCTGCTCGAGGCCTCCCTGGCTGAGAGCCACCGGTGTACATCAGCCCTTAGTTACTGCACACTATTCAAACCCTGCTCTGAACACCGGATTAATTTTTTCATGAGTTTTCCTATGGCGCTTATCTCTACGATATTCATCTTCCCAATACCGCCGTGAGACGAGGGGGTGGGGATTTGACGAGGAGAGGCCATCTGGGGGGAGTGCTGAGAAAAAGCAAAGAAACCGACCCCCTTTCGCGCCACCCTCCCAACGCCAACCGGCCGAGCGCGCCCAGCCCCCGCATCTCCCGCCTACCAAAGCCCCCGGCACCTCTTGCCCGGGACAACCAACAACAGCCCCAGGAACTCCCACACACCCGCCTAGCCGGTTACCTGGGGGCCCGGGCGGCCTTGGTTCTCCCCTTCCTCGCCCCATGGGCCTCGACTCCGCCGCATTGTCCCATCTCCGCCGCGCCGCCGCCGGCAGCCTCATCCCCGACTGCCTCGCTGGAGGCCCAGCCCTTGCGCCTGTCTCCGGCCGAAGGAGAAGGGGCCTGGGCCTTGGGGAAGAACCGGAGCAGGGTGCTTTGCCGAGACATGGCTGCGGCGGGAAGCAACGACCTGCCGCCCAATCCGGCCAGAGCGCGAAACTCACCAGCGCCGGCCCCGCCTCTGCTGGGGGTGGAGGGACCCGGAGGAGGCGGGCCGCAGGCAGCGCTTGCCCAGAGCCGTCCCTGCCCGCCGTCCAGCGCCGGCCCCTATAAACTGGTATTATGTGCCACATTCATAATCTGGCCAGTTTTTCACTGCGTAGCCCCCCGAGCCACTGTACGGCCTTGTACCCACTGCACTGTGGCATCCTGACCTGCACCCTTCACATGCCACCCACTTCCCTGTAGCTCTATTATCGGCTAATCAATTGCACAACCGGTGCAGCAAGGTGGGTCTAAATTAGTAAAAAGAAAAAGGAGTACTTGTGGCACCTTAGAGACTAACAAATTTATTTGAGCATAAGCTTTCGTGAGCTACAGCTCACTTCATCGGATGCATTTGGTGGAAAAAACAGAGGAGAGATTTATATACACACACGCAGAGAACATGAAACAATGGGTTTATCGTACACACTGTAAGGAGAGTGATCACTTAAGATAAGCCATCACCAGCAGCAGGGGGGGGAAAGGAGGAAAACCTTTCATGGTGACAAGCAATCTCGCCTCTGCTTTTTCCACCAAATGCATCCGATGAAGTGAGCTGTAGCTCAGGAAAGCTTATGCTCTAATAAATTTGTTAGTCTCTAAGGTGCCACAAGTACTCCTTTTCTTTTTGCGAATACAGATTAACACGGCTGCTACTCTGAAACCAGTCTAAATTAGGATTCCCTAGATTTCTGCAGCACAATAGATTGGAATAGGCTGGGTGCAGTAGAGTGGAGATCCTGCAGCAGTTTCACATAAATTAAAAAAATTAAGGCTTTTATTGCATTAAATATGATAGTGGATACTACAGTGTTCCCTGTGCTATTTATATTTTTAGTAAATTCAGTTTATTTTATGCTGTCTTCCCCTAAACCTGGACTGCAATGACAACATGATTTGCACAAATGTCCAGTCTTGGCACCCAGGATTTGTTTTCAGGTATTTGCTGAGCTTGAGAATCTGGGATTTTGAAATAAGGATCTACTCTACAACATGGCTCCAAAAACAGCCTCGATTTCTAGAGAAAATAGCTTCATTTAAATAGTGTCTTCCCAAGAGATAAGCTGTTTGCTTTTAAGTGCTCAAGAGTCATCAGATAGCAATAGATACTATAAGTGAGATACACTTTCTGAAAGACAAATGATGTAGTAAAATGACAAAGCATAGGTATGGAAAGCTGCCCATTAATAAAAAGAGACTGAAGAGTGATTATATTTTTTATATTTTATATTTCTTAATTCACTTTTTTTTTTTATACAATTTCCTGAGGCTTGATCTGGTAAAGAATATTCATTATCTTAAAGCTAACAATGCTGACTTGATCATTGTATGCCAGGAAATGTTAGCCTGCCACAGAGTAACAGTAGCCCCTGTAGAAACTATATTTATGTATGTTATAGATTTTGGCTATTGATGTCCATTTTGGTTGGTATTCATTGAGATACTGGGAGAAATCATTAAAAAAAATGGTGAGCACCTAGAGCAGGGGCGGGCAAACTTTTTGGCCTGAGGGCCACATCAGGTTTCCAAAATTGTACGGCGTCGCCCAGCCCCTGACCCCTATCCAACCACCCATGCTTCTCACACCCGATGGCCTCCCCAGGACTCCTGGCAGATCCATCAAATAGCAGTGTAGACGGGAAGCTTGGGTGAGTAGAAAACCAGGCAGGATTCATCCCCACAGGGTTCAGGTGTGTCCTTACTCTACTTGCCTAAGCAGTGCCTCACCATCAATGCTGCTATTTATACCTGGTCTAGGGGGGCATGTAATATATGTATGTGCTGCCAAAAGGAGTGTGCAATGTAGACGTACATAGAGACACGGGAGGTAATTGTACTGCTGTACTCAGCACGGTTGAGACCTCGGCTGGAGTACTGTGTTCAGCTCGGGGCACTACACTTTTAGAAATATATGGACAAATTGGATAGTCAAGTGGAGAGCAGCAAAAATGAAAATTTTAGAAAACCTGACCTATGAGGAAAGGTTCAAAAAGTTGGATATGTTTAGTCTTGAGAGAAGAAAACAGTGAGGCGCCTGATATCAGTCTTCAATTATGTTAAGAGCTGTTATAAAAAGGATGATGATCAATTGATGTCCATGTCCACTGATGGTAGGAAAAGAAGTAAAGAGCTTAATCTGCAGCAAGGGAGATTTAGGTTAGATACTAAGGAAAACATTTATATGAGCATAAGCTTTCGGGAGCTACAGCTCACTTCATCGGATGCATTTGGTGGAAAAAACAGAGGAGAGATTTATATACACACACACAGAAAACATGAAACAATGGGTTTATCATACACACTGTAAGGAGAGTGATCACTTAAGATAAGCCAGCACCAGCAGCAGGGGGGGGGAAAAAAGAGGAAAACCTTTCATGGTGACAAGCAAGGTAGGCTAATTCCAGCAGTTAACAAGAATATCAGAGGAACAGTGGGGGGTGAGGTGGGAGGGAGAAATACCATGGGGAAATAGTTTTACTTTGTGTAATGACTCATCCATTCCCAGTCTCTATTCAAGCCTAAGTTAATTGTATCCAGTTTGCAAATTAATTCCAATTCAGCAGTCTCTCGTTGGAGTCTGTTTTTGAAGCTTTTTTGTTGAAGGATACCCACTCTTAGGTCTGTGATCGAATGACCAGAGAGATTGAAGTGTTCTCCAACTGGTTTTTGAATGTTATAATTCTTGACGTCTGATTTGTGTCCATTCATTCTTTTACGTAGAGACTGTCCAGTTTGGCCAATGTACATGGCAGAGAGGCATTGCTGGCACATGATGGCATATATCACATTGGTAGATGCGCAGGTGAACGAGCCTCTGATAGTGTGGCTGATGTGATTAGGCCCTATGATGGTATCCCCTGAATAGATATGTGGACAGAGTTGGCAACGGGCTTTGTTGCAAGGATAGGTTCCTGGGTTAGTGGTTCTGTTGTGTGGTTCTGTTGTGCTGGTGAGTATTTGCTTCAAGTTGGGGGGGGTGTCTGTAAGCAAGGACTGGCCTGTCTCCCAAGATCTGTGAGAGTGATGGGTCGTCCTTCAGGATAGGTTGTAGATCCTTGATGATGCGTTGGAGAGGTTTTAGTTGGGGGCTGAAGGTGATGGCTAGTGGCGTTCTGTTATTTTCTTTGTTGGGCCTGTCCTGTAGTAGGTGACTTCTGGGTACTCTTCTGGCTCTGTCAATCTGTTTCTTCACTTCAGCAGGTGGGTATTGTAGTTGTAGGAATGCATGATAGAGATCTTGTAGGTGTTTGTCTCTGTCTGAGGGGTTGGAGCAAATGCGGTTATATCGTAGCGCTTGGCTGTAGACAATGGATCGAGTGGTATGATCTGGATGAAAGCTAGAGGCATGTAGGTAGGAATAGCGGTCAGTAGGTTTCCGATATAGGGTGGTGTTTATGTGACCATCGCTTATTAGCACCGTAGTGTCCAGGAAGTGGATCTCTTGTGTGGACTGCTAGACAGCTGCAGCGGCACAGGAGCTAGCAAACAGAGCTCTAAACAGGGGAGTTTGAGTGGGAGTTTGCAAGGGGAGTTTGGATTGTGCTTGTTTGGGGTTTGCTTTTGCTGGGGGGGTGGTCTTTTTGGTGTGGCTTGTGTTTCCCTGATTAACAGGATTTAGGTGGGAAGGAGATGACAGATACAGGAGGTGACAGGAAGAGGAAGCTGTGGGAGTGACTCCTGCAGTGAAAGACACATTGAGGATGACTGGATGTGGAAGCTGTGGTATGTACATGATCCTGGAGGGGGGAACCGGTAAGAGTTTTGTCTGCATGAAATGCCGTCTGATAGAGCTGATGGAGGAAAAGATCCGAGGTTTGGAGATGCAGGTGGAAAGTCTGGTTGAGTTTAGGAAGGGGTTTGAGCAGATGGAGCAAAGATATGAGGTATCTGAAGGGAAAAGCTCAGACTCGCGGATGGAAGCAGGGCTGGGGAATTTTGAGGGGAGACTGGATGAGGAAAGTGGTCAGTGGAAACATGTGACTCAAAGAACCAGGCAGAGAAAAAGACGGGCTAGTGAAGGAGAAATAGAGCTTAGGAACAGGTTTGCAGAGTTGGAAAATGAAGAAGGGGCTCAGCAGGTAGTCGCTGAAGGTGGAAGGGTAAGGAAGAAGAGAAGAGAGGCTAGCCCTATAGAAAAAGGGGAAGAGTCAAGGGAGACTACACCAAATATGAGCCCCAGGAGGATACAGGATGGGTTGAAGAGAATTGTAAGGGAAAATAGGAATGGAAAGAACTTGCAGCCAGAGGGAACAGGGGAGAGACTGGAGAATAGCACTGTCACCAGGAAAAGGCAGGTCTAGGTGATCGGGGACTCTTTATTGAGAAGAATAGACAGGCCTGTAACTAGAGCTGATCCTGAGAATAGAAGGGTGTGCTGTCTTCCGGGTGCTAAGATACGGGATGTAGACCTGAGGTTGAAAAGGATCCTCAAGGGAGCGGGAAAGAATCCCCTAATTATCCTTCATGTGGGAACAAATGATACAGCCAGATTCTCGCTGGAAAGTATCAAGGGAGACTATGCTAGGCTGGGGAAGACGCTTAAGGAAATTGAGGCTCAGGTGATCTTTAGCGGGATCCTTCCTGTTCCTAGAGAAGGGCAACAAAGGTGTGACAAGATTATGACTGTCAACAGATGGCTTAGGCAGTGGTGCTAAAGGAGGGCTTTGGGATGTATGGCCACTGGGAGGCATTCACGGACAGAGGTCAGTTCTCTCGGGATGGACTTCATCTGAGTAGGGAAGGAAATAGACTTCTAGGATGGAGGCTGGTACAACTGATAAAGAGAGCTTTAAACTAGGAATTGGGGGGAGATGGATGGGAGATGTCCAGAAAATCTCCACGCCAGATTTTAGCATTGAGAGGGAAGAAGATGAAGTAAGAAAGGATACAGCCATGGGTAGGAGAATGTATATAAGGAGCGAGGGCGGTGTGGATACTAGTCTAATAGGTTATACTGGCTGTAGAATGACTGTGCCTAATAGGGTACAAAATGTGAGCGAGGCCAAACAGCAAAAATTAAGATGTTTATACACCAATGCGAGGAGCCTAGGTAACAAAATGGAGGAACTAGAGCTACTGGTGCGGGAAGTGAAACCAGATATTATAGGGATAACAGAAACATGGTGGAATAGTAGTCATGACTGGACTACAGGTATTGAAGGGTATGTGCTGTTTAGGAAAGACAGAAACAAAGGTAAAGGGGGTGGAGTAGCATTGTATATCAACGATGAGTTAGAATGTAAAGAAATAAGAAGCAATGCAATGGATAAGACAGAGTCCGTCTGGGCAAAAATTACATTGGGGAAGAAAACTAGTAAAGCCTCTCCTGCGATAGTGCTTGGGGTGTGCTATAGACCTCCGGGATCTAATTTGGATATGGATAGAGCCCTTTTTAATGTCTTTAATAAAGTAAATACTAATGGAAACTGCGTGATCATGGGAGACTTTAACTTCCCAGATATAGACTGGAGGACCAGTGCTAGTAATAATAATAGGGCTCAGATTTTCCTAGATGCGATAGCTGATGGATTCCTTCATCAAGTAGTTGCTGAACCGACTAGAGGGGATGCCATTTTAGATTTAATTTTGGTGAGTAGCGAGGACCTAGGGAGGTGGTAGAATCTCCTTCCTTAGAGGTTTTTAAGGTCAGGCTTGACAAAGCCCTGGCTGGGATGATTTAACTGGGACTTGGTCCTGCTTTGAGCAGGGGGTTGGACTAGATGACCTTCTGGGGTCCCTTCCAACCCTGATATTCTATGATTCTATGACCTCATAGAAGAAATGGTTGTAGGGGACAATCTTGGCTCAAGTGATCATGAGCTAATTCAGTTCAAACTAAATGGAAGGATTAACAAAAATAAATCTGCAACTAGGGTTTTTGATTTCAAAAGGGCTGACTTTCAAAAAATTAAGGAAATTAGTTAGGGAAGTGGATTGGACTGAAGAACTTATGGATCTAAAGGCAGTTGAGGCCTGGGATTACTTTAAATCAAAACTGCAGAAGCTATCGGAAGCCTGTATCCCAAGAAAGGGGAAAAAAATTCATAGGAAGGAGTTGTAGGCCAAGCATCTTAGAGAGGTGATTATGAAGAAGCAGAAAGCATACAGGGAGTGGAAGATGGGAGGGATCAGCAAGGAAAGCTACCTAATTGAGGTCAGAAGATGTAGGGATAAAGTCAGAGAGGCTAAAAGTCGAGTAGAGTTGGACCTTGCAAAGGGAATTAAAACCAATAGTAGAAGGTTCTATAGCCATATAAATAAGAAGAAAACTAAGAAGGAAGAAGTGGGGCCGCTTAACACTGAGGATGGAGCGGAGGTTAAAGATAATCTAGGCATGGCCCAATATCTAAACAAATACTTTGCCTCAGTCTTTAATAAGGCTAAAGAGGATCTTGGGGATAATGGTAGCATGACAAATGGGAAGGAGGATATAGAGGTAGATATTACCATATCAGAGGTAGAAGCGAAACTGAAACAGCTTAATGGGACTAAATCGGGGGGCCCAGATAATCTTCATCCAAGAATATTAAAGGAATTGGCACCTGAAATTGCAAGCCCATTAGCAAGAATTTTTAATGAATCTGTAAACTCAGGAATAGTACCGAATGATTGGAGAATTGCTAATATAGTTCCTATTTTTAAGAAAGGAAAAAAAAGTGATCCAGGTAACTACAGGCCAGTTAGTTTGACATCTGTAGTATGCAAGGTCCTGGAAAAAATTTTGAAGGAGAAATTAGTTAAGGACATTGAAGTCAATGGTAAATGGGACAAAATACAACATGGTTTTACAAAAGGTAGATCGTGCCAAACCAACCTAATCTCCTTTTTTGAAAAAGTAACAGATTTTTTAGATAAAGGAAATGCAGTGGATCTAATTTACCTAGATTTCAGTAAGGCATTTGATACCGTGCCACATGGGGAATTATTAGTTAAATTGGAGAAGATGGGGATCAATATGAACATCAGAAGGTGGATAAGGAATTGGTTAAAGGGGAGACTGCAACGGGTCCTACTGAAAGGAGAACTGTCAGGCTGGAGGGAGGTTACCAGTGGAGTTCCTCAGGGATCGGTTTTGGGACCAATCTTATTTAATCTTTTTGTTACTGACCTTGGCACAAAAAGTGGGAGTGTGCTAATAAAGTTTGCAGATGATACAAAGCTGGGAGGTATTGCCAATTCGGAGAAGGATAGGGATATTATACAGGAGGATCTGGATGACCTTGTAAACTGGAGTAATAGTAATAGGATGAAATTTAATAGTGAGAAGTGTAAGGTTATGCATTTAGGGATTAATAACAAGAATTTTAGTTATAAGTTGGGGACGCATCAATTAGAAGTAACGGAAGAGGAGAAGGACCTTGGAGTATTGGTTGATCATAGGATGACTATGAGCTGCCAATGTGATATGGCTGTGCAAAAAGCTAATGCGGTTTTGGGATGCATCAGGAGAGGCATTTCCAGTAGGGATAAGGAGGTTTTAGTACCGTTATACAAGGCACTGGTGAGACCTCACCTAGAATACTGTGTGCAGTTCTGGTCTCCCATGTTTAAAAATGATGAATTCAAACTGGAGCAGGTACAGAGAAGGGCTACTAGGATGATCCGTGTCTTATGATGTGGTATGTAGATTCTAATGGATTTTTTACCTTCAGTCCTTTCGGTATGATGATTACAAACTTTTTTGTCTTATGAAAGGAGACTTCAGGAGCTTGGCTTGTTTAGCCTAACTAAAAGAAGGTTGAGGGGAGATATGATTGCTCTCTATAAATATATCAGAGGGATAAATATAGGAGAGGGAGAGGAATTATTTAAGCTCAGCACCAATGTGGACACAAGAACAAATGGGTATAAACTGGCCACCAGGAAGTTTAGACTTGAAATCAGACGAAGGTTTTTAACCATCAGAGGAGTGAAGTTTTGGAATAACCTTCCAAGGGAAGCAGTGGGGGCAAAAGATCTATCTGGTTTTAAGATTCTACTCGATAAGTTTATGGAGGAGATGGTATGATGGGATAATGGGATTTTGGTAAGTAATTGATCTTTAAATATTCAGGGTAAATAGGCCAAATCTCCTGAGATGGGATATTAGATGGATGGGATCTGATTTACTATAGAAAATTCTTTCCTGGGTATCTGGCTGGTGAATCTTGCCCATGTGCTCAGGGTTTGGCTGATTGCCATGTTTGGGGTCGGGAGGGAGTTTTCCTCCAGGGCAGATTGGAGAGGCCCTGGAGGTTTTTTTTTGCCTTCCTCTGTAGCATGGGGCATGGTTGACTGGAGGGAGGCTTCTCTGCTCCTTGAAGTTTTGAACCATGATTTGAGGACTTCAATAGCTCAGACATGGGTGAGGTTTTTCATAGGAGTGGTGGGTGACATTCTGTGGCCTGCGCTGTGCAGGAGGTCGGACTAGATGATCAGAGTGGTCCCTTCTGACCTTAGTATCTATGAATCTATGACTGGTCCAGGCTGAGGTTGATGGTGGGATGGAAATTGTTGAAATCATGGTGGAATTCCTCAAGAGCTTCTTTTCCATGGGTCCAGATGATGAAGATGTCATCAATGTAGCCCAAGTAGAGTAGGGGCATTAGGGGACGAGAGCTGAGGAAGCGTTGTTCTAAGTCAGCCATAAAAATGTTGGCATACTGTGGGGCCATGCGGGTACCCATCGCAGTGCCGCTGATTTGAAGGTATACATTGTCACCAAATGTGAAATAGTTATGGGTCAGGACAAAGTCACAAAGTTCAGCCACCAGGTTAGCCGTGACAGTATCGGGGATACTGTTCCTGACGGCTTGTAGTCCATCTTTGTGTGGAATGTTGGTGTAGAGGGCTTCTACATCCATAGTGGCTAGGATGGTGTTTTTAGGAAGATCACCAATGGACTGTAGTTTCCTCAGGAAGTCAGTGGTATCTCGAAGATAGCTGGGAGTGCTGGTAACGAAGGGCCTGAGGAGGGAGTCTACATAGCTAGACAATCCTGCTGTCAGGGTGCCAATGCCTGAGATGATGGGGCGTCCAGGATTTCCAGGTTTATGGATCTTGGGTAGCAGATAGAATACCCCAGGTCGGGGCTCCAGGGGTGTGTCTGTGCGGATTTGTTCTTGTGCTTTTTCAGGGAGTTTCTTGAGCAAATGCTGTAGTTTCTTTTGGTAACTCTCAGTGGGATCTGAGGGTAATGGCTTGTAGAAAGTGGTGTCGGAGAGCTGCCTAGTAACCTCTTGTTCATACTCCGACCTATTCATGATGACGACAGCACCTCCTTTGTCAGCCTTTTTGATTATGATGTCAGAGTTGTTTCTGAGGCTGTGGATGGCACTGTGTTCTGCATGGCTGAGGTTATGGGGTAAGCGATGCTGCTTTTCCACAATTTCAGCTCGTGCACGTCGGCGGAAGCAGTCTATGTAGAAATCCAGGCTGCTGTTTCGACCTTCAGGAGGAGTCCACCCAGAATCCTTCTTTTTGTAGTGTTGGCAGGAAGGTCTCTGTGGGTTAATATGTTGGTCAGAGGTGTGTTGGAAATATTCCTTGAGTCTGAGACGTCGAAAATAGGATTCTAGGTCACCACAGAACTGTATCATGTTCGTGGGGGTGGAGGGGCAAAAGGAGAGGCCCCGAGATAGGACAGATTCTTCTGCTGGGCTAAGAGTATAGTTAGATAGATTAACAATATTGCTGGGTGGGTTACGGGAACCATTGTTGTGGCCCCTTGTGGTATATAGCAGTTTAGATAGCTTAGTGTCCTTTTTCTTTTGTAGAGAAGCAAAGTGTGTTTTGTAAATGGCTTGTCTAGTTTCTGTAAAGTCCAGCCACGAGGAAGTTTGTGTGGAAGGTTGGTTCTTTATGAGAGTATCCAGTTTTGAGAGCTCATTCGTAATCTTTCCCTGTTTGCTGTAGAGGATGTTGATCAGGTGGTTCCGCAGTTTCTTTCAGAGTGTGTGGCACAAGCTGTCAGCATAGTCTGTGTGGTATGAAGTGAAGAAACAGATTGACAGAGCCAGAAGAGTACCCAGAAGTCACCTACTACAGGACAGGCCCAACAAAGAAAACAACAGAACGCCACTAGCCATCACCTTCAGCCCCCAACTAAAACCTCTCCAACGCATCATCAAGGATCTACAACCTATCCTGAAGGACGACCCATCACTCTCACAGATCTTGGGAGACAGGCCAGTCCTTGCTTACAGACACCCCCCCCAACTTGAAGCAAATACTCACCAGCACAACAGAACCACACAACAGAACCACTAACCCAGGAACCTATCCTTGCAACAAAGCCCGTTGCCAACTCTGTCCACATATCTATTCAGGGGATACCATCATAGGGCCTAATCACATCAGCCACACTATCAGAGGCTCGTTCGCCTGCGCATCTACCAATGTGATATATGCCATCATGTGCCAGCAATGCCCCTCTGCCATGTACATTGGCCAAACTGGACAGTCTCTACGTAAAAGAATGAATGGACACAAATCAGACGTCAAGAATTATAACATTCAAAAACCAGTTGGAGAACACTACAATCTCTCTGGTCACTCGATCACAGACCTAAGAGTGGGTATCCTTCAACAAAAAAGCTTCAAAAACAGACTCCAACGAGAGACTGCTGAATTGGAATTAATTTGCAAACTGGATACAATTAACTTAGGCTTGAATAGAGACTGGGAATGGATGAGTCATTACACAAAGTAAAACTATTTCCCCATGGTATTTCTCCCTCCCACCTCACCCCCCACTGTTCCTCTGATATTCTTGTTAACTGCTGGAATTAGCCTACCTTGCTTGTCACCATGAAAGGTTTTCCTCCTTTTTCCCCCCCCTGCTGCTGGTGATGGCTTATCTTAAGTGATCACTCTCCTTACAGTGTGTATGATAAACCCGTTGTTTCATGTTCTCTGTGTGTGTGTGTATATAAATCTCTCCTCTGTTTTTTCCACCAAATGCATCCGATGAAGTGAGCTGTAGCTCACGAAAGCTTATGCTCTAATCAATTTGTTAGTCTCTAAGGTGCCACAAGTACTCCTTTTACTTTTGCGAATACAGACTAACACGGCTGCTACTCTGAAACCTAAGGAAAACATTCTAACTATGAGGATAGTGAAGCACTGGAATAGGCTTTTAAGGGAGGTAATGAAGTCCCTGACATTGGAGGTTTTTAAGAATGGGTTAGGCAAATACTTGTCAAGGGTGATCTAGGTATATTTGATCATGCCTCAGTGCAAGGGGCTGAAATAGATGACCTCCTGAAGTCCCTTCCAGCCAGGTATTTCCATGATTCTACAATTCTGTGAGACTATGGAGCCTCAAACCCATTAAAGCTAGTGGATACTGAGGGCACTCAGCACCTTCCAAGAGATAGGTTTCAGAGTAGCAGCCGTGTTAGTCTGTATTCGCAAAAAGAAAATGAGTACTTGTGGCACCTTAGAGACTAACAAATTTATTAGAGCATAAGCTTTCGTGAGCTACAGCTCACTTCATCAGATGCATGAAGTGAGCTGTAGCTCACGAAAGCTTATGCTCTAATAAATTTGTTAGTCTCTAAGGTGCCACAAGTACTCCTTTTCTTTTTCCAAGAGATAGACAGACTCCAGTTTGGCAGAGCATTTCAGATGCTTAAATCCATCCTTGTTCAACTAGACATTTAAGCACATGCTGAATTAGGGCCTCAGTATTGTAATTTTTGTGGCACCCATTGTGACACCCCTCAGGGTATAACCTGCACTGCAGAACCACTGTGTTCCCTTTTACTCTTTGGATCAGGATACCTCTCACACTGCTCTGCTAGTGACAAGCAGCCCCTTCAGGCTTCGCTCTCACATAGCGAGTAGCATGTAAAGGCACACTCAAAGTTACATGCAGGCTCTCACAATCTCTTATGCACTATATGTAAGTGGAGGAATAGTTCTGCTCTTGTGGGGAACTTTCCTAGCTTCTGCACTACCCCGGTGAAGTGGGCTAGCAAAAGAATCCGAGTCCTCGCTCCCACTTCCTTTACCTAGTAACCTCCCTGCCCTTGAGGACTCCCCTTCCACTCTCCTGTCTGGCAGAGTCCTCGTGACCCCAACAAGGCTGGGCCCAGGATTCCTGGGGGGCTCGACCCCCCACCCTGCTGTGGTCTCCTAGGACAGGGCCAGGGTGTCCCCACTCCAGGGTACTCTCTGCACTGGGCACTTCTCTGACCCACTGACCATTACATACAAGTTAAAGCAAATGCAAGTTATTTAAATCAACAATTAATTTTAAAAAGGTTAAAGGAAACACATCAACCTGCTCTGTGGCAGGGAACATCACAAACAGTGTCTCTGGAATGTCAGGGCAGTTCAGTCTGTTCCTTGTAAGTCCCAGGCCTTCTTCTCAGGCCCTGGCTGTGCTGCAGGGATGCTGTGAGTTGGACACTTGCTCTAGTGGTGGCCACACACTCTCAGGCTCTAAGTGGTAGGACCCTTCTTCCCAGTGTCGCCCCCACCCTGTCGGGGTTATGATCCACGCCTGGCCTGCAGAGCCCCTGTGCTGGGCCTACTGCCCAGGGTCCCCTTCGGTCTCCCCAACTGCTCACCGCACCCAGCTCCGGACTGCTCCAGCCCCAGCTCCACCCCTCTGTTTCTGCACTATTACTGCTGCTGCTGTTGCTCTGCCTCCAGCTCCCTGGGCTACTTCTTTGGCCCCTTTGGCTCAGGTTGCTGCAGCTCTGCTCCCAGGACAGGTCTGCTTTGCAGGCTGCTTCTGTGACTCTGCTCCCAGCACTGCCCTGCTTCCTGGGCTGCTTTTCTGGCCCCTCTGGCTCTGGTTGCTGCAGCTCTCCTCCCAGGGCAAAGTCTGCTCTCTCTGGGCTGTGCCTCTGGCTTTGGGCTGCAGCTCTGCTCCCAGGACAGGGTCTGCTCTCTCTGGGCACCTTTTTTGGTCCCTCTGGATCTGGCACAGCTCTGCCCCCCAGCTCAGCTTGGGCCCCTGCTTTCTCCTCAGCTCAGCCCCACTCTGTCTGACCCAGGCAAATCCAGCTCACACGGAGGATGGGACCTCCCTGGCCTCCTGACTCCCTGATTAGCCTGCCCACCCTGTCATTCAGGCTGACCGGGAGCATTGGCCTCTCCCCATTGTTCCTGGGGGCTGTCAGTCTCAGGGTCCTGATTCCCCATCGACCCTTCCCCCTTTTTAGAACTGGGAGCTAGCCAACCAAAACACCCCCACTGAATGTTAGTAACGGGGCAACAGTCCCCTTACATTCCCCCTTGCTAAAAATCTGCCACAGCCACAACATTCACACCAGTACATCCAGGCCCCATAGTAACAACATATACCCACATCGTATCATATCAAAACCCCATTAACAATTATCAAAAGAACATTTAACATGTTTAACATTTCACATCTACTTCTTCATACTATACATAACAATATTCATTAAAACATTTTATAGAACCAACAACATAATCATATCTAAGTCTAAGAGGAAGTACACCCTTATTAGCCCTCTGGGACCTTCTTAAAACTGGTGGTTCGTTACTCATATTTTCTATTTCCCTGTTCTTGGGTAAAATTGGGTGAGTTTGAGGGATCTGGCCATTCCCGTTAGGGTTTGGGTTTACCCCATTGGTTTTAGTCTCCTCTGGAAGTGCTGCTCTATGCCTCCTACGAGCCCTGGTAAGACTAAAAGTCCAATGCTTTAGCTGGTCCCTATGTACTACTCTCTCAGGACCTCCTTGTTCAGGCTGGATAGCGTACACTGGCAGTTCGAGATTGTTGTGGGTGACCACAGTGTGGGGATTTGGCTCCCATTTGTCCTGTATTTTATTACGTCTTTGGCGTCTGTGGCTACAAACTGGTACACAGTCACCAGGTTTGATGAGAGCCCTGCTGGACTTGCGATCTTAAGTCCTTTTCCTACTTTGGGCTGTCTTTAGTTGTACTGAGAGCAACTTCATTGGCTGTCTTTGGTCTGTCATGGACACCTTTGACCCAATCATCGAAATTGGTCACCTCATCCTTTGAAAAGGTTTCTTGATGCTTCTCTGGCAACACCCTTAAGTTAGCCACCTGTGCAGGAATCAGCCCTTGGTATGCCGCTTGAACTGGAACTGGCACTCTCCCACCACATCTTTCCTGAGGAAAGGTAACTTGTTCTGCCCTCTCCCCAAATGTTACCTTCACCTGAGGGATCACCTCCTCAGGCTGCAACTCCATAGCCTTCACGCTTGAGTTTAGAAGACGCACTGGTACTCTTCCTTTGATGGCACTAGTCAATACACTGGCTGACTGAAGTCTATTAGGTAGGTTTACCTCAGATGTAGGCTCTACAAGAGCTCAATATCTATTGGTATTTTCTGATACATAGCAGTGTTTGTCAAGGAACTTCCCTCTCCAAGGAGGAATAAGAGTCTTCTGTTTTCTGCTCATTTTAACATTTCCAATCTGCCCCGCAGAGCCCAATGCATGGTTTTGTCTCTGTGCTCGAGCCAGTACTCTACTCAGCACAGCATTCTTCTTAGAGTGCCCATGACAGTTCATCCTCCTGGTTCCTTCTTCTGGCAATGGTAGCTCCTTCAGCTCACTAATGATGTTCATCCCTAGAATCCCTAGGACTCCTTCTCCCATATGGCTCCCTTCAGAGTCTTTGTCTTTCAGGATGAAGATGCATTTCCCTGGAAGTGTCTGGCCCATGTAGTCTATGTCTGCTTCGAGGCATCCCACCACTGGGATTGCCAGTCCATTAACTGCTGTTAGACGTACAAACTGTGTGCTGTGCATGGTCAGCTCCTTGTCTTTCAAATATTTTTGAAAATGCGACTCAGTAATGGTGGTGACTTCTGAGCCAGTATCTAACAAACATCTGGCTTTCACCCCTGCTATACATACTTCAGCAGTTAGACAGTTTCCAAATGCTCACTTACAGAAGTCATTAGGTATGCTGGCATTGCCCACATTCCTTTCAACACTGTGTGCAGAGTGATTTTCCACCAAGGAGAGGCCTAGGAATCCTTCTGCCACAGCTTGCCACTCGCTTCTGGTGCCCCATTGGTTTTCAGTGCCTGGGACTCTGTTCTCCTTCTCAGTGGACATTCCCGGCTAGTGTGCCCTGGCCTTTCACAAGGGTAACAGATGTACCTTCCCAGCTTATCCTTCAGTGGGGCTCTTCAGGATCCAGGTGCCCTTGGATACTTCGACATACTAATGTGATTTTGCATCCCAGAGCCCTCACTCCCTGCTGGAGCCCTTACCCCATCCCACACCCCAACTCCTTGACCCAGTCTGGTGAAAATGAGTGAATGAGCAAGGGTGGGGGAGAGCGAGCAACAGAGGGAGGGGGGATGGAGTGAGTGGGGGTTGGGGGGACCTCAGGGAAGGAGCGGAGCAGGAGGTAGGGCAAGGGTGTTCGGTTTTCTATAATTAGAAAGTTGGCAACCCTAAGCAGATGTTGAAACATTCATTCTCTTTGATAGATTTGCAGCATGTCCCTCAAGGCTACCAGTCAATGTCAGTGGCTTTCAGTTTCTGTGTAGTTTCTGGTAACAAAACTTAAGTGGTCATAGTGTTGTAAAGTCTGTTTGCTGAACAAAAAATGGCTCACTTTAGCTGAGGCCAAGAAGTTAGTTACAGCATCACAAATAGTGGTGAATGTGACCTAAAAAGCAATGTGTGTCTACTTATTCCAACAAGCTGATCATCTCAGCAATGTATGATATGTGCCTAATTTGTGTGGACAGTTACAGCAAATGAACATACATATGTGCAGTTGCCACAGTGCAGGCAGATGGCCAGTTAGTTATTTAACTGGTCACTTGTGAGCACAGTTACATTGATTTATGCATGCAGTTGTGGAATGTGAATGCACAAACACAAATTATCAAGGAGTATTCTACATATGTAGGTGCTTTTCTGTGCTTGCTTTGTGTTGTGAACTCTTTTTTGAATAAGCAGCCTGAGGATCTGTGGTCTTTCTGAAAAGACACTTTTGTGCTGCCTCTCTTTAAATAGATTACCAGGCTTTTTTCCTGAAGTAGGGCTTTGTTCTCTAGTCTCCCCTGTTTTTTTGTAGGAAGGACAGTAAATCTAAACCCTGTTATTTTACCAGTAGGGGTAGTTTCTTCCTAAACCTCACCAGTTAGTGGCTGGGTTTCTGTCCTGAAACTTGAAACCTAAATGTATTTAAATTTGCATCATGCTTAATGTAACTTTTTTTTTATGTGTCCAATCTTTTTTTGAATCTTACTAGGGTTTTTGGTCACAGTTTTAAATTTAAGGAGTACTTGTGGCACCTTAGAGACTAACAAATTTATTTGAATTCTTGTTATCACACCCATGGCAGTCCAAGCTGTGCATTTTGTACAAATGATGTACTGTATCAGGCATCTGCACAATCACTGCTCACTCGGGCAAGGGTCCCTTGAAAGACAATGCTAACCAATAATCCCTTGCAGTTCTCTAATGTCTTCAGGGGATCTCAGAAACGTTAATGAATATAGCCTCAGAGCATTATCCCTGTTTTACAGAGAGGGAAGGTGACTTTGCAAAGGTCACAAAGCGAGTCTGCTGACACCCAGTCCTGTGCCCTAAGTACAAAGCTCTCCCCTTTATATGCAGCAATGTATCTGGTTTAACACAGCATGGCACAAACAAACCACAGCTTCTAAAGAAAGCCTTCAGGAACAATGTACTCATTGTGGTACAAAAGGGTACAGCTGCTCCCCCCCTCCTAAGTGACCTTCCCTGTGCTGCCCCTGCCCTTTTGCTGGCCTCAGAACACTTAAATGAATAGATCTGCTGATTTCAAAAATAGGAGTATGTGTTTCTCAAGGTTCCTTCCCCACTCTAAACTCTAGGGTACTGATGTGGGGACCTGCATGTAAACCTCCTAAGCTTACTTTTACCAGCTTAGGTTAAAACTTCCCCAGGTACAAACTATTTTACCTTTTGCCCTTGGACTTCCACTGCCACCACCAAACGTTTGACTGGTTATTGGGAAAGCATTGTTTGGAAACGTCTTTCCCCCCAAAATCCTCACCAAAACCTTGCACTCCCCTGCCTGGGGAAGGCTTGATAAAAATCCTCACCAATTTGCATAGGTGAACACAGACCCAAACCCTTGGATCTTAAGAACAATGAAAAAAAGCCTTCAATTTCTTACAAGAATAATTTTAATAGAAGAAAAGGTAAAAAGAATCACCTCTGTAAAATCAGGATGGTAAATACCTTACAGGGTAATTGGATTCAAAACATAGAGAATCCCTCTAGGCAAAACCTTAAGTTACAAAAAGACACAAAGACAGGAATATCCATTCTATTCAGCACAGCTTAATTTTCTCAGCCATTTAAAGAAATCATAATCTAATGCATATCTAGCTAGATTACTTACTAAATTCTAAGACTCCATTCATGTTCTGTCCCCGGCAAAAGCATCATCCAGACAGACCCAGACCCTCTGTTTCTCCTCCCCTCCAGCTTTGAAAGTATCTTGTTTCCTCATTGGTCATTGTGGTCAGGTGCCAGCGAGGTTATCCTAGCTTCTTAACCCTTTACAGGTGAAAGGGTTTTTCCTCTGGTCAGGAGGAATTTTAAAGGTGTTTACCCTTCCCTTTATTTTTATGACAGTGTTTCCATAGGTGCCGACTCTGTGGGTGCTCCGGGATTCAAGCACTCACGGAAAAAAATAGGGGGTGCTCAGCACTCACCAGCCATAGTGGTTCCTTGCCGCCTGAGTTTTGTACCTGAGGTCTGCTAACAGGGCATGCCCTAGCCTCAGATGGAGCTTGAGTGTGGAATGTGATAATTAGGGCTTGGCTACATTTGCAAGTTAGAGTGCATTAAATCAACCCCGGGTGCCCTAACTCCTGAGATGTCCACATTGGCAAGGCACATAGAGTGCCCGGACTCCACAGCTGATAATCCACCTCCACGTGAAGCATAGAGCTTGCTGCGCCCCGTCTGGAGTGCCGCAGTACCAGTGTGGACGCCCTGGTCTATTAATGCACTCTGATCGGCCTCTAGGAAGTGTCCCACAATGCCTGTTCTAGCGATTCTGGTCATCACTGTGATGTTGCACCCCATAATGCTTTATAGAAATAAGCTTATGAGTGTAAATATGACATAACTGGAATATGTTTTATGCTAGATATGCCATGTAATATATCTCTGCAAAGGTTATGATCTACTGGATATATTCATCCTATTTTTATGCATGTAACATTTTTGTATTTGAAGTTATGAATATTGGCTATATACTTGTTTGATTTTAAGTAGCCTCAGTGAAGCATTTGGTCAGCTTCTTGAGAAAAGACTACTCTCAGTAAGTGCCCAATCAAGAAACACTTAAGCTGACAATGAACTCTGAGAGAAACCAATCCACATCTGAGCTTTACTGGAAATGTGGCATCAGCCTGTAAAGATCTGAGTCATACATGGACGTGTGACTTTCCCATGTGACTCCAGAACTCCATCTTTTACATGGATTCTGCATAGGAGAGGAGAAAGGGTTTCCACCCACAAGAAAGAGACTATATAAGTCCCTGGGGAAACCCCTCCATTTTGTCTTCAACTGCCACAAAAGATAGCCTCTCCACCCCAAGAAGATGCCTGAAAGAAACTGAAACAAAGGACAGTAAGTATAGGAGCATGAGGGACTGCTGGACGCAGACTAGGAGGAAGTCTAGTCTGTAAAAGAGGCTTATTGGAACATCTCTGAGGGTGAGATTTACCTGCATTTAGTTTGTTACTGTATTAGGCTTAGACTTGTGTGTTTTATTTTATTTTGCTTGGTAATTCACTTTGTTCTGTCTGTTATTACTTGGAATCACTTAAATCCTACTTTTTGTATTTAATAAAATCACTTTTTACTTATTAATTAGCTTATTAATACCTGGGGGCGGGGAACAGCTGTGCATATCTCTCTATCAGTGTTATAGAGGGAGAACAATTTATGAATTTACCCTGTAAATGCAGATGAGGTGCCTGGTAAGCGGCTTTTATTTTGAGAAGGGAGTTGTTGGGTGCAGGCTGTTGGGGTGAGGAGGGTTTCAGAAAGAAGGGTTAGAGCTGCATGCATGCGGAATAAGGCATTGATGTACTCTCTCACATCACGGTAATCGGCCTCAGTGATCTCATCGAAGGTCTCATGCCGAAGCTGGTCAGTCTGCTTGTGCAGGTTCCTTGGCAGAGCTACTGTGTTCCTTGTCCCAGTAAGGCTAACATGTCTGCGCCACTGTGCCGTGAGGGGCGGGGGGAACATTGCTGCACACAGGCAAGCCGCATAAGGGCCAGGTCGGAAGCCTTGCTTCCCAGGTCACCTCAGCAGCAAGATATCTTCCAGGACAAACCCATCCTGTGGAAAAGGTGAGGCTAGTGATGAGTATAGGGTCCCCTTGCAGCTGTTGGCTCTCCTCCAAGACACAGGACCTCAGAGGACTGTACAGCCCTAAACAAACAGTCCCCCCTGCCCCTGTGGTTACTTACCATTTCAGGGCTCTTGTGGGTTATGTGCACTCGCCGTGGGACAGGCAGTTTGTGCTATTGTGTGCACTGTGCTTATCTATAAATTCAGCCGAATCATTGCTCTGTCTAGTGTTAACAATGCTGCCTCTGTTAAATGTTGCATTTTGGCTTTACAGATGCAATCTTGAGATCCCAGCTGTCCTTGTTATCAGTGGCTGAAAGGCTGCAAAGATTCAGGAACTGGCAACAAAGAAGCAAGGAGGACCTTCTGTATGAAGTCATGCAGCAGTCCCTTACTGAAAATAAAGTACAGGAGTGGTGGGAGACTGAAAGGAGAGTCCACTGGGAGAATGCGGATCACTGGCAACAAACCACAGAGTGGCTCCTAAGCATTATGGAGTGCCAAGTCGACTTGATGCAGGTGCTCATAGCACTGCATACGGAGCAGATCTCCCCTCCCCCAAGCCCATGTCCCAAAACTCTTTCCCTTGCGCCCTCATGTCACCACCAACCCACTTTCCCCAACAGCTGGTTTCTTATGACCACCAGCCACCTCCAACACCTTTAGCTTCACTGCCTAGCCCTGCAAACTACGACCCTTACCAACTGCACTCAACCATCACCATGCATTTTAGCCAGCCTGAAGTGCAGCACGCATTGCACGGCACTCCAGACAGGAAGACTGAGAATGATAACAGGACATACACAAATCAGCATATTCCTCAGCAGTTCAGGATCCGTTCCCGCAGACTGAAAGGGAAGACAGAGCGTGCGGTACAAAAAAATGAAAGACGGTGCCAAATGTGGATGGAAGCACAGGTATTGCTGAGATGCGAAGCGATGAATCACAGGTCATTGGCACAGGACCCAGGATGCTCCATGCTCCCCTCCCCACAAGCCTCAGCACCAGAATGGGAAGAGGTGCTCTGTGGGATAGCTGCCCATAATGCACTGCTCCAAATACCACTGCAAGTGCCACAAATGTGGCCACATCACTGTGCTTGCAGCTGACAGTGTGAACACACAGCAGTGCTTTCCCTGCTGCAGTCTCCAAGGGCTGGTTTAACTCCCGGCACTCTACATCTGCAAGTGTAGCCATAACCTAACTCTGTATTGCTAACAGCTTCTGCCCTTGGGGCCAGCAATGTGCTTATAAACAGAAAAGGAGTACTTGTGGTACCTTAGAGACTAACAAATTTATTAGAGCATAAGCTTTCGTGAGCTACAGCTCACTTCATCGGATGCATTATAAACAGAGGCAGGGTGATAACCAAAGCCTTTGTTAGTAAGTACATTAAGGATTAGATGATCCTGAAAGCATTACCAGGCACTCCAGTTAAAAGATAGGAAACAAAGTGTAGGAATAAATGGTCCATTTTCAGAATGGAGATAAGTAAATAGTGATGTCCCCAGGGATCTGTACTGGGACCAGTGCTGTTCAACATATTCATAAATGATCTGCAAAAAGGGGTAAACAGTGAGTTGGCAAAATTTACAGATGATATAAAATTACTCAATATAGTTAAGTCCGAAGCTGACTGCAAAATGTTACAAAGGGATCTCATAAAACTGGGTGATAACAAAATGGCAGATGAAATTTAACATTAAATGCAAAGTAACGCACATGGCAAAATGTAATCCCAACTATACATACAAAATGATGGGGTCTAAATTGGCTGTTACCTGTCAAGAAAAAGATCTTGGAGTCATATGCAGTAAGAAAGCTTATTATATTCTTTAAAGGGGAGAGAAGGGACTTTTAATAGTCCTTTTCCCAAGTAGACAGATCATTTCCTTGCTGAAAAAGCAGAATGGTTTTATAATTCATAGGGAAAAAAATTCAGAGACCAGGTGTTTGGATTGGGACATATCAAAGGCTGGTCCTGGTGCTGTCTGAGAATACAGGAGTCCAATTGTGCAGAACTCAGCCTAGGACTAAGGTTAATAGGTTTGGGAAGAAAAATTCAGAATTTGGAAGAGACTACTTGCATGCTATTGGAAAAAGAAATGGAAATTTCAAATATTTCAAACATAATATTGCAAGCACCATCTCCTTCAGGATCCAATCCAAAGGCCAGTGAAGTCATTAGAAACATTTGTCTATGACATACTTGTTGATCACACTTTATCTAGGCTACGTTGTCTGCTCTTTAACATGTTCTAGTAACATCATACAGAGGAAATTCATGATTTCACATATAATGTAAACACATTTTACAATTATATTAATAACCAGTGTGTTATTAGCTTGTATATGATACCTGTTGGATAAATACCATGATAGAGTGTTGAGTGTAGTGAGTTGGTTGGGTCTGTTGAGAGACAGTATATCCTATGACAGTGGGCATTAAAGGCTCTTAGGATCACACCTAGTCATTCATTGCCAGCCACCTTTTCCTTCACTTGTGTTACCTGTTATTTTGAGAACACCAGTCACACAAAACTGATTTGCTAACCTAATGCAAAGACACAAAGGTTGCCCCTGGCCCTCCTCTCGCTGTGGGGATCAACCCCCCCATCCTGCCATGCCCCATTCCCTCATGGGGGGACCACAAATATGTTTGGCACTGGGCCCACAAAAGGTTAATCCAGCCCTGTCCATGCCTCACTGTGCTGGGCATTGCACAATCAGAGGGACAGCAGGATGCATATGGAGATAGATGAGTGTGTAAGGCATGCAGATGGATGAAGGGGTGTGTGTGGTGTACAGTGGAGGCAGATGGGGAGGTTGAGGTTTGGATGGACAGCGGGACAGATGGAGAGCTATAGGGACAAATGGTGACCTGCCTCCGCCCAGCCTCTAGCTGGAGATGCTTTAGCCACGAATTGCAGGGTATCCCAGCCTGGCTGGAGTTGGTGTGATATCCTAGCGGAGTCAGTTCTTTCTCCCTGGTAGATTATGATTTTCCCCACGGCAGTTAGTTGCTCTTTCTGTGCTTCCCCACAGACCCTCTCCATAGTCTGTCATTGCTTCACCTAAAAGCTGCTTCCCTCTTGGGTCTCTGTATTCTGGGGTCTCTGCTGTTATCAGGGATACTGCTTTGGCTTTGGGCAGGTGCTTAGCAAGGTGAGTGTTGTAACTTAGAGCTTTCTTCATCACAAATTTAAGTAAAATTAGCCTTTGCCTCGTTTCTTAAAGTGCAGAATAACACACAGGCACACTCCTGCTCACCGTGGGTACGTGTGGGTAGGTGTCAGGGTGCAGTGCCCCTTGGTGACCAGGTGGGGCAGTGCATGGTGAATATGGGTCCTCTTGGGGCAATGACCCCAGCTGCCCAGGTGGGATAGTGTCCTTTGTGTATTATCTCGAGGCAAAGTGTGGCGGAGCCCTATGTGTATCTCCCCCCTCCCCCAACACTGTGATAATCACCCCTGTTGGCCAGGCAACGGGAGTGGCCTGTAGGTACTGATCTGTATTGATCTTATCTGGAGGATGGCGTGGATTACACCCTCAGCAAGTTTGCAGATGACACTAAACTGGGAGGAGTGGTAGATATGCTGGAAGGTAGGGATAGGACACAGAGGGACCTAGAAAAATTAGAGGAATGGGCCAAAAGAAATCTGATGAGGTTCAACAAGGACAAGTGCAGAGTCCTGCACTTAGGATGGAAGAATCCCATGCACCGCTACAGACTAGGGACCGAGTGGCTAGGCAGCAGTTCTGCAGAAAAGGACCTACAGTGGACGAGAAGCTGGATGTGAGTCAACAGTGTGCCCTTGTGGCCAAGAAGGCTAACAGCATTTTGGGCTTTATAAATAGGGGCATTGCCAGCAGATCGAGGGATGTGATCATTCCCCTTTATTCGGCATTGGTGAGGCCTCATCTGCAGTACTGTGCCCAGTTTTGGGCCCCACACTACAAGAAGGATGTGGAAAAATTGGAAAGAGACCAGCGGAGGGCAAAAAAAAATAATTAGGGGGCTGAAGCACATGATTTATGAGGAGAGGCCGAGGGAACTGGGATTATTTAGTCTGCAGAAGAGAAAAATGAGGGGGGGGGATTTGATAGTTGCTTTCAACTACCTGAAAGGGGGTTCCAAAGAGGATGGATCTAGACTGTTCTCAGTGATAGCAGATGATAGAACAAGGAGTAATGGTCTCAAGTTGCAGTGTGGGAGGTTAGGTTGGATATTAGGAAAAACTTTTTCACTAGGAGGGTGGTGAAGCACTGGAATGTGTTATTTAGGGAGGTGGTGGAATCGCCTTCCTTAGCGGTTTTTAAGGTCAGGCTTGACAAAGCCCTGGCTGGGATGATTTAGTTGGGGATTGGTCCTGCTTTGAGCAGGGGGTTGGACTAGATGACCTCCTGAGGTCCCTTCCAACCCTGATATTCTATGATTCAATTCAACAGGTTAATCATTAATATTTGGAGGATTTTCTTGCCAGGCTGTATTAGAAGGAGAACATCACCAGACAGCCATTTAAATTGTTTTATTTAACTAAAAGAACAACGTTAAGTGTTCTGGATTTTTTTCTTCAACAGCAAACATAATATTTTAACAAAAAAGCATCCGTCCCTCGCTTCTCACATTTATCTCCAGACTTCTTCTCCTTGTCCAGATCTATTCAGCCCCCAACAATCATCAACAATGAATCAACAAACAATTCATTGAACTTTTTGAATCTTTTCACTTTTAAAGAGAGGTAAGGGATTGACTCTGTGTACACAAATTTGCAGAGGAACAGTAGAGTTGAGGTCTGTTATTTCTCACCTCTATATATTATTTATTTATTTTAAAACATTTTTGCTGTTAACAAGCATGTTACCTCTTGAGACACAAATCCACATTTTGAGAACTGCAAAACTAAGCATCTCTGATCATCATATAGACTGAGCACTGAGTCCCATTGGGTAGACAGATTAACCTAAATAATCTATAAAGAAGCTTGTGGAACCCCATAAAACTGGGTCCCTAATCCATGAACTATTAGAACCCTGGGGTGCAGGGTCTGGCCAGAAGCTAGGGAGGGGGCTCAGAGTTGGGGCAGGAATCTGGAGCACTTACCTGAGGCAGGTCCCATTTGGTACGAGGGGTGCAGGTGGGAATGTGGGAGGGGTGTGTGTGCAGGAGCTACCATTCGGTGCTCAGGGTGGGGATGTGCGGGGGGTTCTGGGGATGTGGGGGGGGGTGCAGGAGTCAGGGCTGGAGTTGTGCAAGTGGGGGGGGTGCAGGAGTCAGGGAAGAGGGCTGGGGGGTGTGGGCTGGGGTTGTGGAGGTGCTCCCAGGCCCCTGCCCTGAGTGGCTCACAGCAGGGGGTTGGAGGGAGTATGCCCTGATTCCACCCCCCTTACCCGACTGGGTTTTGAATGTTATAATTCTTGATGTCTGATTTGTGTCCATTTATTCTTTTACGTAGAGACTGTCCAGTTTGACCAATGTACATGGAAGAGGGGCATTGCTGGCACATGATGGCATATATCACATTGGTAGATGCGCAGGTGAATGAGCCTCTGATAGTGTGGCTGATGTGATTAGGCCCTATGATAGTGTCCCCGAATAGATATGTGGACACAATTAGCAACGGGCTTTGTTGCAAGGATAGGTTCCTGGGTTAGTGGTTCTGTTGTGCTGGTGAGTATTTGCTTCAAGTTGGGGGGGTGTCTGTAAGCAAGGACTGGCCTGTCTCCCAAGATCTGTGAGAGTGATGGGTGGTCCTTCAGGATAGGTTGTAGATCCTTGATGATGTGTTGGAGAGGTTTTAGATGGGGGCTGAAGGTGATGGCTAGTGGCGTTCTGTTATTTTCTTTGTTGGGCCTGTCCTGTAGTAGTGCTTCATGTTTAGCAGTGGTCACAAACGCATCTCTCCCATATGGCCAGCAGTGCATCCGAATGACATTTGAAGGACTATTGCAGGAGAAATTTGCACCTAGCTGTGAACTGGAATGAAATTTTCATGTTGAACAGTTTTCTCACACGGCTCTCTGCCAGCTAGCCGGCTGTCCGTTTGAATGACTTCTTGAGGAGAATTTCTTCCCCAGCAGTAAAACGGAATGACTGTCAGATGAACGGCTTTTTTCAGTAAGGGATACCTGCCAACTGCCAGCACTGCCTCCAAATGGCATTTGCAGGACAAGTCAACAACAAATTCTTGGCTAGCTGTGACCTGGACTGAAAGTTTAATGTATAGCAATTTTGACTCATGTTTCGCTCTTTTCACGAAGGGTTCTCTGCCAATAAGCCCGTAGTGCATCTGCATGCCCTTTGGAATACTACTGTAGGGGAAATTCCTCCCAAACAATGATCTGAAAGGCATCTCTCATGTAGAGCATTAGAAAAGAAGGAAGATTCCAAGAGAATTTCATCCCTAGCAGTAATCTGCAATGAATATTTCATGAACAGCAGTTTTCAATAAGGGATAGCTTCCAAATGCCGGCACAGCATCCAAATACCTTTTGGATGACAAGTCCAGGTAAAATTCGTGGCTAGCTGTGACCTGGACTGAATGGTTCATGCTTCGCTATTTTCACGAATGGATCTCTGCCAAATGATCAGCAGAGCGTCCAAATGACAATTGGAGGAGGATTCCATGAGTGATTCGGGCCAAGCAGTGATCTGGACTGATTTCTCATGAACAGCATATATCACGAACGGATCTGTCCCAGATGAGCTGGAGAGTATCTGCATTGCCTTTGGGGGACGATGATTTAGGAAATTTGTCCTTAGCAGTGATCTGGACTGAATGTTTCATGTTTATCAGTGGTCACAAACGGATCTCTCCCATGTGGCCAGCAGTGCATCCGAATGCCATTTAGAGGATTATTGCAGGAGAAATTTGCACCTACCTGTGAGCTGGAATGAAATTTTCATGTTGAACAGTTTTCTCACATGGCTCTCTGCCAGCTAGCCGGCTGTCCGTTTGAATGACTTCTTGAGGAGAATTTCTTCCCCAGCAGTAAAACGGAATGACTGTCAAATAAACGGCTTTTTTCAGTAAGGGTACCTGCCAACTGCCAGCACTGCCTCCAAATGGCATTTGCAGGACAAGTCCACAACAAATTCTTGGCTAGCTGTGACCTGGACTGAAAGTTTAATGTTTAGCAATTTTGACTCATGTTTCGCTCTTTTCACGAAGGGATCTCTGCAAACCAACCCAAAGTGCATCCGCATGGCCTTTGGAGTACGAGTGTAGGAGAAATTCCTCCCAAACAATGATCTGAAGGGCATCGCTCATATAGAGCATTAGAAAAGAAGGAAGATTCCCGAGAATTTCATACCTAGCAGTAGTCTGCAATGAATATTTCATGAACAGCAGTTTTCAATAAGGGATTCTGCCAAATGCCGGCGCAGCATCCAAATACCTTTTGGATGACTAGTCCAGGTAAAATTCGTGGCTAGCTGTGACCTGGACTGAATGATTCATGTTTCGCTATTTACACGAATGGATCTCTGACAAATGACCAACAGGCATCCGAATGACATTTGGAGGAGAATTCCCGCAGTGATTCGTGCCCAGCAGTGATCTGGACTGATTTCTCATGTAAAGCAAATGTCACGAATGGATCTGTCCCAGAAGACCCGGAGAGCATCTGCACTGCATCTGGGGGGCGATGGTTTAGGAAATTTGTCCCTAGCAGTGATCTGGACTGAATGATTCATGTTTAGCAGTTGTCACAAACGGATCTCTCCCATATGGCCAGCAGTGCATCCGAATGACAATTAGAATACTATTGCAGGAGTAATTTGCACCTAGCTCTGAGCTGGAATGAAATGTTCATGTTGAACAGTTTTCTCACACGGCTCTCTGCCAGCTAGCTGGCAGTCCGTTTGAATGACTTCTTGAGGAGAATTTCTTCCCTAGCAGTAAAACGGAATGAATGTCAAATGAACGGCTTTTTTCAGTAAGGGATACCTGCCAACTGCCAGCACTGCCTCCAAATGGCTTTTGCAGGACAAGTCAACAACAAATTCTTGTCTAGCTGTGACCTGGACTGAAAGTTTAATGTATAGCAATTTTGACTCATGTTTCGCTCTTTTCACGAAGGGATCTCTGCAAACCAACCCAAAGTGCATCCGCATGCCCTATGGAGTACGACTGTAGGAGAAATTCGTCCCAAACAATGATCTGAAAGGCATCGCTCATATAGAGCATTAGAAAGGAAGGAAGATTCCCGATAATTTCATCCCTAGTTGTAATCTGCAATGAATATTTCATGAACTGAAGTTTTCAATAAGGGATAGCTGCCAAATGCCGGCACAGCATTAAAATACCTTTTGGATGACAAGTCCAGGTAATGTTCGTGCCTAGGTGTCACCTGGACTGAATGGTTTATGTTTCGCTATTTTCACCAATGGATCTCTGCCAAATGACCAACAGGCGTCTGAATGACAATTGGAGGAGGATTCCCGCAGTGATTCGTGCCCAGCAATGATCTGGACTGATTGCTCATGTAAAGCAAATGTCACGAATGGATCTGTCCCAGAAGACCCAGAGAGCATCTGCATTGCATCTGGGGGACGATGGTTTAGGAAATTTATCCCTAGCAGTGATCTGGACTGAATGATTCATGTTCAGCAGTTGTCACAAACAGGTCTCTCCCATATGGCCAGCAGTGCATCGGAATGACATTTAGAGGACTATTGCAGGAGAAATTTTCATCTAGCTGTGAGCTGGAATATAATTTTCATGTTGAACAGTTTTCTCACACGGCTCTCTGCCAGCTAGCCGGCTGTACGTCCGAATGACTTCTTAAAGAGAATTTGTTCCCTAGCAGTAATCCGGCATGAATGTCATAAGAACGACATTTTACAGTAAGGGATACCTGCCAACTGCCAGCTCTGCCTCCAAATGGCTTTTGCAGGACAAGTCCACAACAAATTCTTGGCTAGCTGTGACCTAGACTGAAAGTTTAATGTATAGAAATTTTTACTCATGTTTCGCTCTTTTCACGAAAGGTTCTCTGCCAATAAGCCCGTAGTGCATCTGATGGCCTTTGGAGTAATGGTGTAGGAGAAATTCGTCCCAAACAATGATCTGAAAGGCATCGCTCATATAGAGCATTAGAAAGGAAGGAAGATTCCAAGAGAATTTCATCCCTAGCAGTAGTCTGCAATGAATATTTCATGAACAGCAGTTTTCAATAAGGGATAGCTGCCAAATGCCGGCACAGAATCCAAATACCTTTTGGATGACAAGTCCAGGTAATATTCGTGCCTAGGTGTCACCTGGACTGAATGACTCATGCTTCGCTATTTTCACAAATGGATCTCTGCCAAATGACCAACAGGCGTCTGAATGACAACTGGAGGAGGATTCCATGAGTGATTCGGGCCAAGCAGTGATCTGGACTGATTTCTCATGAACAGCAAATATCACGAACGGATCTGTCCCAGATGAGCTGGAGAGTATCTGCATTGCCTTTGGGGGACGATGATTTAGGAAATTTGTCCATAACTGCGATCTGGACTGAAAGTTTAATGTTTAACAATTTTTACTCATGTTTAGCTCTTTTCAGGACGGGCTCTCTTCCTATCTCCCCGAAGTGCATCTGAAATCCCTTTGGAGTACGAGTTTAGGAGAAATTCTTCCGAGATCACTCTGGGCACGAATCACTGCTGGACTTCTCCTCCATTCGGACGCCCTGCTTGTCATTTGGCAGAGATCTATTCGTGAAAATAGCGAAACTTGAACCATTCAGTGCAGTTAACAGCTAGCCACGAATTTTACCTGGTCTTGTCATCCAAAAGGCATTTGGAGGCCCTGTTTTGCATTTAGTAGCTGCCTAGTAGTAAAAAATATTCATTAGAAAAGCAGTCCATATGACTGCTAGGGACGAATTTGTCCTGGAATCGACTTCCAAATGCTAATCGGAGGCATTGCTAGGTATTTGGCAGAGCCAGTCACTTAATTTCACTGAAAGGCACCAATTTCTTCTGGAATGATTCTCGATCTGCCGTTCAGAACCACTGCTCGCCATTTTGCAGGGATTTGTTTGTGACAATTCCTGAATATAAAACATTTTTTCCAGATGACAGCAATGGACAAATTTGTCCTGGATTCGTCCTCCAAATATCATTCGGATGCACTGCTGGCCATTTTGCCAGAGAGCTTTAGTGACAATTGCTAAAGTGAAAATTCAGTCCAGGTCGCAGTTAGCCAGGAATTGATCCTTGAATTGTCCTCCATAAGCCATTTCGATGCAGTGCTTTCATTTGGAAGGGATCTATAACTGAAAATCGCTGTTCATGAGACATTAATTCCAGATTATTGCGAGGGATGAAATTCTCGGAATCTTCCATCAGACGTCATTCGGATCCAGTCGCAGGTATTTGGCATAGAGCATTTGAGAAAACAGCTAAATTCATTCGCGATTACAGACAGGTGCAATTTTCTCCTGGAGTCATCCTCAAATTTCATTTGGATACACTGCTGGTGATTTGCCAGCGATCCCTTCCAGAAAAATGGTCTATATGACAGATTCATTCCAAATCACAGCTAGGCATGAATGTCTCCAGGAATTTCTCCACGATTTAGAATCCAAAATGCAATTCGGATGCTGGTGGTTCGGTAAAGATTCGTTCGTGAATATTGATAGCCTTGAAACATTCATAATACTTACTAGGGATGAATGTCTCCTGCAATTGTCCTGGAAAGGAGACTGAGATGCACTGGTTGTGAATTGGCAGAGATAGTATCGTCACAATCTCTAAACGTGAGACATTCAGACCAGTTCACTGCTAGGGACGAATTTCTCCTGGAATCGGCCTCCAAAAGTTATTCGGATGCACTGTTGGTCCTTTTTGCAGAGATCCATTTGTGAAAATTGCTAAACATGAAACATGATTCTATGAGATCACTGTTAGGCATGAATTTTTCGGTAAGCATCCTCCAAATGTTAATCAGATGAGCTGCAGGTCATTTGGAAGAGATCCCTTCGTGAAAATTGATAAACATAAGCCTTTCACTCCATATCACAGGTAGGGACGAATTTGTCCTGAAATCTTCCTCCAAATGCTAATCGGATGCATTGCTCGGCATTTGGCAGAGATCTGTTCATGACAATTGCTAAAATTGAGACATTTATTTGAGATCACGGCCAGCCATGAATTTCTCCAGGAATCATCCTGGAAAATGCATTTGGAAGCACTTATGGCCATTTGGAAGAGATTCCCTTCGTGAAAATTGCTAAACATGAAACATTCAGTCCAGATTACTGCTAGGCATGTTTTTCTCTGGGAATCGTCCTCTAAATGTCATTAGGCTGCACTGCTTGCAATTTCGCAGAGGACTAAAGAGTTTTGCTTTTTTATTAAATTTCACAGACTGATAACTGCCAAGTAATCAGGATAATATTCCAATGGCTCTAGAAGAAGAGTCCATGACAACTGAAACACTGGTCAGTAATGATTTTCTCTTTTCTTGTAATTTCCATAAACCGATCTTTCCTTAATGCTCAGGACTGTATCCTAACTGCTTTAAAATGCAGATGCTCCGAGAAAAGAGTCACCCGCATGGATCACTAATGAGTTTTGTTTTGTTGGTAGTGTTCATGATGCGATCTCTTCCAAATGGCCAAGAGAAACCTAATGGCTTTAAGATGAAGATTCCGTGAGAAAGTTTGTCTCAAGTGATGTTAATTAATGACTTTCTCTTTAGTTCTAATTTTCCCTAATCGATCTACAGTAAATGATGACAGAATCCTAAATGCTTTAAAAAGGAGGCTTTCAGAAGTATTTACCACCCACCTAGTGGTCAAGAATGAGTTTTCCTTTGTTTAGGACAGGATTCTAAATGTTGTAATGTGAAGATTCCGTGACTAATTTATCCCCCGCTATGTGAGCAAAGAGTTTTGCTTTGTTATTAATTTGCACGGACCGAACCTTTACAAATGAGGCCAGAATCCAAATTGTTTTAAGATGACGATTCCATAAGCATTCATTAATAATTCCTTTCCCTTTGTTTCTAATTTTCTCCAAGCAATCAAGCCAAAATGCTCAGGACAGTATCCTAACAGCTTGAAAATGAGGATTTCATGAGAATTTTGTGCCCAGCCCTGATTAAACAGAATTTTACTTTGTTTGTAATTTTCATGAGCCAATGTCTTGTAAAAGGCACAAGACAGTTGGTGTTAATCTATGGGTAGGACTCCATGTCCTCAGGGTCATGGTTCCTATAGGTAGGCCTCTTGCAAGTGTGGTTCCTGTGCGCAGGCCACATACAGTTAGAGTTAGGGAAGGGCAGAGCTCCCAGCCCTAGGTTAGGGATCTCAGCGCTAGGGTTAGGGTTCATATGGGTAGGAATCCTGATCCTAGTGTTTCCATGACCACAGGAAACTTAAGTCTAAGTGCAAGTGGCCTTCCAGTGGGAACCGTAATCCTAAGGTTGGGGCCTTACCCATCGCAACCCTAAGGCAAGGATACCTATCCATAGGAACTCTATTCCTAAATTGAACTGGCCTAAGCATTGGAACCCTTACTTCAACTGGCCTATGCATAGAACCCTAACCCTAACGCCAAGTGGCCTACCCGTAAGAATCCTAATACTAGGGTGGGGACTCCCTTCCCATAGCAAGCCTAACCTTAATTCAGTGTGGCTAAATCATAGGAACAATAACCCTAACTCCCCTTGTTCTAGCCGTGGGAACCCTACCCCTTACTCCAAAGGGCCTAGCTAGAGAAATCCTAACTCTGATGCCAAGTGGGCTAAGTATGCTAATCCTATCCCTAATGCCAACTGACCTACCGAGAGAAACTTTAACTCAATGGCGGAGAGCCTTACCCTTTGCAATCCTAACTCTCCCTAAAATTAGCCTACACAGAGGTGCAAATTTCTCCTGGAATCATCCTCCAAATGTAATTCGGATCACTGCTGGACATTTGGAAGAGATACCTTCTGGAAAAGTGCTCTACATGAGACATTAATTCAAGATAACACAAGGCACGAGTGTCTCCAGGAATCGTCATCCAAATGACATTACGATGCACTTTTGGTCAATTGGGAGAGATCCTTTCATGACAATTCGCTAAACATGAGACATTCCGTCCAGATCACTGCTAGGCACGTATTTCTCCCGGACTTATCCTCCAAATGATATTCGTATGCACTGCTGACCATTTGGAAGAGATCCATTTGTGACAATTCCTAAAAATGAAACATTCAGTGCAAGTCAAGCTAGCCACGAATTTACCCTGGAATCATCCTCCAAGAGCCGATCAGATACACTGCTGGGCATTTCGTTGAGATCCATTACTGAAAAAGGCTATTCATGAGAAATGCATTCCAGATTACTGCTAAGGACGAATTTGTCCTACGGGTAGGAATCCTGATCCTAGCCTTACGGTTTCTGTATAAAGGCAATTTAGAGTTAGAGTTCCTACAGGCAGACCTCTCCACCCTAGGGGTTAGGATTCCTCTGTGTAGGCTAATTTGAGAAAGTGTTAGGATTGCAAAGTGTGGGGCTCCCCGCCCTTGGGTTAAAGTTCCTCTGGATCAGTCAGTTGGCGTTAGGGATAGGAGTCCTATTCGTAGCCCAGTTGACGTCAGTGTTAGGGTTCCAATGGCTAGAGCAAGGCGAGTTAGGGGTATGGTTCCTATGGTTTAACCACACTGAATTAGGGTTAGGCTTGCTATGGGAAGGGATTCCTTCCCTAGTGTTAAGATTCTTCTGGCTAGGCCACTTGGCGTTAGGGTTAGGATACTATGCAAAGGCCAGTTGAAATAAGGGTTCCAATGGATAGGCCAGTTCAATTTAGGCATAGAGTTCCTGTGGATAGGTATCCTGGCCTTCAGGTTGCTGTGGGTAAGGCCACAACCCTAGGATTAGGGTTCCCACGGGAAGGCCACTTGGAGTTAGGCTTAAATTTCCTGTGGTCGAGCTATCCGCCCCAAATTTAAGATTCCTAGGTGCATGGCTTCCCATCTCAGAGTTTTGGTTCCTATGGTTAGGGCTGCAGGTCCTGGGGTAGGGTTCCTATATTGCCCTCCCCTCCCCCTTCTCCAACCCTTCAGGCTGTTGCCGTTGTTATTGGCTCTGTGATGCCCTCGGACCTGACCATCTGCTGGGCTGAGGCCACCTTGCCTAGTGTAGCGACGGCTAAAGCCAAGCGGCTGGACTCCGAGCCCAAGGGTGCCAATCGTTTGAGCCCTTGCCCCCGTCCGTCCCCCCCAGTGCTGTAATCATGGGCG